>NW_027122649.1:1200000-1800000 GCF_030686945.1 Centruroides vittatus | reverse complement strand
CGTATTCATAAGCAAAAATCTAAAGTTAGATTTAGAAGGTAACCAATAAGTGTTCATATACTAAAAGTAGTGATTAGTAATTGGTTAAGTTTTTAACTAACTCTTAACCAACTGTTAACTCTTGATCCTTGGTTGTGAATATGGCCGTAAGAGATGCAGAATAGACTGGGGCAGATATCGTCATGATATAGAGATGTCATATGTTTTGATTAGCTCATAATAGACAAAATTGAGATATGGCATCTAATTCATAATTTACTGATCTCTTTTGACTCAAAAATGAAATCAAATTAATGTTTTGTATATCGGATTGTATTTATGTTATATGATATCAGAACATAAGAATATATTAGCTTCAAATATATATATATATTATAATGATATATAGGCTACACAAATAATAAATGTCTATCATTTTTAATATAAAAAATATCATTTTTAACATGTTTATAATATGTGTAGACCTATATTATTATTAATTGTTATTTAAGAAATTTGTAAATATTTATTTTTTAACACGCATTTGTAGTTGAGGCCTCAGCGTAAAAGGTCAAAATGTTTTCAGTTTGATTCAGGATCTAGTGATGTTTCTGATACCAAAATAAGTGTCAGAGCATTTCGAATAGCATAGTATACTGCTAAATAGAAATAATCAGCATAAAGAGAAAAAAGACATTTGGGTCCATCGCTGCATGGAAGCTGAACTAATGTAAGTACGCATATTTTAAACTTTAATATATTTAATTACTTACAATAGACTAACTTAATTTCTACTTTCATTTTATTTCAAAACAAAATCGAATTTTATTATAAGATAAAATTTCTTGATATTACAAAATACAATATTAATACACAAAAACTTTATGTTAAAATTAAGAAAAAATGTAATGATCAACGTTTATCATTTATTATTGTTGTTTATACGATAACTTATAAATGATAAATTACACTCTTTGATTAAAGTTATAATCATTTTATGAATCTTACTGATTATATTGACGCATTTTTCTATAAATTTTGTGTTCTGTCTGAATTCGGTCAAAAAGATGGCATGAAAGATCTCGAAATATAACTTTATTACCTGTAATAATTTTTTATTTTTGTAAATTGATAATAAAATCCTAATTTATTAAATTATATTACCTGTTAATTTAACTTACCATAATTTAAACGGCTAAAAGTGTAATCGATGATAGTTGCCAGAACACCATGTGAAGCAATATTTATGTTGCGACCATCTAATCTAAAAGAAATTGAAGATTGAGCTGTCTTCTTAATTAAAACGTTGCCCAAATGTAAATCTCGATGTTCAAATTTTACTTCTAATTCTGCAGCTGCGATACTACAAGCCACTTGTTGCAAAACGCTGCTAGCTTGTTCCACGCGAAACTCCTAAATAAAGTTTAAACATTTTTCAATAATTAAATATAACAATTTTGTAATTATTAAGATTATATTACAAAAATTTTAGTTAGTTGATAATCCCTCCTATATAAATTTAGGCCTATATAACAACTAGCGGGCGGGCCCGGCGTTGCTCGGGCAAAAGTAACAATACCGAAGATTAAGATTACTACCTTACCCGTTTTCACAGAATGCAAGAATTGAGTCCCCCTGTTTTCAAACTAATTAGAGAATTTTTAGATGAATCTAAAAATATGTTTGATTTCTTGCAAAAACGAAAAAAACTGCATCTGCGTTTGCACGTCGCTTTCTCTTAACAATTCCATTGTTACGTAACACTTCCATTGTTGACACTTCCATCGTTACTTAACACTTCCATTGTTACGTAACACTTCCATTGTTGATGGAAGTGTTAAGCCTTAATCCTGTACCTCTTCCCGTGGGGAGGAATTTCGAAAAATCCCTTCTTAGTGTGCATTCTCGTGACGTACCCTAACTGTGTACCAAATTTCAACTTTCAACTCCGAACCGTTTGGGCTCTGCGCTGATTATTATTATTATTGTGTTGGGTTAAGTGAGATATACTCGGTTAACACCGGTGGCTGTGTACTATGCCGGACCAAAGTCAAGGCATAGTAACCAAAACAGAAATTAAAGAAGTGTATCAGTGTGTGTGTCTGTATTCAGGAATTTTCTCACAATATGACATGTATTCAATATAGTGGCCTTCTGTAGTGTGATGTATGTGTTTCTATTCAATTGTAATGTGCCCAGGCTTTTGTGTAGTGTGTGTGGTATGACGCCTGTAGAAGAGAGAACAACAGGTACAATAAGCACCCTATCCATCCTCCACAGATGCCTTATTTCCTGGGCGAGTTCTGTGTACTTGCTAATTTTTTCAGTGCATGCGTTTTGTATATTGTGAGTGTTTGGAATGGATATATCTATAATGTATGTGATTTTATTGTGTTTGTCAATGAGTGTGATGTCTGGTCTGTTGTGGTAAATTGTTTTATCTGTGATTATGGCTCTGTCGTAGTACATTTTGTGCGTGTTGTTTTCCAATACTGTCTGTGGAATGTATTTGTAATATGGTTCGTGGATGTCTACTAATTTGTGTTTCCTTGCAAGCTCTTGGTGTATTATATTTGCTACTTGATTATGTCTGTGTAAATAATCTGTTTGTGCCAAGAGCTTGCAACCAGAGGTGATGTGTTGTATAGTTTCTGGCATGATGTGACATTTTCTGCATGTGTCATTTGTGAGTGTTGCATCTTTGAGTATGTGTTTTCTGTAGTTTTTAGTGTTTATGACCTGATCCTGTATGGCAATCATGAATCCTTCCGTCTCCCCAAAGAGGCATCCCCGAGCTAACCAGCTGTTTGATGCAGTTTTGTCAACAAAATCATGGGCCAGATCATAAGGATGCCTGCCATGGAGTGCCTTTCGAGCCCACGATTGCTTAATGGTGTCTATGCTTTTTATATGTTGTGTTGTGTCCATATGATGTGAGTGTAAGTTTAATGGTGTGTTATTCGAGTCTGCTAGAGTTACTGCTTTGTGTAATTGTGATGTTTCTTGTTTTTTGTAGAAAAACTCTCGCAATGACTGTATTTGTTTGTAGTGAAGGTTAACTATGTCAATCAGGCCACGTCCGCCATCTTTACGTGGAAGGGTTAATCTTTCTGTGGCGGATTTAGGATGATGTTGTTTATGCTTAGTAAGTGTTGTTCTTGTTTTCCTTTGGAGTTGCTCAAGATCTGTGTGAGTCCAATGTATAACTCCAAAAGAATATGTGAGTACTGGAATGACATATGTGTTTATTGCTTTAACTGTGTGTTTTGCATTTAACTGTGTTCTGAGAATAGCATTTAACCTACTTTGGTATTCTTTAATTAATCTTTGCTTTATTTGTGCATGTTCTGTTAGTTTGGCCTGTTGGAATCCTAAATACTTGTAGAACTCGCTCTCTTCCATGGATTCAATAATGTCTCCATTTCCAAGTGCAAAATCTTCTTTCTTCAGGATTCCTTTTTCTATGTGAAGTGATTTGCATTTATCTAAGCCAAATTCCATTTGTATGTCCTTGGTGTATGAATGTGTGATTTGTAGGAGTTGATGAAGTTGTTTTTGTGTGGATGCATAAAGTTTTATGTCATCCATGTACATGAGATGTGACAGTGTATACTGTGTTGTTTTTTCATGCCTGATATTGTAGCCATATTGTGTGTTGTTTAACATGTTGGATAATGGATTCAAGGCTAGGCAGAACCAGAGAGGACTCAAGGAATCTCCTTGAAAAATTCCTCGCCTAATAAAGATTTGGTTTGTTTGTATGGAAGTGTTATGAACCCTGAGATGTAGTGTTGTTCTCCAGTGCTGCATAGTGTTTTGGAAGAATGTAATGAGTGATGGATGTATTTTGTACATGTGTAGAATATGTAGCAGCCAACTGTGTGGAACACTGTAGAATGCTTTTCTGTAGTCTATATATGCCATGTGTATGTTTCTGTGTTGTTTGTGTGCTTGCCGTAGAATGACTGAATCTATGAGTAACTGTTCTTTGCATCCCTTGTGATTTCTACGGCAACCTTTTTGTTGTTCCGTTAGAATGTCGTGTTCTTCAACATGTTTGTATATTTTGTTTGCAATACAGAATGTCAATAATTTGTAGAGTGTTGGAAGACATGTAATTGGTCTGTATTGTGTGGGGTCTGTGGTATTGTTGTTTTTAGGTTTCATGTAGTTGATGCCCTGAATAAGAAAATTTGGCATGTCTTGTGGATTGATGATGATGTGTGTTAGGTGTTTAGCTAGTTCCTGGTGCAGTGATGTAAACTTTTTGTACCAGAAATTGTGAATGTTGTCTACACCAGGTGTCTTCCAGTTGTGTATTCTGTTAACAGTGTATTGGAAATCATGTATGCTTATTTCAACACAGGGCATAGTTGGTATGTTGTGTAAGTTTTTGTTCTCCTCCTCGATCCAGCCTGCTTCAGCATTGTGCGTGACAGCACTGGACCAAAGAGAAGACCAATATGTTGTGAGTTCTTCTTCTGTTGGTGTGCCACTGTGCTGTTTATCAGTGTTTGCTTTGTTATTAATTTGTCTGTAAAAGAGTTTTTCATTGTTTGTAAATAATTTATTTTGTTGTTTTCGTAGTGTACATGTTTTGTATCGTTTGAGTCTACGTGCTTTGGCAGCAAGTTTTTGTTTTAGTGTATCAATGTATTCTGTAATGTGTGTGTTGTGATGTTCATGTTTTGTATGCGTTTTTATTTTCATAAAAATGTTTTTGAGCTGTTTCCTTAATTTGGGTGTTATGTTGCTTTTAGTGTATTGTGTCAGCCTGCCTAATTGCTGTCTAATATCATTTATTTGTATTTCTATTCTTCTCTGCCAGGCAGGCTTGTGATAGTATTGTGTTTTCTGTGTATTTGTCTGTGACTGTACTTTCAGTCCATGGTGTGTCACTACTGTGACTGCCCCAGCATAAACTAATGTATGAATGTCTGCGAGTGTAGAAATTGAATTAATGTAGTGTGGTATTAAGTGAGTGTTTACATAATTTAGTGTTTTTCCTACTTCCTTTGACGTGTTGATTTTTGGTATTCGTGGTCGTTGTGTGGGATCTGTGCCTGTATATTTAGTGAGTGTTTCCTGAAATATAAGTGAGAGCGTATTAACTAAATCCATGTCTATGTTATCAGTGATGGATGAGGAAGTAGTCTGTAGTATCATTAGTGGTAATTGTTGTATGTGTGTTATTATCAATGCTTGTTGCTAGATTATCCTGACAGGTTACATGATCTTCATTAATGTTAGATGTTTCTGTCTGTTAATGTATTTGATCAGCACCTGTTGTTTGATAAGTTCAAGTGTTGTTTGTGGAATAAGGTTGTTGTGTATAATTGTTCTTTTTTGATCAACAACCCTTTGTTCGGTGACAGTGAGGTGAGGATACTGTTGTGTGAATCTATGGTGTAGTTGTTGTCTGTATGCTGTCATGTTTGTTTCGAGTTTTGTGATTGTGTAGTAAGTACGGATGATAAACTCGTTCATTTCTACTGTCCATTTCATCCGTTGGCGTGGTTTTCCAGCCTTTGTGGTCTGTGGATGCATTACCACAGAAACACCAAGGCTGGGTTGGTTCCTCACATCTGTTGAGGGCATTGCAGTAGCCATGCTTGGGCCGGTGCTGCTTTCGCCACCGGTAACCAAGGGAGACTGTGGCCTATTTTTCGAACGTGAGCCTTTGCCTAACCCACGAACGCGGACCTTGTTAACCCGGGCAACGTCCGAGCCGGTATCACACTTTGATCTAGTTATTACCATAATAAATATCACCACAGAATGTGGGTGTGGTCACTCTTAGCTTCATTTCTCCCCATAGACCTTACTGGCATGGGTGTCCCTACCAGGAGCTTGTGCTCCAGCCTGCATTGCCCTATGGATCAGTAAAATTACTGGGCTTCCCACCACGACCAGGTAGTGACCACGGGAGAGTTATTCACGGGAGAGTTATTATTATTATTATTATTATTATTATCAACTCGTCTCGATTATATATATATAGATTATGCATGTTGATTTTTGTGTATGTTGATTCAGAAAGAATTTTACAACTTTGAAAGAATATAGAATTTTAAACAAAAGACTTAGAGAATCAGTTGAGGTCTTAACTTATAGCAAAACACAAGTTTGTCTTGCGTAGTGTAGGAATTGAGGAATATCAGACATTCCTGGAAAAGATTATCTTCAATGATAAGTTAACATATCATCCATGGACATCGGCAGCAAAGGTGAACACATTGAACATTTGTGACTTGTAAAACACAAAATAAACAAGCAACGAGTTGCTCAACTATCCTGTCAACATTTAAAGTTTTGGTGATGCCATCTGTTATCATATTTTATTTTTAAAACTTTTTATATTTTTAACTATTATAAAATGTCAAAAAGCTTAATTTTGAGTATGGGTGGGTTTTATTTATTTTTTTTTTTAAAAAAGAAAAATGTAAATGCTAATAACGAGTAAAATCGTCATTAAGTCTGACCCTCTTCGAGATATGACACAACTCCCATTATCTCCACATCTCCTCGACCTTTAACCACCAAAATTTAATCGCATCAATCTCCCTCATAAAGAAATCTCCCTATAAAGTTTCAGAAATTTTCGACAAAAAGCACAGGAGTTATTAAGATTCAAAGAGAGCGAAGAAAATCGTATCCCCCATACACACTAAAATCCATACGTACAGAAATTACCCCCGATTTTTCGCATTTCTCCACGTTTCAAGGTGTCCTAAGTCCAAAAATGTAAAAATCTTGGGAGGTTATTTTTTGACCGATTGCCATGCTTTTCCTTCGTTATGTAGGCTACATATGTTTATATATAACAGCCAGGAAAGTAAAATTGAAAGTTTACCTCTATTTCAATGTTTAAAAAATACTAGTATCTGTTGTGCAATTTATGAATAATAAATTAAAAATTTATTAAAAAATTTTCACGGATTTATGTAAAATCCTGTGTAATAAATTAAATAATTATATCGATTTTTTATTCACTTTATGTTATCAATTTTTCTTTGTTAACCAAAATCATATCTACATTAGAAGGATGATTCTAATAGGACCATAAGCAGAGCGATGGAATGACCGATAGAAGAAAATAAAATGTGTTATTTATATCTACGTTTATATCTACCTTTTGTTATTTGAAAAGGATAAAATATATTAATATCGCCTGTGATAAAAAAAGTATCATCTATTTAAGCTCAAGCAGAAAAGCCAAAATTATTTTGTAAAAAATTGATTTCTCGTCCCTTTTTGAAAACCATTATAATAATAATAAGATAAATTTATCTGTTTTAGTTTTCCCCTTTTATTCACAATAATGCTTACAAAATTGTATAATAAAGAAATATTCTTAACGCTATGGTTCTCAATTCATCAACTCTGTGTTAATATAAAATTTCGCAAATTATAAAATATGATAAAATAATCAAACGAAAACAATAACTATTGAGAAGTTTATGCAGAAATCCAACAAAAATATAGGCCTAAACGAAACCATAAAAATACCTTGTATATGTTTTTATTTCTCAACAGATGGCGACACGCAAATCAGTAACATTAAATTCTAGGTTATAAAAAATTACTTTAAATTTTACACTAGGATCATCTCATCTTATAGGAAGATTATTATATTATAAGATCATAATAATTTATAAATAATTAAATTCTTTAAAAATCTAGATTAAAGTAAATAATTTGTAATTGAAATCGATTTTGTATAACTTTTGGAAATACAGTAAATGAAAATATCTGACTTACCGAAAACGATGTGATCTGTTGCCCAGCATATTTCATTTTATATACAATGAAAATTTGATCGTCTGGAAATTCGTCTATAAAATACGTTAAAAGTAAGGATTAAGGAATCAATAAATAAATTTTTTAATAAATTTGAATTGAATTTTATTTAATTAATTGCAAAAGCAATACGAGTAGTTTAAAAATGCTTAATAATTGTCTTTCCGTTATTTTATTAAATATATTTAGTTTACATTAATCTCGAAGATTTTATAGGTTAAGTTAGTACTAGACATATTTATATAACAATTAAAAATTATTGTTTTGAAAATAGCAATAATTTTTATTTTATATAATACAAGTATTATTATTGTAAATTCAAATTTCTATTTAAAAAAATTAATTTAAAGTTTCTCTATCAATTATCCTGAGAACTAATTCATCTAAAACAACGTTTGCCTTGTCAAATACCTTTATATTGCCGTTCAACGCCCTAGATGCGTTTCGGTATAGATTATCCCTTGTTAACTATAAAACTTTAATTGCCCTTATCAGTTTTGACAAGACATCTTTACAATAAAGCAATTATAACGAGCAATTATTTATTGTGACATCGTCACAATACCTGCCTGCAATTTTTAATTTAATTCGTAAGTTATCAAAAAATAAATTCGATATTAAAATTAATGTAAACTGATAAGATGTTTTGTAGTAGCATACTAAACTTTTTTCAAACAACGCAACAAACAACAAATCAAATAACAAATAATTTCTTCAATTCTAAAAAGTAACAATTATTCAAATTTTTAAATAAATGTTAATTAATATTTTCATTAATTAAATAATTTAGTTCATTTTATTCTTACTGGGGCATTTAGTTGTTGATTTCTTTCTCAAATTATACATTTTCCAAGCTGTACGAAGATATTCTGGAATAGGTCCAGACACGCAGCTGACTCTAAAAATGTTTTAAATAAATAGGCTAATATGAATATCCCGAAAATGTTCATTTATTTATAAACTAGGAAATTTTAAACAGTTTAATTATATTTCTAACGACTATAATAGCTTAGGGATTATGTAAAAATCTAAACTTAAAGGCTCTAAGACTTACTTGCTTACTTGGGTAAATCCTGAAGTTCTGTTGATTTCATTGCTGGATAAAGAACTTAGAACACTGAAATAATAAACAGATTTCATTTTATATTTCAAATTTTACAAAAGTTTTATTTAATCATTTTTAATGAAAATTACATAGACGATATAATTTCTGGATAAACTGTGTCCAAATTCTCCAACGCTTTTCCGGTTAATGGATGGAAACCGCCTATCGGCACTATTTTATATAACTGATGAGGAATACCATACTCATCCATCATTGCAAATACATCTCCATAAGAACCTTCTCCGATCTTCCTCCAACACTGACGGTAATTTCTTAATAAACATTTAAAATAGTTTAAGATAATATACCGACTGAACGTTGACAATTTTATATATCTTACGCCGAACTGAAAATGTTTCTTATTTTTTGCCAAATTCACGAAATAGGCTAATTTTGAAATGACTATTGCGTGAAATCGGCAATTTTTGAGGCCGAGCGTTAGCGAAGCCTCTTCCATATGGTTTACAAAATTACATTTTGATTAAACCTTCCTATTTTCTATTAATTGTGATGAGGGATACAAAAGTGTAGTAAATGAGGTCCATGTCTTCGTTTTCGAGATATAAGGTCATAGCGCGACAAAGCGATATCGCGCGACTTTGTCGTATCGGGATAGAATTGAGGCAGAGCCGGAAAGAAAGAAGCGATCCTTTAACTTATCAGGTACAGAAGGGTATATTTTCTAAGATATCGACTTTTGTTTCCCCATTGAATTATGATTTAAAAAAATTAAAAGTATCCTCTTTTTACTTGATTACTTAATGATATTTATAACCTTTTATGATGTTTATTTATATAAAAAAAAATCTATACATTTTAGAGTTTAAAAATTTAATCGATTAATAAAAATAGTAATGATGTAATGCTTAATTCTTACATTTATGTATGTTTATTTTCGTAACTTTGACTCTGTAACCATGTATTGTATTTGTATTTATAATTTGTAGCTGTATTTAGTTTTTTATCTATTAATTTACTTTTCTCTACTAATAAGACTTTTACATTTTTAGTTGTATTTCTTCTTTTTTTTTATTTCAACTAGCTATAACTAACAATTTTAAATCATAAAATTTTATATTTTCTGTACACTGCAACTTGTACTGCATTTCTACTTGTATTTTGTAATTTCATTATGTATTATCCTTTTTTGTTGCTCTTCCGTTTATCTTCTGTCCACTCCTTTTAACTCCATCATTATTAAATCGTGTTGTACTACTATTTTCTATGGTCTGCATATATCCTACAATGTAATCTATGTACCTTTTACCCAACTGTGCCTAGCGGTGTTGGGTCTCAAATAAAAATTAATTTGACTGACTGACTGGATAGTTCATCTCAGATATGCCGGGCCCTGTCCTTTCTATCCACTGGATCTGACCGAGCTCATAATGGGTATAAAATAAAGTTTTTAGTAGAAAGGTCCAAAAAAAACAATAATGATGTAAATTCATAAATTTATCACAATGATGCGCTAGTGTCATTTGGCACGAATATTGTCAAAGTTGTGAAATCGGCACATCAACTGCCAGTTTCGCGAATTATGCGAATTTTTGTCTACTTCACGAAATGACAACATTCCCAAATTCGGTGCAACATATAATGAAGTTTTAATATTAGAAAAATGTATCATATATTACAATCACAATAATAATCATAAAGCATACCTTTCAGGAAATACATTGAAAAACGGAATCACAGATGTTTGTTCGCAAGCAGCGAGAACTAACTTATAGTACTTATTTGTTGGATCTGTCAGATTGCATAAAGTAAGCTGATCTATGGTTTTATCCCTAACTTCTGTTGAAACGCTGATTTCAGATATATGAGTATCGTTAGTTTCACTCCATTCATCATTCCGTTCATCCATTTGCTTAAGAAAATCATTTAATCCCATTTGTCTATCTAGTTCTTCGGAATATCCTTTCAGTGTCGATAACCAAATACTGGAACTGAACTAAAAGTAAAAGAAAAATTAATTTAACATAACTGAAAATAAGTATAAAATACATCGAATTTACTAAGTAAATATCAAGTAGTAGTAATTTTTTTTTTAAATTCTCTTATTAGAATAAGAGAATTAAAAAATTGCTATTTATGAATTTAAGTAATGATAAAAGTGATTTATGATAATTTATATGAAGAAGAAACTTACATGTTTTACGATCCAGGTTTTCATGTTAACATCTTTTCTAATTAAATATCTTCTAATCCCTGCTTGTGCTAAAATACTATTCAAGTGAAACTGTACAAATTTCTTTCTAATGTTTATAGCTCTCCATTGTCTTTGTAGCTTAATAAGATGTTTTTCAGCTTGTATTTTTTGTTTTTTAAACCAAAATTGACTTATGAGAGCAGCAAAAAGACTTTTTCGTTGTCTAATAAGTCTAGATAAATATTGTGAGTAGCATTTTTTTACTATAAGCGCTGCACTCCACTGTCTGATTGCTTGTCGCAGTATCTCCGCTTTTATCTGTCTTCTCCACCAATTTTGGATTCGATAAATTATAATTTCGTGTAATATCGATTGCATTATTTCAAATTGTCTACGTTTCGTCATTCTTCGTTTTTTTACTGCGGACATGACATAAACAGCCGAAATGAATCGCAGTAATAGATGCCGTTTGAAAGTTCTTATGTACCATTTAATGATACTAACACTTGCTGCTTGTTTATCAAGCCCTTAATAAAATAATAATTTTAAAATATTATTATAATGATAATCTTTAATAATCATTACCAGATATAATTCTACAATTAACACATCAAAGATTTCACAATTGCTGTATATTCATGTTTTTAAAATAAAATTTGAAGTAACTTTATAAAAATATAAAATCATTATATAACAATATTGCTGTAAATAAAAAAAATATTAAATGTTAAAGCATGTTAAATCAAATGATAAAAATTTAAATTTTAAAAATATATTTATTATAATACGGTACCGAAATACAAGATTAATCAATATAAAATTTTATTTATTAATACCTAACTTATTCCTATATTAGCCTAGATTTTAAAGATAAAAGTTTAGTTATAGTTTATAGAAAATAATTTATTAATAATATATTATTATTGTAATAAAATGTTTTAATTATAATCTGTATAAATTATAAATTTATATAAACTATAACTAAATTATCATATTTCAATGTAATATAAAAACTTTTCTTTAAGCTTAAAAGCTTATAAAAGTTTTATTACATCCGATATTATTGCCGTTTTATTAATTTTAATTTCTACTGTTTTACTTACTTGTTGATTTTGATCCTTTTGCAATGGATAACATATTTGAAATATTCGATAAAATATTTACATCAGAAAATTTTAATTCTTTCTTTAAAAGACAATTTAGTTAGAATAATAACAATATCAGATATTGTTTGAAATAAAAACAATTCCGGTTTTCTTGAATTATTGTTGCATGTTTAATGTTTTAAATTAAAATACTTATTTTCATAAATGAATGTACAATTAAAAATTTATATTTATTTATTACATTTTTAATATTATTACTTTATTAACATTTTATATTGATATCTTAAATTTTGAAATAGATGTTTATTGTTTATAACTTAGGATAAAATTTAAAAAAAGCTATTGTTTTCTTACTTTAACTTACGTATTAATTTAAATATTTGATTTAATGTATGTAGTTATTTGGCAATATAATATAATACGTTGTTTTCTGTTTAGATAGAGACTGGTCCACATTCATTGATTACAATTCTTCTATTTTAATGTTTTCAATAATTTGCTCGTCCTTCTTTCAATTCTAGTTCCATCAACTTTAGTTTTTCCCATTGAGCATCAGGAAAATGTACCTGAAAAATAGATTAAGTGTATCATTTCATATATTAAGACAGCGCATTTTGATTTAAACAGTTTATGCTATTACGTATTTAATTGGATGGAACTTATAAAATAATTATGCAATTGCAAACCATAACATAACTAGCATAATTAAAAATATCTTATAACATAGTAATACATATACGTTCTTACTAAAAATAGATGGATATGACTATCATAAAATATATACCTGTACAAATTATATATTTTATACATTATTTATAAATGTGTTTATAGAATATTAAATATATTCTACTGTGAGATGTATTTATAAAACAACTTAATTCCTGCACAATACACATCATATTTACTGTATATATTATTGTCATTTATTAAACTAAAATAATAATTTATTATAAGAGACTTATAGTAAATACTGTATAATTAAAATATATTTATTATTCATCAATCATTTCAATATCAACTTCTACTTCATATATTTTATATTCTAAATTACAAATCTATTGTAATTTACAATACTTTTTATTAAAATAAAGTAGATTTGTATAATTAAGGACTTTCATATCAGATATTGTATATCACATATTATAAATATTAAACTGTATCAATACTCATTAATTTATGTATACTGATTTTTATTTTCCCAGTTGTTATATATAACAGAGGGAAAGTACGGCGATCGGTCAAAAAATGACCCCTAGTTTTTTACATTTTTGACTTGAAACGTCGAGAAATGCAAAAAAATTCGGGGGTAATTTCTGTTTGTATGGATGTTAGTCTAGGTGTATATGTGTGACACGATTTTATTTACCTTCTTTGAAGGTTAATAACTCGTATTTTTTGTCGAAATTTTCTGAAATTTTGCAGAGAGATTTGTTTATGAGGGCGATTGGTGCTATTAAATTTTGGTGATTAAAGGTGGAGGAAGATAAAGGGTCAGACATATATTTCCAGTAGGGTCAGACTTAAATGCTAATAACAAGTAAAATTGTTATCGGCATTTACAATTTTTTTATAAAACCTAATCCCTACACTCAAAATTAAGTTTTTGGAATTTACAATAGTTAGGCCTAAATAATTAGTTAAAAATATAAAAAGCTTTTAATAAAATATGATAACTGATGGCGCCACCAAATATTGCCGGAAAAGTTAAGCAACTCGTTGCTGGATTTTTTTACTTAACATTCTACGTCACTAAACACTGCCTGGCATTCCGCCTATTTACAGTGTGGGTTGAAAGTAACTAAACATTGAGAAATTGCTCTAATTTCTATACTTCTAATCAAAAGATGATGAATAATATTTGACATATATCTTACTAAATGGAAATACGGATATGTAAGATACTTTAAATTCAATTTAGCCTGCGCCATGCACCAATGACACGTTTTCCTCAGATCGCAATATGGATAGGCGACCACTTCTCTGCGGTTGAAACCGAACCTGTGATCATTTCAGATTCGAATAACAATTCTTGATTGTTTCCGGTCGGGTTGTAGCATGACTTTCCTTCACGGTACATCACCATCACTGCACAACAACCACTGATTTTCACAACTCAGCGTGCAGCATTCTGTGCTCGCTCCTGAACAGAGAAGCGTCCGGCCATCTTTTTTGTCACTGCGTGTGCAGCTTTTCTCGGTCAATATTTACACTATCGATGCAGAAATTATAAACTCCCATTGATCTCTGTAAATGGAAACATAAATGTTGTTATAATTGCAATATTATTACAAAAATTACAGCGATTTCTCAATGCCTAGTTACTAAAAACCCACCCTGTATAACCAAGTCTGATCGACAGTCAAATCAAAAAATATAAAAATTGTTTGTCACAAATGGTTTGTATCTTGCCCCTTGAAATTACAATCATTCTACTATTTATAAATCTATTTAAACTTAAACTTTCTGACAAATTCTAAATTCTAACATGTTAAAGCAGTGGTTCCCAAAGTGAGCGCTTTCGTCCTCTGGTGGACTGTGAGTAAACTAGGGGCGAAAAGAATCAAGGGCGCTGGAGTCCGAGACTGACTGAGAGTCCTGACCGAAGAAAGTGACCATAAGAGATGGTTGGGGTCATTGACAACTTTTCCCTTTCCCTTTCCTTAAAATGTGTAAGATGAATCATTGCGTTTAATGGTTTCAGATATGAAGAGCAATGTACGGTAAGGACACAAAGTGTACGGTTTATAGAAAAGTTTTCGAATCTTAATGTATTTATATTGTATTGCTGCTCTTAGAATTTTAAAATTGATATAATCTCTATCTCTTGTTGGTATTGCATCAGCAATTGATCTAGGCAGAGATAATGTCTTAAGAAGTTTCCTTTCAGTGAGATGTGTTTTAAGATATTTTAAGTCTAGACTTAAAATAGAAATAGATAGAAATTTCATAGACTTAAAATATCTTAAAACACATCTCACTGAAAGGAAACTTCTTAAGACATTATCTCTGCCTAGATCAATTGCTGATGCAATACCAACAAGAGATAGAGATTATATCAATTTTAAAATTCTAAGAGCAGCAATACAATATAAATACATTAAGATTCGAAGACTAAAAAAGAACCTTACAAAAACTTAGCGTAAAGAAAGAATCGAGACATTTAGAAATCACCAGCTAGCAAATAGAACATAAACAGCGATATGAAGTAAACAAATATAAAAGATTAGTTAAGAAATTCCAATATCCAACCATAGACGAACTAACCGCATGGAAAGAGAACCTTATTCTGAATAAAACAAGAGTCGACATCCCAGCAAACATCAAAGAAATATTATATAAAGGACTAGATTTTAATGGTCCAAATAAATGGGATATTTTAGATATAATACCAAATTTACACAAATTATGTAATAATCTTCCAGAAACAGATTCAAGTATTATGAAAATGAAATTGAGTAATAGAATTAAAAAATATGCAACTAAAGAGGGAAGAAAATCAATAATTAAAGATAGGAACTACCTCCAGTATATAAATCAAATCAAAGCATTACATGATTTTTTAAGAGAAAATGAAATAGAGATCATAAAGGCTGATAAATCAAAACAAACTGTAATAGTTACCCAGGAATGGGTTAAAAATAAAAAACAAGAAATAACAAATAATACAAAATTTAGAAAACTTCCTATAAACCCTATTGAAGTTATATATTTGGAACTTAAAAGACGAATTATAAAATTAGAACAACTACATGAAATCAACAAAACTGAAAAGTGGTTTATTCTAAATGAAGGAAATGATCGTACACCAAAACTAAACATACAGCTCAAAACCCACAAAATAGGAGAAAAGGTTCGACCAATCGTAGATTTTAAGTATTCCAAGCTATACAATTTAGAGAAATTACTAAAGCTGCAGTTTAAGCAATATCAAAACTCACAATTCGCAATTAAAAATACAGATGAACTTACAGAAGAACTAAACCAAATCAGTATTGAAGAAGAGTCTAGGATAGCTAGCCTTGACGTTGTAGATATGTATCCGTCAATAACATGGGACTTAATAGAAGATAAACTAAAAAAATCTGGAAGTTAAAAATGAAATTATAAATTTAATAGAATTTACATACAGAAGCAACTACTTTGAATTCGATGGAGATTATTATACACAGACAAATGGAATAAGCATGGGATCAGTAATAGAACCAAAATTAGCGGAACTAATCATGATAGATATAGACAACAGAATTAGCAGCATACGGGGTGTAAAATTCTATAAAAGATACGTCGATGATATTCTATTAATATATAATGAAGCAGAAATGGCAATAGAAAAAATCAAAAAACTGATTAATAACATACACGAAGCAATAAAATTTAAAATAGAAGTGGAAGATAAAACCAGTCAAGAAATTAACTATTTGGATATCACAATAAAAAGATTAAAACAAAGATCAACAACTGCCGAATTATCGGGCTAGCAAATGGCTATAGTAATATTAATAATAATTAAAGTTAATTTGCTACTAGAGTTAGGCGCCATCTCTTGCTAAATTTAATAGCGGGCGATTCTTTTCTTCCAGTTAGGCCTAAATTTATTTAAATTATTTAATTAAAATTCTAATTATTAAATTTAGCAAGAGATGGCGCCTAACGTCTAACTCTAGTAGCAAATTAACTTTAATTATTAATATTACTATAGCCATTTGCTAGCCCGATAATTCGGCAGTTGTTGATCTTTATATGTAACGGGTTAGTTGTTGTGATATCACAATAAAAAGATTAAAACAGAGTTTGGAATTTAGAACATTCAAGAAGCCAAGTTCGGGAAACATAACAATAAAATATCAATCTAATATGCCATTACATATCAAATATAATACATTTAAAATGGAATATTCTATGATTAAACATAGAACAAGTCAAAAGATATATAGAGGCCTAAATAACGACTTGGCTGAATTAAAAAATAAATTTCTTTTAGCGGGCTATCCGCAACGACTACTAAATAAGTGGGAACTTAAATTAAATACTCCAAAAATACCACATAACAATAAACAAGCAAATAATGTGAAGTATACTGCTTTCCCATACATCAAAGGTCTATACGAGGGGTTCTCAAACTTTTTCGATCCACCGCCCCCTTTGTTCCATAAAGTTATACCCAACGCCCCCTAACCCATCAGTGACCCCAACTTTTGCCTTTGGTCACCGTTCATTACCCTGCTTCCAGCACCCCCCCTAGATTTACTCACCGCCCACAGGGGAGCGGTAACGCCCACTTTGAGAACCCCTGGTCTATACGAAGAAATCAACAACGAAATCAAAAAAATGGACTTTAAACTTGCGCCGTCATACCAAAAAATGTCTAATAGATTAAAACACTCAACCCATTGAAAAAACAACAAGCATCAACTGAAACTAAAAACGTAGTGTATAAAATCCCTTGTACTTGTAATAATAATAAATACTACATAGGAGAAACAAAAAGAAAGTTGTGAGTCAGATTAAAGGAACATATAGCTGACCTAAAATATCATAGAATAAATTCCGCCTTTCATGACCATTGTACTCTGAACGGTTGCAATATAGATAAAGATAATGTGGAAATCCTTCATAAAGAAAAAGAAACATATAGAAGAAAGTTTAAAGAAAGCATAGAGATCATAAAAAGTAGAAAATGTATAAATAAAAACTTTAGTATAAAAATAAATGAAAATTGGCTCGGCATATTATAAATAGAAATTAAGTAAAATATCTCTATGTAAAATAATAAGATAAAAAAATTAATGTCTTTTTAACATAAGTTTTGCCACAAGGTGGCCCATCTACCACATCACTATGTAAATGAACACAGTCATACGCATTAAAATTAGTAATATTAAAAAAAAGGTGTAAAATTAAATAAGAATTTGTTTGTACAATAGAATCTCTGGCTTCGATGTAAAAAGATTGACTAGGTATGTTGTAGACTTATGGAATTGTCATCGGAAATTGATTAAAACGCGATACTTAATGTATAATTCTCCATCAGATAACAAGAATTGATTAATGTATACAGAAGTTTTAAAACAGTTTTATGTTTACAAAGATCTGTGATTTGAAGGTATGTTTTATACAGCATAACCTTTTATTTATATATTTCAATTTGTAACCGTATACTTGTATTTTAGTTGGCTGAAGAGGGGCGTCAACAGCCCGAAACGTGTACAAGCACTTAATACGCGTATCAACTGAATAAAAATTAGTGATGAAATTTGCCATGTGTCCGAGTGAATACACTATATAGTTGGTGTTCAAGTTGCAGAATAAGTACCGGCACAGTTTCATAAATACTAGAAGATACAACTTATTATTACTAGATAGTTTATCTCGATAATAAATTTTTAAAATTTTTCAGATAGATTTTTAGATCTTACTCAAAGTTTAGTGGCCAAACAACGTACTAGTAAATAATCTATAAAAAGAATCAATATCATTTCAAAACATTTTGCTTAATTTCTAAAGCATTTCTTCAAAGAATAAACAATAGTTTAAAATATTCTTAGTTTTAAATGAGAATATTATATGATAATGAAAAATCATAAATGCATAAAAACTTGCAGTAAGTTTGATGCATTGTTTGAGACTGATTTGTGATAATCATTTGCGATATTATCTAATTATAAATTCGTTTACAATAAAGGGTTTGGGTGATTAATAATAGATGGCACAAACCTTTAAAAAATATTTATATAAATTAAGTTTAAGTTTAAAATAATAAAGGTATTAATTTGTGTATTTCCTTCGGAATTAGCACAAGGTTGCTGTTGAGAACAAATCATACTTTATCCACTGAGTGGATAAAGTAGGTTTATTGACACAAAAGGATATGCATTTCGGGCTTAATGCCCCTCTTCAGTTCTAAGATTATTATAGGGATCTCTGGAATAACTCAAATTGTTATGTAAAACGTGGGTGAAAGAAGTAAAATAGTAGAACTAAAAGAATTTTGTTTACACCGTATAAAAACATGGGCTGTAAAGTACGATATGATTCCGATAAAATGATTGAAATGTTATTTGATTAAAAACTAGAAGAATGCAAAACCATAAACCATTTCAATCATTTTATCGGAATCATATCGTACTTTACAGCCCATGTTTTTATACGGTGTAAACAAAATTCTTTTAGTTCTACTATTTTATTTTCTCACCCCACGTTTTACATAACAATTTGGGTTATTCCAGCGGTCACTATAATAATCTTAGGACTGAAGAGGGGCATTAAGCCCGAAATGCATATCCTTTTGTGTCACTAAACTTACTTTTTCCACTCAGTGCTCCTGTATGATTTGTTCTCAACAGCAACCTTGTGCTAATTCTGAAGGCAATACATGTAATTAAGAGAACAGCAAGCAGCCAAGTTGTATTCATTTGTATTGTAAGTTTATCCTGTCTCATTTTATATGTTAAAGACTGACGAAAAATGATAATAGTTTGCCGTTTGCTATATTAAAAATGTTGTTATTAATTATATTTATAAAAAAGAGTGTATATTAATGAAACTTAAATTTAAAATAATCATTTTTTATGTAAAAGTCTTTACTCATTCAATATTTTACAAGACAAAAATTTATCAATAAATATATTATGATAAATCAGCTAATTATTTGATAAAAAGAGTAGTAGTTATTAACGATAAAATTAACGAATTTTGTTAATACTGTAGTTTATATTAAATAATCCAAGAATTCAACAACAGAATTTAATACTAGACTGCAAACAGTTGAAGTATTTGTTAATTTATTGTTGTAATTATTATTTTACGACAGAATGATAAATTATTTTGTCATCAACGAATTTACTTCTATTGGAAATTAATCATCCAGAAATTCTTATAATCATTGAAGTTCACCATTCATTGACTTCTTTAGTAGAGTAATATGAAGATGGATTGTACTTGGGTGGCTTGACAGTTTTCCCAGATGTCTAATTGATTAAGGTATTTTATGGTCGAAAAGAGAGAGACTAAATCGCAAGGGATTCATTAACTTTACTTGCCCTTTTCTTTGGGATTTGTATAGGTGGACAATTGTATCGGTTACTTTTATCTTCTATCCTGTAGGTCTAAGTATCTCGAAACCTGGTTAATGCCTTAATAATGACATGTCAACTAGAAGGAGTATTAATAAATTTAGAAATAATTTTTGAAATTTTGTAAATCTACGTAAAAGAAAATGGATTATAACACTGTTTAGAAATTCAAAATTACTTTTAAAAGGTATTATTTCGGGATAATTAATATAAAAACAACTACTACTGATATTATTAAGCTTATCACTTAATTCGGTAAGATATTTTAATTGAACTTTTAAAACGATATTTAAATACATATTTACTTATTAAACTTAATAAAATTTTTATTAAAAAATAAGATTATAAAACGAAAAAATATCTTAATTTTGTAATTATTTCGCTGCTAACAATTTCGTATTTTAAAAATATTAAGCTATTTTCACTGAAAATAACTTAATTAAATTAAAATTAAAAGTAGAATTTATAAAAAAAATTATCCGAATATTTTAAATTTAACCCATAATGAACAAATAACTCGATCTTGATGTTCTAAGGAGGTACAATTAAAGTAGAAAATTAAATAAATTCAGCGGAAAGTATCAATAATAAATAGAAAATAACATAATATACAAAAATACCTGAATATAAAGAATTTTGTTATTAAATTTTTCAAATTTGAAGGACATAATAATTTTGTTTTATTGGTCCAAAACTCCTTTTTAGTAATTATCAAAATAAATAGATTTAGCGTTACTTGGAAGTTTCGGTAATTTTTTTTCTTTAATTTAAATTTTACTGGACACTCGGTTTTCAATTTGGTGAAATTATCACCCCTGAGAGCCTGAAGGTCTAAAGGAAAATTGAACTTAACTACAGTATTTGCAAATGAGAAAATGTCAAAATATAGATTTAAGTATTATTTAAAAAATAATCTTTATTTAATATAAAACTTAAAATTTTATCTATAAATATAATAATTTAATTTAGTTAGTTAAATGAGAAATGTCATATTTAAATACCATAAAATAACATTTTAAAGTAATATACTCGTAATTTATATGTTATATAAATTATATTTTTAAAAAAATTATAATTTTAAAAATGTTTATTATAATTCTATGTACAGTGCAAATACAGTACAATTAAAGTCCTAGAAACAGCTATAACTTATATGATTTTTATAAGTTAATTTATAACCTATAACTATTCATATGATTTTTTAGTGCTATGTTTTAGTGTATGAATGTCACTCTGTGATATTTGAAACGGAGCGTTAGCGAAACTTACAAAATTGCGTTCGATCTCAAAATTTGATCGATCGATTTTGATTAAACTTTGTCATTTTCTATTAATTGCGATGAGGAATCCAAAAATGTAATGAGGTCCGTTTAAATGTAAGTATAGGGATCTATGGCTTCGTTTTCAATATAGTCTACAGAGGATTAGAGTGACAATGTCCGTGCTCTCTGATAAGACTGATGAAATTTACGCGTAAGGGTCAAAAATAAAAACAGCATTGCGTGCGCCTGACGGAAAATATGCACAAAAATGAAAGAAACACAAGAACTATGGATATTGCTTTGTTCTTGGATCGCTTCTCTGCGTCGGCAGGTATGAGGTATGAGGGAAAGCCTCTTTTGTGGCGGAAACTGCAAAAGCGCTCGTTTGCGACCGTCAGCTACAAAGATCACCTCTTCTGTATCTAATTGCTTCTTTCTTTCCGGTCCGTCTCAATTCTATATGATATTTTAATCTTACGCATAATGAACAAATAACATGATCTTGGTTAACTGCGATGAGGAATCCACGATACGACAAAGTTGCGCGATGTCCTAGTTTTAACGGTTAATCTTCCCTTTTAAAAAGTAATTTAATTAATATTTATCAATTTTTTCGTTAATTTTGATTATTTACATCTCTTATAATTAAATAATTATTTTTCTTAATGTCAATTACTATTTAAGCAATTTATAAATGTTATGGTCATCTTAATTTTGTTTTAACGTTTAGTTTAAAATTTTAATTTAACGATCATTTAAATATTTAAACGTAGAAAAATAGTTTAAGTAGTTTGTTTAATTGATAATATAAATTATTTTAATTAAATGAATATAATTCGTATTTTAATGGTATAGAATTTCGAAAAGAAGACTAATTCAGGTAATTTTTATTAATAGTTAAAGGCATAAAAAAGAATAAATTATTAAAATTTAATAAGCTAATTGATTATAAATTGATCTAGTAATTTTTCTAATTTAAAATTTAAAAAATTATCTGAATTATATTTTTAAAACTGAATTACTTTATTATTCATAATTCTGCTTTTTGCCCTCATCTTAATACTATTTAACATATTCATTTTTACATAAAACAGTTGTAAAAAGCTCTAATATATTATTTACAATTGTTTTATGTAAAAAAGAAATATGTTAAATGAATTAATTCGATTGATTTGTTAATTGTTAAATTGTTGTTGATTTATCGATTTATTAAATTAAACTATAATTTGTGAACCAATTAGGATTATATTATGCACAACAAAGTAATTAAAGATATAGCATTTCACCAGGATTGTCAAATGGCTATAACAAATGATATGTTTAAAATCGTCATAACCACAAAGTAGGTTAAAAGAATTGAAAATAAAGAATCATAAAACTAAACCACAGAATTTAACGAAAGCAGATTTTGTTACGTTAAAAGTGCCATTTTAGAAATTGCTTACAATTGTCACGACGGCTTTTTACATTCAAAAGCATTTTAGTAAAATTACTCTTGGCAACATTAAAAATCACTTTCTGTGGGTGCTTCTAAGTAGCAGGCAACTAAGTAAGCTATAGTCCATTTCACGTAAAACATCTACATCAGTGATGCCTACGGCGATTTTACTTTCCAGGCTCTGGCGATCGGTCAAAAAATGACTCCCAAGAATTTTACATTTTTGGACTCACGGGACCTAGAAACGTCGAGAAATAATAATAATAAATCCGGGGTTTTTTCTGTGTGTATGGATGTTAATGTGTGTGGGGACATTGATTTTCTTCACCTTCTTTGAAGCTTAATAACTCCTGTGCTTTTTATCGAAAATTTCTGAAACTTTTCAGAGAGGTTTGCTGAAAATTAAGCTTTTTGCCATTTTATAATAATTAAAAATATAGTTTTTTTTTTTTTTTTTGAAGTTCCGTCGGATGTTAAAATTCTTTTTAAAAAAATTAAAAAAGACAGTCGTTCCGGAAAAAATTTCTTCTAGACGCTCACCATTTTTTATTCTTGTTCTAGAACAAACTTCTTAGATGACCAGACCTTCCTTTTTAGGCTACTTAGCCATTTAATGTTAAAACGTTCCTTAAAAACAAAATTAGTCCAATTAAAATTTTTAAAAATTCTTAAAAATTGGAAATGGGATCTTACGACGTCTTCTGGTTTACATCCATATCCTTTCGGGAGTTCGGGTCTTATATCCACTCGAAAAAAAGCGCTGGAAAATGTAGATTACACACAGTAAAAACACTATATACAGTGTTTTTTTCTTATTTAGTTTTTAATAATAAAATATCATAACAGACGGTGCAACATACGCAGTTTTAAATGTTGCTGGGAAAGTTAAGCAACTCGTTGCTGGATTTTTTTAAAGAAGATAAAGGACAAATCACAAATTGTTTCATAAAAAATAACAGGTTGAGTTTTTTTATACAGTTTATGCATTTTATTATTCATAAACTAATAAAAGTAGGGAAGTAAAAATTTCAAGAAAAATACGGACGTGATTTATGGACAGCCCCTTATTTTTAGTATACAAAATATAGTATAACTTAATAACTTTCGAATAGCGGACATCGTCGGCATCAAGAAGATTTTCCGCTATTTGGAGGTGTCTGTTATTAGGAGATACTGTACACAGGGGCGTAGCAATCGAAAATGACGCCTAGGGCACACATCAAAGTTGCGCCCTTCGCAAATTAGTTTAATATAAAAAACAGATACACTAAATAAAACAGGCTGTTTAGCCAACTTTCCTTTTCCCGCCAAAACTCTAACCTTTTATACCGATTGAAGTTAAGTTTGATTAACCAATCAGCACTACCTAGCTCTGTCGTAGGTCCGGCTATGGTCCGATGATCCGCGGCCAATCAGCGATCGTGGATTCAAAATTACTGGTCGTTTTCCAACCGACTTCTGCAGCGTCGACTAATTTGAAATAAAATAAAAAGAAACAAGAAAAGGCGGGAATCGTACGTCCAGACGATTCTATCCCGACACTGACAATTAGATAACAAATCAAGTAGCTTCAATAACGCTCGCTCGCTCGGGAGTATTTAAATCAGAATCACAAATCACACGTAAACAAAATAAACAACTTGCTCGTTCGAATTCGGCACAAGAAGTACCCCGAATTCAAACGAGCAAGTGCACCGCCTTCGCGCACCACTCATTCCCTCTCGCTCATTCGCGAAGCGCGTGAGTTGTTTGATATGAATTGATTTATTTTGATTTTTAAATTTAATAATTTGCGATTTTGCGCGTCCCCTTCGAAAGGCGCCCGAGGCACGTGCCCTACTTGCCCCATCCTAGCTACGCCACTGACTGTACATGCTGGTAGCTATACTGTATTTTAACGTGGTATATATACTTTATAATGAAGAATACCATGAATTACGAAAACATCAAATTTGCGTTAGGTATGTGATTATATCGAAAAGTATAAATAGAATATATAATTAAAATATATATACAGTGTTTTTTTTATTTTTATTTTCAGCTGTAAAAATCTCATTTTAATTGAATTCTAAATAGCAAACAGATATTTTAAATGAATATGCCAACCAGTAATCGAGTGAATAAAATCACTAAACTCTGGTAGTTGATAGTGGGCCTCGCCAATGAGCTAGCTAGCCACGTGGAGTTTTCCATATAAATAGGTGCCAGTTTCTCCAAAAATACCTCCTAGGAGGTATTCCCCCATTGGGAGATTGCCGTGTGTCGCGTTGTCGTGAACGAACAAAAACAACCTTCAAATAAAACATAAGCCTTGTTTAATTGTTAATTCATCAAAAACGATGTTGGTGAAATTAACGAAGAAGAAAAGTGAAACTTGTTAAGAACAGAAGGGTGAACGAAGGTCGGTTTAGGCGGTGAGAGTTCAAATGTCGATTAACGAAGGCGATTTGCTAGTCAATTCAAGCGGTGGAAAATGCATTCGGTATTCTTGCATCTATAACGTCATTTACGATCTAAGCGACTAATAAAAGTGATTTGTTTGGTTTGTAGTTATAAAGTAGGTATAATTTTATAAATATTTTTTTTTCTATAAACGATTTATTAAAAATTACATCTAAGCCATCACATTGTTGTTAAGATCATAAATGACGTCATAAATGTAAGAATGCCAATATCTTCCCGTAGTTTATAGTAACCGGCAGGGCCGGTTCTAGGGTTTTGAGCGCCCCGGACAAAACAAAATTTGGCGCCCTTTCATACAAGAATATACAAATTTACTGCAAATTAAAAAAAAGGCAAGAGAGGCAAAAAATCAAAATTACACAATAAAGAACTGTATAAAAAATTTATTTATTTAAAGCACGTGTCAGAGCCGGATTTTAGGCGATTGGAGCGATTGGTGCCAATCGGGCCCCGCGCTTGAAGGGGCCCTGCATCACATCAAAATTTATATATATTTAAAAATAGTACATGTTACAAAAATAAATATCTAGGTATATTGTTATGAAAAATGAAACAACATATTTCAATATGTAAATTAACTGTTAATTAATTTTGTTATTGTAAGTTTGAGGGGCCCCGCAAAAAAGAATTCAATCGGGCCTCGCAACTATTGGATCCGGTGCTGGCAAGTGTTGTTAATGCAAAGTTTACCGAAAGACAAAGTTATTTAACCTTAAGGCGTATGACAGGCGCCAGTATCACTTTGACTATTCATAATTTTGTTGATATTTGTAATTTATAAATTTGATCTCGTCCATTTTTTGAATAGATTGCTGTGATACGTGATACTGATTACAAATTATCTTTTCAAAATAAATAAAAATAAACTTTGTAGAGATTAAAAAGCATTCGTCTGCATCAATGTTGTGTGATAAAAGCCATAAAAATTTTTAGGTTTCATTATTTTAATTAGTAAATTTTTGTTTTTGTCTATTAATCTTTTTTTTTAGTTATTATGAATTCTGACTATACAAATAGTTTTCTTTGAATAATTGTAATATTATTTATATCTGTTGACAATAATAAAATAATTAGCGTTGTGACCTTTATTTGGTATTATTAAAGAAAAAACAATTTATTGCTTGCTAAAAAAATCGATGGCTCATGAAAAATGATCAATTTTGATTTATAAAATCTAAAAAAATAATGAATGTAAAAAAAATATTTTATTTTTATATCGGCGCCCCTCAAAATTTTGCGCCCCGGGCAGTCGCCCGGCTTGTCCACCCCTTTATCCGGCGCTGGTAACCGGCAAATCGCTTTCTTAACCTTTGAACTTTCACCTCATTAACGCTGTTGTAAGCGTTAATGAGGTGAAAGTTTTTGTGTATCTTGTCTACTTGGCCCTTGTTTATTAATAGGACTTATTATACTGCTGTAGTTTCTTTATTATCTAATATTAATTTTAACAATAACAGCGAAGTTTAATAACATTAATATGTATTGGTATGACCAGTGGCGAATTTAGCTCTTGAGAGGCCCCCGATGCAATTCAATTTTGAGGCCACCTCTAAATATTATTACTACCCCTACACCCTACAGTATGTATTCTACGCGCACGTTTTTTTACTCTGGTAGGCACTATACTGGTGGTCCAAAAAAGTGAAACTAGGGAAATAACACTGAAAATTAAACAATATAAAATTACAACTGCCTGGCTGTATTTAAAAGGTTATGAAAATTGAAACTTATTGGTACAGGAATTATTAAGTTTCAATAGGTAAAAATAATAATAAAATAAATTTTTTAATATTTTAAGAGCTGAATTTTGAGGCGCACCTGTGCAAAGATCTGCCACTTAGTATGGAAAGTGATGATTTACAACTTAACCAGATTAGTGTTGAGCATCAAACACAAGACCGTGTTATTTATTAAACACTTGGCACTTTTCCACTTTTAACCAGATTAGTGTTCTCTAACAGATTAAGAGTATTGTTCGGCTTTTTGCAACCTGCCCTACCCTATTTCTGTTTTCAATTAGTCTTTAAGCTTAGAATTCGTCATCTGAAAGAGTATTTGAACCGATTCTTTATTTTCGTTTTAAAATATAGTATAATCCCTATATTTTTTCCAAATTACTGTATTTTGATTTTAGGACTAGTAGAGTATTTTTGGGTATATTGATATAATTTATTACATGTAATTTTTTCCGCATGTAATATATCAATAAATCTCTAAAGTTTCGTTTGTAAATTGGAGTCAACTCCCGTGGACATTTCAGACTATTTCTTAGAAAGTCAGCTGAGTTTGAAAACCTATTATCTGGGTACTGATGATGTGTATGTTCCAATATAAAAGATATAGGCGTTGTCCATGGACAAAATATTTTGTTGATGCACGGATAATCGGGAGTTCGGTATATGTCAGTCCATATCTCCTCCCAAAGAAAGTTATAATTTACCGTTAAATATTTTAAATTCTAAATTAAATTAAACGCGCCCGTAGACTATAAAAAGGGGAGTTCACAAACTATAGAAAAGGGCATCGTACATACATTATGCAAGAAGATATCTGTATACAGATATATATAGATATCGCTTGATTAACACAGTTAATTAATCCTTCAATGCTACCGCCATAACAAAATTGTGTTAATCAAACACAGTGGTACTTCGGTACTCGACCGAACAATCACGACCCGCTAGAACAAAATTTCGATTAATAACAAATATTTTTATTTTCATTTTGTCATCAGTAAAAAAGTTTTCTGTGATAAAAATGAGTAACTAGTTTAAAAATAAAATGAAACTTTAGAGCACCTTTGAGGATTAAGAAAAGGACAACCCGCGACAAAGGGAGCTAGCTGCACGTGCCCGTAGTTTCCAATGTACGGGCCCCCTGATTACGAACGTAGTTTTAGTAAAAAAAAGCTATAAATAATAATATACTGTATTGTAATTATGTATAATAATTTAATTCACTCATTTGTATTATAAAAATAAATATAATTTAATATACGGGGTTGTCCATAAATGACGCCCATACTGGAAAGGAATGGGGGGTTAAGCCAAGTCGAACAAAGAGTGGGGTTGAGCGTCGTTTATTTCATTAAATTTTATACAGTTTATGCATTGTATTATATTTATTTCAGAATTTCTTGTATTGTTTCGTTTCTATTTATGGTATCTATCATTCATAAAGTGATAAAGGTTTTAAGGAGGGTCGAGTTTTGTTGGACGTTAGAAGAGGGGAGGGAATTACGAAACTTTGACAAACTGGAACGAGCGGGGGGAATAAAAATTTGAAGTAAAAGGCGGTCGTAATTTATGGACAGTCCCTAACAGCGTGTTCGATGTCATGTAATTACTTTCTAGTCGGCTCGCGCAAGAGAAATAGTGAGTGACTGTATACATGAGCGCAACACCCTACACCAGGCCTGGCCAACCCGCGGCCCGTCACGTTAAATTGTGTGGCCCGCTAAGCAATATTATATATCTATTAAAACTTTTGTTTCCCGTTATGTGTATACCAAAACAATTAAATAAATGAAAATTTCCATGTGTCATTGTTATAATGCGCAAGTGCGAGTACAAACTCTTGGTATAACAATAAAATCTTATTCATATTGTATTTGTTTTACCTTTTTAAAAACATGTTTGCCTAAATTGTGGCCCACCGTAATGTTACGCGTGATCAAACAATTTGGGTTGGCCAGGCCTGCCCTACACCCTACACCAAGGGTGGGCAACCTTTTTTATAACATGGCCAGAATAAATTTTACGTTTCTTCCGCGGGCCGTAGTAGTTAATTGACGTCTTCTTGTGACCTGTAATTTTTTAGTCTGCAAATATGAAATAAATAAAAAAAATTAATTACTATTGATACATTTATTTCTCTTATCGTTTTCGAAAAATTACAAAGAATTGGAAAAATAACTATTAATTAGTTAGTTATTTTTCCAATTTAATAATCTATTAAAGTTCTCGCGGGCCGGATAGAAACTTTTCGCGGGCCGTAGCTGGCCCGCGGGCCGGGGGTTGCCCACCGTTGCCCTACACCCTACAGTGTGTATTCTACGCGCACGTTTTTTACTCTGGTAGGCACTATACTGGCGGTCCAAAAAAGTGAGACATAGGGAAATAACATTGAAAATTAACCAATATAAAATTACAACTGCTTGGCTGTATTTAAAAAGTTCAGATTGTATTAATTATGAAAATTGAAACTTATTGGTACAAGAATTATTAAGTTTCAATTGGTAGAAGTGTTAAAAGCAAAACAAAAAAAAGAAACAGAAAAAAAATCTAGTAATCCATGGATATAAAAAATAATTTATTTTTAAATTTACTACTGATTACCACTCGCGAAACGTGTCATAGCTGGCATTATTCATTTGTCAATTTAATTTAGGGAATACTGCTAAATTATTAGTTAATTTTACTATGAAAAAAAGATATTTAAATAAAATAAATTTTTTTTAAATTTTGAGAGCTGAATTTTGAAGCCTCCCTTGATTTATGAGGCCTCAGGCACGTCTTGAGAGGATATCTCTCACGACCTAAACAAATGTTTAGCTAATTAGAGAAGGAGAAAGATAACGAGAGATTTGCAGCTGCTGCACCTAAGTAGGGCAAATTATCCATAAAAAAATCCTTTCGGGTAGCGCTCATTTGGGCAGACCAAACGTATGATAAGCTGTATTATTATTTTATTATTGTCTTATTATCTTAATGTTATAATCCTATATAGTACAAGTATTTATCACCATAAGGGTCGATACACACAACAGTGACGTGCCGGCACAGTGCAGTAAGCATCGATAAATATCACACAGCCAATCAGAATTTCATGTATGACACTTATATGATTGACAGAATACAGATTATTTGTCGTAGATGAAACTCTGATTGGCTATGGTATTTATCGATGTTTATGCACCAAACGGTCACTGTGCCGGCACGCCACTGTTGTGTGTAAATCGACCTTAATTGCCCCCAACATGGAAAAATCGCCCCCGTTGAGAAACACTGATCTATACCAGGGGTGGCCAACTTTTGTGCACATAAGATCTACTTTTTATCGTAAATATGTGTCGCGATCGACTTGTTATAGGCATAGTCTAAGTGGGGAGGGGGAGTGTGAAATACATACTATGTTTATACACTGTTTCAGTACGAAGTGCACTCACTGCTTATGAGTCGAGTCATAACTGCATGCATACAGTTGCGTTCGGTTACAAATATAATACATTAAGTCAAGACATCGCTAGCGATCGACCAAAATTGGCTTGGCGATCGACCGGTCGATCGCGATCGACTTGTTAGCCACTCCTGATCTATACTAATATAAAGAGGTGTTTTAGTTGTAGCAGGTAATCTCCGAAACTACTCATCCGATTTCAAAAATTATTTCACCAATATTTAGAATGGACCTTCAGGATGGACATAGGCTGTATATTATTCCGTTAAACATTCGTATAAATTAAAAAAAAATATAATCTAAGATTAAGGCTTTTATGTCCAAAAGATGGCGCTAACTCCGCGAGTACGACGACCTAAGTTTGCTTTTCTGTGAGGATGAACTAAAGCAGATCATCTTCTATCTATCTATATAAACTAGTTAAGTAACGCTATATGAGCGTGTAGTCGGAACGAAGCTGTTCGCACCTTTATTTTCTAGATTATGAGGGAAAAAAGAAACAGAATCATTCGTTCTCAACAATATATTTGATTTCTATTGGATCATTTAAAAGTACAAATATAAGGTCAGAATAAGCCATTAATTAATTGCTATGCCAACGTCTCACGAAATTCTGCCTATCACTACGGTCCTTGAACTTACAGATTGACTCGTAGCGATCTTTATTGTAACTGTTTAAAAATACTGAGTCAGTTATTTTTTTCACTCGACTCAATGTAACATAGGTAAGACTGATAGCTGTCTCTTTTTTCTCTATATCTATTTTGATTTTTGGAAGAGTTATCCTTGTCATTTATGCATAGTCACATATGCTATATTTTTATGCATAGTCATGTCGAGTATGCTAAGGTAAGGGGAAACTGTCTACTAGATCGCAATATATTTTCATCGTTTGAAGAGCGTGTTATGGGATTATTGGAAACAGATTACCATAGATGAAAGGTCCCTGATAGCTATCGAATTCCACTAAAATAAACAGAGGAAGAGCTGGAGGGCGAGCATTAAGAACATATATAATGTAGCGTATAGTTCCTAATGAACCATTGACGAGACCTCCTTGCACCCATAAGTTGACTCTCAGCATGATTCTGGCATTAACTGAGATATTCAAATACTTGGAGAAACCAAAAGCTGAGTCATCTTTGGACGAAGGCGGGGCAATATCTGGAGTGTTTTCAGATGCTATATAAGCAAGAGGGCATCCAGTTGACTCAAGTAGTCTTCGTTGCTTTAACTTGCTCGTTTGTTGGATATAGCTCTATTGACGTTTTGGAACTGATCAAGTTCATCTCTGGATAAATAGGATCTATTTCTTGTCGTCAGAATGTTCAGATCTGTATTAGAGAAATCACTCGAAGCTAGATGTTGTAAGACATCTGCGAGGGAACTATCTGCGCTATTTTGTCTATGAGAATTATTAAATTCAATGAACTTCTCAAAAGAATCAAATGCGAATGTAATGTAATGTCCCAACAGGGCCCCTACCTTGTTGGGACATTACATTGTAAAAAACACTCGAGTAGAGAGGAGTATCTTTAACAAGAGGAAGCTGACAAAAATCACCAAACAAATAGATAAAGAATCCACCAAACGGCTCATCTTTCTCGGGGTTTATCTCCCTCAATCTTCTCTCGATCATGTAAAGCATTCTTGCACCAATCATTGACCGATGATGATGAATTTGAGCGACTTCATCTCAATCTGGAATCTCTGTGCAGCTTCTCCATTTACAGATCGAAATTTCGTACTAACGACAGGAAGACAAAGAAGAGAATGGATCGCAAAGCCATCAATATTGATCGCTGCTACTCCACGTTTTAAAAAGAAAATTTTTTAAAACTTATTATTCTATAAAGATTCTTTATATTTGTTGTGCATCTATTGTTAGCGATAACATTTACCTTTCAAAATTACCGTTTTAATGCTTCTACACGTACGTGCAGGAAGCGACTAACACTTGACTTCATGCATTTGTTGTCAACATTATAACTCTAGAATGAGTTGTCCGATCTTGATGAAATTTTCTACGGCGACTCACCATCACTCATGGATGAACTGATTAAAATTTCAACTCTCAAAAATGATCCATACTGAAGAAAAACGCGATCCTCGTTTTGACCCCTATCTCCAGTTCTACAAAAATGGATCATTTTTGAGAGTTGAAATTTTAATCAATTCATCCTTGAGTGATGATGAGTCGTCTTAGAAAATTTTATCAAGATGCACGAAGTCAAGTCAAAATTTTATCAAAATTTTATGCACGAAGTCAAGTATTAGTCGTCACTTCGTTCCGACAATTATATATGATTATTTGTGTAGAATTTGTGTTAAATTTATTATCCTTTCCTCTTTATCCTGATGTTTGTTATCTCGGTTAAGCGCGTCGAACTTTCCACCATTAAAACACCACGTGGTTGTATTTTCTCAAGTGACTATTAGACGAACTGTTAATGGCTGATAGAAACGCGTCTTAGCGGCGGTCACCGCAAAAGAGAGTTCAACCAACTTTTGCAGCACGAGAAAAGCGGCAGAATGACGTCACTTTTCTCGCCGCAGAGGTCTATTTCGTGCCGCTTTTCTCATGCCGCGAAAGTTGGTCGAATTCTATCTTTCGCGGCGGCCGCCGCCAAGACGCGTTTCTATCAGCCAATAACATTTCGTCTGGCAGTCACATGAGAAAATACAATCACGTGGTGTTTTAATGGCGGAAAGTTCGACGTGGTTAACCGAGATAACTAACATCAGAATAAAGAGGAAAGAATAATAAATTTAACACAAATTCTACACAGATACAGTAATCATATATTATTTAATTCAAAAAACAAAACAACCGAATCTTACTCGAAATAGTATTCTTTATCGAGAGATCTTAATCGAAGAATAAGCCTATTTTGTACATGAGTTCTTTATCGATCCAACAAAATATCTCAGCAAGATTCTTGCCAATACGATATCTCTAATCCAAAATATTCATTCGAATCTTCGACGAAATCTTCTAGCTAAATAAAACGAGCCGTACTAAACAAAATTTGTAAACACGTGGATAGCGGAGCGTCGATATCGTTCGCCATCTTGAATACTGAACGCATGCGCCGAAATGTAAACGGATTGCCGCTTGTGTGGTCGTGCTGCCGCGCGGCGAAGACGCGTTTGCGTCACTGCTTTTCCTTGCCGCGCCGCATGTGTGCATCCTCCTTTACAGTTCGTCTGGTAGTCACGTGAGAAAATACAACCACGTGGTGTTTTAATGGCGGAAAGTTCGACGCGGTTAACCGAGATAACAAACATCAGAATAAAGAGGAAAGGATAATAAATTTAATACAAATTCTACAACAAATAATCATATATAATTTAATTCAAAGAACAAAACAACCGAATCTTACTCGAAATAGCATTCTTTATCGAGAGATTTTAATCGAGGAATAAGCCTATTTTGTACACCAGTTCTTTCTTGATCCAAGAAAATATCTCTAATCTAAATCTTCGACAAAATCGTCTAGCTAAATAAAGCAAGCCGTACAAAACAAAATTTGTAAACACGTGAATAGCGGCAGTATCGGTATCGTTCGCCATCTTGAATACTGAACGCATGCACCGAAATGTAAGCGGATTGCCGCTTGTGTGGTTGTGCTGCCGCGCGGCGAAGATGCGTTTGCGACACCGCTTTTCCTTGCCGCGCCTCATGTGTGCATCCTCCTTTACGATTTCATTCACATAAATTGTCTTTATTTATTTTCACTTTTATTATATTTTTCAACTATATTATTAATTAAAAATAACAACAACTTGAAATATAATTTATATAACGTCTAAACAAAATTAAATATTAAAAAAATTTATCATTTTACTATATCGATTATACATTGATTTTAGATTTGAAATTTATAATAAAAAATAATAATGGATACAATTAAATTAACATGTAATTTACCTTCATGCATTATATCTTTATTTGGTTAATGTTACCTTAGGTAGCCAAGATGGCGGCTCATCTCTAATTCCAGCAAGGAAACAGTGGGATGCACGTTCTAACCTAACCTAACCTATTCTAATAATTTGGTTGCTAATAATTATGGTAATTTATTAGAATAGGTTAGGTTAGGTTAGAACGTGCATCCCACTGTTTCCTTGCTGGAATTAGAGACGAGCCGCCATTTTGGCCACCTAGGGTAACATTAACACTTTATTTTAAAATAAACTTTTAGTGATGTACTTTTAAGGTGTTCAGAGTTATGTATATTTTAAATTGTAAATATGTTATGAATATTCTATTGTTTTACATCTACTTTGTTCTTTTTTCAATTAGCATTATATTATTAACAATATAGTTATGGACAACAGAGTAAATGTAGCGAAGACGAGAGACAATAACGAGGTAATATAAGTAAAATGGTCAGTGTGTTTACAAAGTTTATTGTGTATTAAGAATAAAATTTTAAAAAATGAATTAAAATATATTAGAATTTTAACTCAGTTTTATTTTGCCATTTCAATTTTATAAAATAAATTTGCATAAAATTAATGATATTGAAGGAATCATTTTAAAAGTATTTATTTTAGTTAAATAATTTTTCATTTTTATTATTTTACATAAAAGTTATTCATCTTCATTTAAAAATTGCATTTATGTAAATAATTTGTTTTTATATGTTTTAATTTACATTTTTATATTATAGTAAATTAAATAATTATATTTCATTAATAAACAAAACTGAAATGGGTCGTGTTTTCGTATTCTATCAATTTGGAAAGGACTTTCACCCTATTCGTTAGAATTACAATCACGTGGTCCAATTGGGTCACTAATTTGGATTTGAGTTCCCATTGGCTGGTGTCTGTACTTATTTAACTTTTAGAATTACACAGAGTTTACACTTAAGTGTGATTTACTAGTACAGTACATAGAGTTGTTCTCTCTCTTTCTCTAAGTTTGAGTTGTAGCTATACGTTTTCATTTTAGCTAGAAGCCATAAAATTATAAAAAATGAAACCTTTAAAAACGAATTTAGAGAATTCTTTAACATCTATAGACGAAGAAACGAAGAAATCGACATTAGAAATTTCAGAACTTGAAGAAAATTTTACAGAAAACCAACAACCAGATGCCTCAGATCCCTCTGTAAAAAGTAAGTGTAGCCTATAATAAAATTTATTATATGAGTACTTTTAAAATTTGAGGATAAGTGCAAAATAGGTGAATTTTTTAAATTCAGTATTAAGGTGAATATATCATTAATTTTTCTAAGCATTTTTGGATAAGAATAATTTGGAGTATGATCAGAGGTACGATTTTCATATTAAAAAAAAAATTAAGTTTTTTTTCTTTTATAATTTTTGTTCTGAAATAATTAGTAATAATTAGGGAAATTTCTTTACAGATATGATATACATCTGTTAATTTAGCTTAAATTCACTTACGAAAATTCACATAAGGTTTTATATAATGAATGAAATGAAACAACTGCCATCATTGCTTCACTTATTTTTCATTTAACCGCTTAATAAATTATTAGGCAAAATAAATTTAAAAAAAAACCTATAGAGATACAGCCATATGTAAAAATTTTCAATTTAGTTTTTATAAATTAAAAGATTTTATAATTACATTGTGATAATTCATTCGCGTAATTATCATCCATTGTCTCATGACTATAGATGAAACATTTAGTCAAGATCTAACGTTTTTAATCATTCAGTTATTTCATTGTCCATTTTATAATGCAAATAAACTAAGTCTAAATTGTTAAATTGGAAAGTTTTTTTTTTAATTCAAAAATTTATTTTTCTCATAACTATAGACATGTCAATATAGATAGTAAGTGTTGTAGGCCTAATATTAGGAAATTTTAGTTTTATATTATTTCTCTTAGTCTAACTATAGATAATTAAGCATTTTTCGATGTTGAAATATCTATGGTTTCATTAACGATCCTTATTTTTATTTCTATGTTTAAGTAAAATGGAAATTTGAATGCGTTTATCTTGCCCTGTATGTCGCAAATCTCGATTTATTTCAATTAATGGAATGGTTCTTCATCATAGTATATTTATTCGTTGAATTTAAATATTTTTATAATTTATACTGTATATTCAATTCTTAGTGTGAGGATGATGATAAATTTACATTCTAAAAATAAAACTAATAACTCTTAAATTTGTGAATTTACGATTAATAAAAAGTGAAAACAAATTATCCGATGCCTGTGAACGTTCCCTTCCAATATTTCGATTATTCTGATTTATTCGAATAGAATAAATTACTGTCAATAAAAAATTTAATGCTTAATATTTTTTTTGTTACACGAGTAAGCCCCACTTAACAAGTTTTGAGTAACGAATCCTCGATTTAATTTGTACAGTGAAGTTGATGCCAAATGATTAAATTTATTTAGCATTTTTTCCTTTTTATAATTCCCCATTACATTAATATAAAAATATGAATCAGAAATGACCTGTTCTGAATCACTATTCAATGATATTCAACAAAAAATTTCGTAAGATAAGCGTAATTTATAGACCTATTTGCAATCATTATGAATGAAGAGTTCGAATATTTATATATTAACACTGACTCTTAACATTTTAGAAAAGCCAGATAAACGAGTTATTGCATAAAAGCATTAAAACGTGTATTTACAGTACATTTTTATACATTAGGGACTTATTTAAGTACTCAGATAAAAATTACCAAGTCAGCGATTACCGAAACGCTGCGCTACCTAATAGCCGGCTTGCACGTGCTGTTTTGTTTAAGCCACGTGCGCTTTTGTCGCCATTTTCTTTTTACTCCGTAGCTGAACGTAGTATTACAGAAACACAACAGCATCACTTTCTCTCAATTTTTTTTTCTTAAGAAATATATGATAGTCACTTGCAGAACACACAGAATTATTTGGCGCCGACTTATATATATATATAAAAAAAAAAACGCTATAAGCAAAAAACGAAAGGACTACTTCCCGACTCTACACCATTCAGACCACCCTAGCTTAAGCTCTTTTCCGTCGCGGAGTATCATGCTGGATGGCGAACTCTTACAAAATGTATCACTTGACCTTTGACCTTGACAGCTGACTTTAAAACGTTGCATTTACATTTCCGGTAGAAAGTTATGAAATTATTTATATATATAAATTATTAATATATATTTAAATAAATTTATACAAATTTATTTAAATAGAAAATCTGAATTTTAAAGTAATTTGAGAACTTTTTTGCGGAGTTAAATCCCAAAGAAATAGTTCGACTTACATGATACATTAAAAATATCGAATGATTTATGAACGAATTAAATATATAATTTTTAAAACAATTTATTCTAGAAATAATTTTTGAAATTTATACAATAAATTAATATTTATACACTTATTTTTAGGTGCTCCTATTGATACGAGGAGAGAGAGAACCATTTTCACGAACACACAGTTAAGGGCATTAGAAGAAAGATTTATTAGGCATCCTTATATCGATAAACACGAAAGAGCAGAATTGGGGAAACAGATAGGTCTTACTGAAATTAAGATCAAGGTAATTTCATTTTTAGGTCTTCTATAAGAAATAATGTTGTTTACAGTATTTCTGAAGTTATAATGAATTATTATAAATTTATTATTAGTTTAATCTTTCTGAAATAACAGCCAAACAAACAAAACAATTAAGAAATTGATTGTTTACAACTACGACCCGAAACTGACAAATCCTGTTCCCTCGACTGGCGCTGTTCGCCATAGCAGCATAATTTAGAACTAAAATTTACTAGGGCTCTAGATCGGTGGTTCTTAACCTTCTTATACTCGCGGCCCACCAAATATTTCATAATATTTTTGTGATCCCACTTTTTAAATAATAATTTATTTCTTAAATTATCTATAATGAACTGATTTTTTATTATTGCTTTATTTTTTTATATAATAAATGTAAATCATAACTTTATTATTTCATTATCTATTTAAATAACATTCAAACTTCACAATTAAACACGAAAACTCATTAATTTTTAACAAAAAATAAAATAAGAAACACGTCGATAAATCGCTCCAAAGTCTATGCTAAAACTAAAACACCCACAACTTGTAAAGATTTTGCATATCTTTTACAAAAAATATTTAAATTTTTAAAGCCTACTATTTTTAAATTCCTACTATTAGTTCACGCTCTCCCTATATCTTGTTCATTCATTCAAATTTTCAATCGTTAATAAAATACTTTCTATTCATCCACTCAAGTTCAAATACATTTTTTTTAAGCTTTTAGTGGATGACACTTGATGTTAATACAGTTTTTTCAAATATTAAACTGTGACGCCCGTCAGCAATATGCCGATTCGGACCGATAGAGGGAGCGAGGAGAAAAAAGCGAACTTTGAACTACTCGTTCACTTTTCGAACCATCGTCAGGAGACGGACAAACATTTCTCTTATATAAGATATTTATGTATTTACATATTTATATTAATTGTAATTATTTAATAAAAAGTAACTAAAATAAAATTTTTCTTTGACCCTAAGTAGGAATTTACTTTAAAAAATTTCTTTTTTATATTACTTGTTCCTAATTATTTTTAAAATTCCAAGCATTGATAGTTTTTTGGAATTGCTTTGGAATAGAAAGTAAATACAGCGGGGTAAGTAGCGTATTTGCATTTTTCTTCTGTTCTAACAAAGTTGTATGTAGGAAGAAAGATAGTTTTCCTGTTTACTTTTTTTATTTCTTATTTCATTTTTCAATATGATATTCGGTTATACATCAATTTTCTTTTTATTATATTCTGAAGGAAATTTTGCATAATTTGGCGGCCCCGGCCAACTTCTTACTGTCCCCCAGGGGGCCGCGGCCCCCTGTTAAGAATCGCTGCTCTAGACGTTTGTCACGACTCCATTGCACGGAAAAGTATGATGTACTATACAGTACAAGAGCAAGACACTACAGTACTGATTTGAGGTGGAGAGCATATATTACTAATTAAATTAAAAATTATAGCCCGGCATTGTGACGATGACACAATAAATACTCGTTGTTAGTTAATTATTGATTGCTTTGACAAATGTATTTCTCTTAATTACGAAAACGAATATTAGTTTTTCTAACATTTGGAACCTAACCTTATGTTTTGTATTCGTCTTTTGTTTCGTATAACTCAGATTCGCGTGACACTGTACTTCTTCGGAAACTAACTACAGTATTAAACGGAGAATAACTATAGTTGGTTGGTGGGTAATGATCCGGTCAGGCTTGAGCTACTAGGCTATGCAGCCCCGGTATGAGTATCTTGTTCTTGTCGCTGGACTTAAGTTACACAGACTTGCGCCCCGTAGTGGGCGGCATAAGTAATGGTTGGATAGTTGCAGGCGCCCTCCAGTAGCAGTAGTACTTAGTATATTCACGTTAGTAATCTACAGTATATATACAACCCATTGAACGCGTGTCCGTCCATCCGTGTAACGTTATGCCAAAAACGGGCACTAGAGGCGCCCCTATCGTGTCATATTTCAAACATTTAAATTAACAATATAACTTATATTGTTATTGGCCAAATGAATAATAAATAATTCAGTATATTTGTAATAGGAATTGATTATTGTCACGGAATGCCTGTAACGTGCACTAGGGGACGAATTACGAAAAAACGGTTAGTTTTGAAATAGTTTTGAAAATTATATAGTGGACTACCGGAAGGTAATATTTTAATAATAGAAATTCTCGGAAGATATTTTTAATAATATTACCTTCCGAGAATTTTTGAATTTTTATCAGTTTCTCAAGATATTTCCCCACCATGCAAGCAGCATGTTTTTTTTTCTGTTAGAAAAAAATTTAAACTTGTGTAAAAACGACTGAAAATACTTTCCATAATTTAAAATCTAAAATTCTTATTAATTACTAACAAAGTGGTCGTTATGAACTAATTTCTATTAGTAATTTCAAAATCAATTATAATTTCAATTGTATAATACTGCATGAACAACGGAACTGCAGAACTGTATCTTAATGGCGGTGCGACGGTGGCGCTACAGTATGGGAAAATACATGAACCTTTTCTGGAAACTTTCCAGAAAAATTATTAGTTTCTATCCACAATGTGAATAGAAACTAAGAATTTTTCATGGTGGATTTTTCTGATTTGACTTTAGTTATAATTTTCATAAATACTTTTTCTTGAATACATGTGTATATATATTCAAATTTATTATATATACAGTATTTATATTTTTTTTAAACTTAAAACGTATTCAGAAGAATACTGGTAATTCTAGGTTTTTTTTTTCTTTTCGCAATCACTCAAAGAGTGTTTTGTAGGTGACGAACAGGTAAGCAATCTAATGACAGAATCAGTTTCATTTGAAACTGTTTCAAACACTGTTGTAAGGTTCCTTGCTTAGCTATTTGTCATCTAGAAACAACCAAACTGAGTTCTTTTCTTTCGATGATATGGGTGTCCACCAGAGTGAATAAAACTACTATGTAGTCTGATGGGTCCTCACCTGTCCGCATAGTATTCTGGGCGGTGTTCATTCAGTAACTCAGAACACTTGTCAGAATTCTGAGCGGCTTAGTGAGTGGAGCTAAGAATACATCTCGAAGTGTCAGATTTAATGATTTTGCTTCTTGTTAGCAGCTACAATTTTTTTATAAAGCTCATTTCTGTCCTAAAAACTAAGCTTTTTGTCATTTTGTAAGAACTATATAATTTTGAAAATATATAATAGCGCCACACGCAATTTTAATGTTGCCGGAAAAGTTATGCAATTCTGTTGGACTTTTTTTCTCATTTAAATTCTTTTAGCGATTTATTCGGTTTTATTGCGATCGCTATAGAAAAATTATCTGAAAGTTTTTAAATATGCTATTGTTTCTTTAACTTAATGGAGAAACTGATATATACTATTGAATTTTATATTTGACTTTATGTACAAACGATAATATAAATTATAATAATAAATGTTTGTTTTATTATCTTAATAATGTTTAATGTACATTTTAATTAACTTAATTTTATTTATTACAAAATTATGAAGTAAAATTAATATTAAATATATAAATTTTTCAGATTTGGTTTCAAAATCGTCGAATGAAAGTAAAGAAACTAAAGTTAACTCAGAAATATTTGAATCATTGTCAATTTTTATATGGTTTGAGAAATTGTGCTGTAATTCCTCCTCCTTCATTTATTAATTCAGCTTCGTCATATATGTATTTTCCTGGGAATATACCTAAATATTCAAATGAACATATGAATCATCTAAGTAATTATGTAACTTATCCACAACAATCAGTTCCACCTTTTCTTTCCACAGAAAATTTAGTTCCGATTCAAGCTTTAACTAGGATGCAGGTATCTGGTACTGGACATCCAACTGCAATGCAGTCACAATCTACTGGACATCCAACTGCAATGCAGTCACAATCTACTGGAGATCCAACTTGTATGCAATCAACTTCTAATCCAGACCTTAATCGTGCACCTTCTCACAATTTATTTAGACCATATTCAAAATAAAGTATGATTTAAATAAATATAATTGAAGTATTTTTATATACAAAGTTAGGTTTTTAATGTAATTTAATAGGTAATGACAGTTCGTAGAGTTCAAAAATTGCCTAATTTTGAATTCTAATCAATCATCTACACGACTTAAATGTGATCAATCTGTCTAATCTTAAAAATTCTATTAAATATATTTAGTCTTATAGTTTAGTCTTAATATATTATATACGAATTTAACTTTAGATACTGTATATTAAATATGATTCGAATTTTATGTAAATTTTGTGATAAAAGTAAATTATAATGATGATATTTATTAATATTGATGTAATTTTTAGATAGAAAATTTGTAGTAAATGTTGTTCTGACTGAAAAGTAAAACTTTAATGGATAACAGGTTGAAGTAGCTCTTGTTGATTTATGATATATTAGCAGACATTGGATTGGTACCTCAATTTTTAAAAATGTGTAAATAAAATTTTGTAAATTCAGCTACGTTTTTAAAAATGCAACAAAAATTTTGAAATATTTCCCTACATACTGAAGTATTTTATAACAGTATTATACTATACATTAAATTTAAAATGTTTTTTTTACTTTTTACTAACACACATTTGGAATATTATAAACGTCTCAAAACCCGATATTTTATAACGATTTTCCGGACCTCCCGTCTGAGCTCCCGTCTCTGGCTTCCCGACATTCTTAATTTAGATATAACCATCGTCAGTATTTATTAATAGTAGCAGCAAAGTAGCCTGTTTTTAAATCCCGCGATCGTTTTGTTCCACATGTATTAGTATTGACAATGAACAAATTCATTGTTCATTACTATTATTCTGCACTTGAAGTATATTATAGAAATTCTGATATTAAAGCAGAGAACATTTTTTTATTAGTAGCAGAATATGAAGATAGTGAAGAAAAACCCGAACTTAAAGCAGTCATTAGAATAAAGATGGTTTAAAAGTCCAGTGTTTTGAAGTGCAGAACCAAGGACAAATCAACGATCCCATAGCAACAAGAAGCTACAATATGATTCCAAAAGTAGAGACGTTTTATCTAGTCAACAAGCATTGAAACAAATTTATGTAGCATTATATTTATATTTTATTTGTACACCGACTGTTTATTCTGTGCGTTCAAATTGCTATATAACTTAGTAAACGCTGTTCTGCTATTTTATGTTAGAATAATTAAAAATAGGTTAGTTTCGAAATATTTTAGTTGTTCGAAACATTTTCGAATTATTTATTGTAGTAATAATTGTTGTTCATCTATTTTTAGTACTATATTTTTACTTGAATTATGAGTGTATTAGAATTGAGTGTACATTTTGATATTGTTATTAAAAAACGAACAATTATTCGATGTTTCCAGTTTGATATTTATATTTTATTGTTCTTACAAATTTTTTTTAGTATCCATAAACAGAGGAATTAGTTCTTTTGTTGAACTTTAATCATTTACTTATTTTCTTACACTTTTTACTAAAATGATAAGTAAAAGCTCAAATTAACTCTGGAATTTTAATTAAATTTGTTTAGTCGCTGTATATATGTTTAATAGGTGGTTGTCTCTTTAATCCGAAAACATTCGGTAGACTAACTTACAGCTGTACAGGCTTAAAACTTTTTTATTGGTTCTTCATCAAATGCATTTCGGACCAGTTTTATGAGTCCTGGTCCCTCATCAGTGCTACAGGAAAACAAAGGTTTTTATTAACATGGGTGACGCGAGTACGTACATAATAAGATTTACAAAAATTCTTTAAAAAACATTTTAACTAAATACATTTTTTTATATACCTTTTTCGTATACTCTTTATTAACAATACATTGCTTACTGGTTTGGAGTAATTGTTAATGTATTGTTAATAAAGAGTATACGAAAAAGGTATATAAAAAATGTATTTAGTTAAAATGTTTTTTAAAGAATTTTTGTAAATCTTATTATGTACGTACTCGCGTCACCCATGTTAATAAAAAACCTTTGTTTTCCTGTAGCACTGATGAGGGACCAGGACTCATAAAACTGGTCCGAAATGCATTTGATGAAGAACCAATAAAAGTTTTAAGCCTGTACAGCTGTAAGTTAGTCTACCGAATGTTTTCGGATTAAAGAGACAACCACCTATTAAACTATTAACTCTGGAATGTACTGAATTGAACATTACAAATAAATTTAAAACTTTGGAAGAAAGAAATTGACAATTTAGGCCTACTATTACTAGTGACAAAATAGGAAGAAAACTTGTCATGGCTCTTCCTAGAAAGAAAATTCCAGAAATACGAGACAAAGTTAAGATTTAAGTGACTTACGATGTTCAGTCCACCTACAATACAAAGTGATCAATTAAAGGAAATTGGTTAGTTGAAGGCGTAGAAATCTCCAGGAGGGACGAAGACCACCTACATTGTGTTGTTCTCTTATTTAACTAGTCACTTTACTTAGCTTTACATCGAATAATTTTATTAACAGAAATTTTGATTTCATAAAAAATATTTGTTTACAACTTAATATTAAAGTAATATCTGAATTATTAATTTTTCTACATTAATTAGTTGCCATAATTTATATTCTTTATACATTAATATTTTTAATCATTACATTTTCATTTTTAAAAACAAGTTGATGTTTTAAGCGATTAAATGGACTATAATTTAGATTTTAACTAAAATTTATATAGAAATATTAAACTTCTTTAACTAGACTTACTTCCGATGAACCACAGATATTCAAAACTAAATCTTTATTATAAATGTCTAAATATATTATGTAAATATAATGATTTAAAGCTAATATCACAAGTGAATAACTAAAATTTTTTAAATTAAAGGAAGCTTAATAAATTTAAGAGCTATATAATTTAGGACTTTTGTCTATTATTGTGTAGTAAACCTTTTGTTCTATTGTTTACTATACAGGGTTTATTTTCCACATTTTAACCAATTTAAGAGCTAGGTAATTTATGCCATTGAACTTCACTTTTCAATGCCTCAATGAAACTTTAAGGCCTCGGGGAGCTGTTACAGAAATACAGTAAAACATTTACTTAAAGACCAACTGCAGTTTTAGGACTTTTATGACTTCATTCTCTTTAGAAGATTAATAAATTTCCTCATTTAAATAATACGATAAGCTTGTTTTTAATGCTATACTTAGACAGAATTTATTTCTACTAAGAGTATGTGTTTAATGAGAGAGATTGATTTGAACATGTCAAGAAACTGTTGGATAAATTAAAATCTATAAATATACTTCTACAAATATACGAGAATTCGAGAGAATGCTTCATGAACATGTATATAACAGAGTGAAGGCTATCGCGTTTCTTATGAACTATATAGGGCGCTGCATTTTTACAAAATGGGTACTTTATCTGGGTCGCTTTTAACTAGTCGACATAAAATTAATCATATATTAATGTCCGATATAATAATATGCACTGCTTGTAACTGTATCGAGAAATTTTATAGAACAATAATTGCTAGCGGAACACGTCATTACATGTGGTATTACAGAAACAAATGAGCGAGATCGTTCTATACATCTGTGTTCTGTGTTAAATAAACATTAACTTTGACATTTGTCCTATCAGGGTCGTATTTACAAGAAAGCTATGTTACCTTTTTACTTAGGGCTTCGAGTTTCAAGGGGCCTCAAAATTTCTACCAGAAAAAAAATTGAAGTCAAATTTTGTAATAAAAACATTTTTACAAACCAACAAAGTATACTTAACTAAATACTACACAAAGTAAAAAGTAAATATGTTTATGTTAATTAGTTTCTTTTTATGATTACCAACTCTTCATTTCTAGAAGTCAAGCTGAACTCTGTATCAGGCCCTTTAAGGCCTGGAAATGCTTAAATCCGGCCATGTGTTCACACAAAATTACTGCCATTTTAAACTTTAAGGAAAAATCTTTTAAAATTGACAGCATAACTTTGTTCATATAAAGCTTGACACTCGGAAAACTTTTTTTGCCAATTCTTAAAAGTCGAATCTACTCTTTCTGTCGGTTATATTTATGAGCTCCGCATTCTGATTACCGAATAATGTTTTCATGTGGGAATAGACGAAAACTTATACTGGGCTCCCGTACGGCTTTGAAATTTTAATTTGGACCGCGACAGAAACATTTGCTTTTTCTATTGCTATTCATCTTTACTGCTGACAATACACAAGAATGATTCAAACGACCCAGATAAAATAGTTTTGTTTTTAAACACCAAAGGGCGAACATCCGGTGAAAAATGAGGAAATTTCGGGTGTTTAGAATTCAAACAACATTTCAGAGAAATTGCATGTAAAATTTCTCTAATTACAGTGGAATTTAGTTAACTCGAATCGGTCGGAGAAAAAATATCGGACTTTGAGTTAAAAAGTTTCCAGTTATGAAGATTCAGTTAAAAACCAAGATTTTGCGCATCGGTTTATCGTTGACCATAAGCTAGCCATACTGTATTCCCACGAGTCTTATTACAGAGAATCTCGTCAATGTACAGTACACTTCTGGGTGTTTAGAAACACGAAAACGCTAAAATACGCTACTGAGAATGCTTTCTCGAATGATTGATCCATTCATTCCTAATTGCTTAATAAGAATTTTTTTAAATTGCGATATTTCCTGGCTAGAATCAGTGTTTCTTTCTTAATAATTTTTATCACAAACATACTATGCGGCAAAATTTTAACCTTTACGATTGTTATATTTTTAAAATTTTTACATGGAATCGGACTAAAATTAATTTTTAAAAAATCAATCAACCAAAAAGCCATTTATTACGTAAACTATCAGCAATCAAATGAAACAAACGAAATGTCTGGTTCGAATGGCAGTTACAATATTTAGGTCACAGACTACCTGGAGGCCACGACAGTGGTGACATGACACGATGTTTAGTTTTATCGTTTGTGGTTGTCACTCTTTATAGGAAGTTTGATAGTTTATTCGATAGGTGAACGTTAATTATTTTATTTAACTTAGTGTTTTCTTAAAATCTCCGAAATTTTGTGTCAAATCCCCATTCGAGTTAAACACTTTGACGAAATCGAGTTAATTTTTTTGATTTAACATGCTAGACGATCGGAGAAAGCAAATGACTTCGAGTTAACGGAATACTCCGCTATGGTTCCTATATTTTAAGCACGTGGGATTTTTGTTGACCAGAAAAAAATAGTTCCAAAAATCTCCGATAGGCGGCGTTGCCATACAAAAAACACGCAAACTAAAATTCCCTCATGACAACTCCGCTTCAATTGTTCAGCATATCCACTCCTTAATCTGAGAAACGCTGTTTTGTCTGGATTCCAGCCCACAAAGGCATACCAATTAACGAGTAAGCAGACAAGCTGGCTAAAAGCCAACCCCATAACACCATTTCATCATGCTTGAAGATTTTTATCTCTCTCATAAACACATGGACTGACAGAACTATCGAAACACATACTGCAATATTTAGAATACCAGGGTTACTGTATCACCATACCGGCCACTAACCAACATCCTGATAAAACGTGTCAGGACTAATTCTCTTCTTACCAACCAGTTCCTTGGATCGCTGCAAATACTGCCCTAACAAACTGGACACTACGAAAAAAAAAGACTTGACGAATGCAAAAAATTCGATACAATAAAAGGAAAAATATTATCTAATAACAGTTTCTCAAGAAACAAACTTTTTAAAATCAGTGATTGCCTAAACCTTTCTCCAGTTGATATATGTATACCTCCAGATCCTAATCACCTTCCTCAACGTGTATAAGAAAATATATAATTACTAATCTCGTCAAATATCACCACGAAACTCTTACTTCTGTAACCTTGAAGCTCTTGCCCGACGACAAGACAAGACACGAAAATGAAAATGAGTCAATATGTTTATTAGTAGGGTTACCGTAATAGTTGAAGGCAAAATATGGTCAGATTAGCATTAAAAATACTCTGACGTCGAGGAAAAATAAAGGGAATTTATTCATATTTTCAATCTAGTAAATGTAGGCATATAATAGGGCCAGATCATCGCATAGACAAATGAGACAAATGTCTAGGGCCCGGATTTTTTGAAAGGTCCGGTCAAACTGTCTATTTTGAAAAGATTTGTAAATAAGATAGTTTACTTTTTTGTTGGAAACTGTATATAATAAACAAATAAACAAAAATATATTGGTTTCTTTTAATAAGTTTCTGTCGGTGCATGAACTGTGTATGATTGAACCTACTGAAGAGGCCTTCCATAGGCGAAATGCATTTAGGAGGTTATTATTAACGTAAATAAAAGTTTTCTTTGCAAGTTGATCCCCGTTTTACCTTTTTTAACTTTAATTGTTTTTTATTCAGTGTTGATACAATGTTTTAAAAAGTTTTTGAAGTTATAAGATATCCATAAGTCAGAAGAGAAATAAAAATATGTTTTTTCGTGTATTATACAATTACGTAAGAAGAAGAAAAATATATTGCTTTTTATATGGTTATTGTGAATTCTAAAATCTAAAGAAAATGTGTTGTGTTTCTTCTTGTGGAAGAGGGAGGGGGCCCGGTAAGAAGAAAATGTCTAAGGCCCCAAAGTAGGTGAATCCGGCCCTGCATATGATATAAAGTTTCAATTTAGGATACACTTTCCTTTGAAGCACAGAACGTAATTTTAAATATAAGAAAACTATTTTACCACTTAGACAACAAGTACTATCGAATTAAAAAAAATCGTTATAATGAATGTCCGCATGTTCTCTAAGAGGCTGTTCATAAATTACGTTCGCATCTTTCTTGAAACTTTTATTTCCATTCCCCTCTTGTCCCAGTTTGTCGAAGCTTCCGTAACCCCCTTCCCTCTTCGGACTTCCAACTAAACTGAACCCTCCCCCGAGAACCTTCACCACTTTATAAATGATAGATGCCATTAGTAGAGACGAAATATACAAAAAAAATGTATGCATTTTATTATATTTATTTCAAAACTGTTTAAAATTTAATGAAATAAAGAGACGTCAACCTTTTCCCTCCCTCTTGTCTGTCTTGTGGTAACCCCCTCTTAATAAATGACTTCCAATGTGGACGTCATTTATAGACAGCCGGTAAACAACAGAGCCGTTATATTTGCTTATACAATGTTGCCACCAAGCCATAAAAATACAATAACAATTATCAAAAATTTGTCAGATTTAAATCTACTTTTTAGTGATTATGATTTAACTGTTAACCAGTGGCGTAGCGAGGGGGGTGCAAGGGGGTGTATCATGCATCGGGCGCCACTCGCAGAGGGGCGTCCAAATGGTCTCCCAGACAAACTATATGTGTTTCTGGAGGGGAGAGGGGCGCCAATAAAGTGTCGTGTGCCAGTTATGTTCGCTACGCCACTGCTGTTAACTGCGCGATCAAGTTGAAAATTACGGACATTTTGTTTATTTTTTCTAAGTACGGTACGGACACAAACAGAACCTTTAAAGTACCGACAGTCTGTACTAAATACGAACGTATGGTAACCCTATTATTAGAGAAGCACAGCGTCGACACGGCCTCCATCATACAGTATAACAATTTAGTCGATTAACAACGCAGTATGCAGCATGTCCGGATGGATGGATGCTACTGCATAACGAATATCATTTTTCAATTCCAATAATGTGAAGGACCTGATCGAAACACTCGGGACTTTAGTTAAATATCTCCCTCCACAAACAGAAATCACATTGAAAGTCATTGGCTGCGTTCAGGCTACGTAACACCTACCGATTGAAACACCTTTGCTCAGTTACAACTATTGATTCTGCTGAACGCATCCAGTGCCATCTATCGGTGGGTTTTAAAACTATTCTTACCACTGTCACTAAAATCTTCCTGTGCTGACAATATTTACTATGCAAACCGCATTTCATTCTGATAATTCTTTCAATTTTCATGAACATTACGCCCGCCCTGTTTTAAATCATACAAATAATTAAATACGACTACAATATAATTTACCGCGGAACACTTAACTGATAAAGGGTTCTTTTAAATTCAAAATGTTTACGCTAATTTAAGTATGCATCATCACTACAGGATAGCGCGTACAATTATAAACTTCATGTAGTAGTATTTGATTAATTAATAGAAATAAAACTGAAGTCACTAACGCCGTGGATTACCTGTTTTTAACTCGGGGGCTAATAAAGACTTTTTTCCGAACTTCCGAAATTTCTTTAAGACTATGGTACAGCAATTTTTTGCAAAAGATAACAAGTTTTTAGAGTTTGACTTTTTTTTCATTATTTGTTTTCTTTTTGAAAATGCAACCATATTTTTGATTTAAATTTTATTATAAAATAAAAAATGTTAATGTCGAAATATATCTATAAAATGTTAAAATCTGTTTAATTATATAATTACTTATAGTGTTTTGTAGTCGAAGTTTGTTAAGTGTTTATATTGTAAACCAATTGTCCGGATTTTGTCTGTGCTTCAAAATTCTCAAAAAAGAATACTAACTGAAGAGGAATTATAATTTAAAAACAACCCGAAATGCATTTTATCAAAATAAGATTTTTTAGTTGTGTATCAATTTTTATAATAGACAATGACAATAAAAGGTTTAAAATCGCATAAGTATGGTTGCAAATTGGTGTGATAATTCGTTAATAATAAAAATTATTAATCTATATTTTATTAATTTATAAAATAATAATTTAATTTAAATTTTTATTAGGATTATCTAACAATAACTCAATATTAAGGGCTATTCATTACTTAATAACGTAAAAATTATTATAAAACGCAAACAGACGATTACCTAACGCAACGATTACACCCACTGCCATTTATCGACACCCGGATGCACTGTTAAGCTCCGCCCACAGAGTGGATTTTAGAATTATGCGATAGTCTCTCGAGACAAAAAGAAATGATTAGCCAATCAGCGACCGGCTTGTAACGTAGACACTCAAAAACGAGAGACGATAAGACGCTGCTTTAGGGTCGGTGACTAATCACTCAAATGCGCGTCAGGCGCTAAAGCCAATCCTCGCTATGACACATACTTAAGGCACTCCCTATTCATCTAATGGTAGTTTCAGTCGTGACGTTTTCCCTAAACCGACCAATCATCATCTTTCTGCCAAGGGTGGCGTTACTTTTCACTGCCGTCATAACATTTGACGTTTTTTACACGTAATTTCTAACAAATCACGTGTCTGTACGATTATTATTAATTCTTAACAGTTTGATTTAATTACTTTTGAAAAATAGCATACCTTTAAAAAATGAATTGAGGAATTTCGTAAACATATTTTATCGTATTGATAGCGAACTTTATAAATTTAGGCCTATATGTTTTTTAAAATCTTCGAAATTTGGTATGGAATATATAATAAATCAATTACAGTGGGTGATCGGTTAACGAACATAATCCGTTCCAAGACTTTGTTCGCTATCCGAATTGTTCATTAACCGATTATCGATTTACCATAAGTTTTTATGGGAATTTGGTTAATTTGTTCTGGAGACCCCAAAAAGTAAAAAATATATACTTTCTTACTACGTTTATTTATATGTAATAATAAAAATACATATAGGCTATACACAGTCTTGCATTTTTATTAGTCATGTTTTTTTGTTTGTGGGGTTAAAGAATCTGTCTAATGTCGATTGATTTTCTCTCTTCTTCAGGATTTTCAGAAGTAATTAATAGCATTGTAACTGTGGAGATCCCCAAGCCTATTAACCTCAACCTGGTTTGGATGCCATTTTAAGACCGTTGATCTGACATCCCCCACTTCTTCAAAAGATCTTTAATTAATAGCAGATATCGGCATTAATCCTCTTTTTCGGAAGAAAACATATCTCGCCGAGTTTCTTGGTGTTCTTCATTCAAGAATTCTTGGCGTTCTTCTGTCGTCAGATCCGTTTAAGGTTCCATTATGAGCTCTTCAATGTTCTGTATTTCTTAGATGTGATTTTTGTTACTCCTTTAGCTGCTTGAGTCTTCTTGATTATACTGTATCTTTCTTAGATAAGATTGAACTGCAGCCTACTGTAGACCTGTTCAAGCCATACTGCCCAGCAACATCAGACATCTTCTGCCCACTCTCTACCTTTGCTATTATACTCTCACCTTTCGAAAATAAAAACCGACGCAAAACTTAACGAGTGCCCGCTCTAAAGTATCGCGAATACTATAAAATAATTGTTTCTGTCAGAAAAATATAAGGCTGGAATTAGAAGAGAGTATTTCAAAGTTCGAGGAATACTATCTGATCAGTATATATCGGATTGAGCGTCGATGTCGACGTCTCCCGCGCTCCGAAAAGTTTCGAATTGTTACCTGAAGACAAGGGAAAATCAATCGGTATTTGCTATTTTCGTTGCTTCTTTTTATGTTTGTTTAGTGAAGTGTTTGTTATCCGAACATGTGTTCGTTGTCCGATCATAAAAATCTTTCGCGAAAGTGTTCGTCATCCGATTTGTTCGTTAACCGATCACCCACTGTATTTTGTTTATTTAAAAAATAGTCAGTTTTATACATTTATTAATTTCTTAGAATGTTCATACAAAATTATTTTTTATTTAAAATATGATGGTGAATCACGATCATTTAGAATGAGTTATAAAAACTATTTATAGACTATAATTGTTGTTCAATGAAAAACACAATGGGATCGGTAGTATTTTAAACTATTTGTAAATTCTAAAAATATACTATTTTTAGATTAAAAGACGAGTAAAAAGAAACGCTCTTTTATAACCGACTTCGAGTGATTAGCGGACAAATGATTAACAACAAGTACTAACTTCTAGAACCAATTTTTTTTTTTTTTTTTTTTTTTTTTTTTTTTTTACTAATAAACAGCAAAAATTGGTTCTAGTAGAAGTTAGTACTTGTTGTTAATCATTTGTCCGCTAATCACTCGAAGTCGGTTATAAAAGAGCGTTTCTTTTTACTCGTCTTTTAATCTAAAAATAGTATATTTTTAGAATTTACAAATATTTATAGACTGTTGTTAATGTTTCTTTATTAATCAAATAAACTTGATAAAGTTACATTGTACTTTTAATAACAGCAATAATAATAAAATGTTAACAATAATATTAATTATTTCTATAACAAACTAAGTATAGTTCAGCTAATATTACTCTTACACTTGACACTTGCAATTATATTCTGTCGTTTGTCGTTTGCGATTCATTATTCTTATTTCATCATTCGTTCTTATTTCAACTTTTAATATAAAAGTTGAAACAAGAACGAATTTTCTGGTCTGAACCAAAACCACGTGCATCACACGAACGTTAAATCACGTGACCTCGGACTTGTAGGGGAGAGCGGGGCTAAAAGTTCCCGGGGTAAGTTGTTCCGATTGAAATAGCTTCACAAGGAAAAAATATATATATAATTAGTAAATATGTCATGAAATCGAACGTTTCTGCGCACCGACGGCAGCTATCTTAATCAGGCCAGTGACGTCCGGTACATTGGAAAGAGAGCCTGTACTGTACGTTGCTGATCCACATAAGTAAATATTTTCGTGTTTGATATTTTTGGTATATCTGGCGAATTTAAATAGTTAGCGATTAGTTGTTTGATATTTTTATTCAAAAATATATCGAGTATCTTGATATACTACGCTAAAACTGTATATGTCTCGTAACCTAATCTAGTAGCTGCTGTTTTGAACCCATGTGCTATCGGGGCTAGATGTTCCCTTCTTTCGGGGCATGTTGTGACCTTGAAACAACTTGCCCCAGTTCATCTGTACCGGTAATGCAGTAAAAATAATGTTTTTTTCCTTTTGCAATATGAGGACTTATATTCGAAAAACAACACGGGGTTCTGTATCTCAGGAGTTGATGCAAAGAGCTGCAGATGCAGTTATTAAAGATGGTAAAAAATAAAAATAAAAACTGTTGCCAGAGAATTAGATATTTGTCATATGACGTTATATAGATTTGTAAAGAAATTGAAATCTGGAGTAGAAAACGCTGCGATTGGCTACAAAAAAGTAAAATTGGTCTTTATTGAAGAACAGGAAAACAAGTTAGCAGAGTATTTGTTAAATGTAAGCTTTACTGACGAAAGACAAATCTTGGATCAGCCAGGGTCATCAGGAGTTGTAAATTTGCCTGCAACTTCTGGTGTTATACAAGAACTTGGAAAGGATGTTCCTTTCTCCCCTTTTCTTTAAGTAAAAGTTATAAATGTTGAAACGTAAAAATGTTTTCTTTATAATAAATTTAAGAAAAACAACTAATTATTGATAAGATATTATTGATTAGTCTTTAAATACATACTTAGTTAAATAAATTATTGTTTTTTTTACATATTACACCTTCCATAGATCTTGTAACAACTTGCTCCACCCTGTTAACAACTTGCCCCGAACCGGGGTAAGTTGTTACTTTCCGACTTTAGGTATTGTATTATTAATTATAAAAAAACTTACAAAAAATCAACCCCAAAAACTGTATTTATAACAAAGTTAGATATATTACTAAATTTTAATCTCTTAATACTTATGCTAGAATTATGTTTTCTTAACAAAATATAAGGTTGATTAAAAAACGAAACTTGTAGCCCCGTCTCCCCTACTGTAGTGTACGGGCGCGTTTTTTTACGCAGCGCTCGAGAAGCGCTTTACAGCTAATCCTCTGAAACCCGTTTCTAAATGGCCAACGCTGCTCGTGACGTCATTTCGCTATACTTTCGCTGCATAAAAAAAAAACGCGCCCTACGTGTCTTTAGGTAATATCCGGCAGTTAGCTGCCAATAGAGTCGCTAATGTCTACAAAATTTCCATATTTTTCCCGAGTGAACCCTCTTGATATATTCAAAGGATAATACTTTAATTAATTTATGTTTTATTAAAAAATTAGCATATAGCTGAAAACAATATTCACTATAAGTCGAATTTTCTAATTTTTAATTCGTTTAATCAATACGAAAATCTTTCTTTTAAAAATGAAAATATTGTATTTAGTATTTATCAAATATTTTACAGAAAAATAATTTCCAAAATAATTATTGTTAAAATTTAGATATAAATATAATTAAAACTTTGTAATCATGTCTTGCATTTAGGCCTAACAAATTTAAAAATCGAAAAACGATTCACTGTCACGAAATTTCATTACTTCGTAGTCACTTTTCAGCATTGATTAAATTGTAAATAGCCACAGATGTAAGTGTACAGTGGTGCCTCGTATAACGTACGCCTCGAATAACGGACGCTGCGAACAACGGACTTTCTGTTTGGCCGTTACGTGACTCGAGCAACGGACTGGCTGCGAACAACGGACTTTCCGGCATAATTGGTGACTGCTCCATGGGTGCGTTCTTTAATAGCGGTCGCTCTGCTTCTTCGCTACTACTACGGGAGTGCGCTGCTGTTTGTAGGCATTTAGGAACGACGGTGAAAGAAAGAAAGATGGCGGCGCCCGCACTATCGATAGTATCGTGATGGAGGAATCTATAATTCTAAAATATGAGCTTTTAAAGGCAAAAGAGGAGTCCCAATTGCAAAATTTAACCATAAAATGGATTATTTGTTGAAAGAGCATTCAAAATAGCCTCGAAAAAAAATTCGTAAAAACACTTACATAACCGCGTGCGCTAACTCGCGCTTTCACAATTTCTAAATTCTCATTCATAAAACCACATAATGGATCCGGAAACGAAACTATGAGAGCCACGGAGGACGCCATGTTGCTTTCCACCGTAAACTACTGCTACAAGCGGCCGTTTTTGCCGTTCGACGGCGCGCACTCCCATCGAAATTTAGAAACGCGTTCCGCAGGAATTTTTAAACGGATGTCGCTCGCGCAGAGTTACGCGGAGGAATAAAAGAACGCACCCCATGTTCATTTTTTTATGATACAGTACGGTTATTTTATGTTGCGGAACGAATTAGATGTTTTAACATGTATTTCTATGGGAAAATGTGTTTCGTATAACAGACGTTTCACTTAATGGACGTGCACCTGGAACGGATTAAGTACGTTATATGAGGCACCACTGTATTATCCTTATAATGTTTTAGTATTGCTAGTATGCTCACTTGCTCAATTGATTTATCATTGCTATCTGTGACAAGAGGTGAAAAACAAAATTCGCATGCTAATTTGTTTTTAAATTTTATATAAAATATTATTTTTTTGAATCATTATTTATTTATTTCTTACGGTAGACACTGTTCTACAGTTATAGCTCCTAAGAAACTTTCTGTACAAACTTCTGTTAAATATGTTTTTTCATTTACAAGTCTTTGTTCATAAAATTTAATGAAAATCTCCGAATATAGAACATAGTGAAACAAAAGCGAATTACAGTGACAAATAAATGGCCTAAAGGCGACGTTTCGCCGGTTCAAAGGAAGACATTACTATCTAATGACGCATTATCCAACGGGCAGAAAGGACAATGGCCTGGGACCCTCACCAACAGGAGGTCTCTTATATAAGTAAATATTTCCAACCCAGAAAATTACCCGAAGAAAGATGTTTGAAGATAACGTCGTACGTGGAATCCTAATTTAAATTTTCCTGGACTAAATGAAGCTATAACGTGCCACTTCGACATTCCGTATATAAACAGATTAAGTAGGTGCCTAATTAAAGTAAATAGTCCTAAAATTGCCTATTGTATCAAAACATGGACGATTGCAATTATCTTATACGTATTCTGAGTTTTTATTATTGTGATAAATTCCAATTATCATATGGACTAAATTATTTGGGGACTAAATGAAGCTATAACGTGCCACTTCGACATTCCATATATAAACAGATTAAGTAGGTGCCTAATTAAAGTAAATAGTCCTAAAATTGCCTATTGTATCAAAACATGGACGATTGCAATTATCTTATACGTATTCTGAGTTTTTATTATTGTGATAAATTCCAATTATCATATGGACTAAATTATTTGGGGACTAAATGAAGCTATAACGTGCCACTTCGACATTCCATATATAAACAGATTAAGTAGGTGCCTAATTAAAGTAAATAGTCCTAAAATTGCCTATTGTATCAAAACATGGACGATTGCAATTATCTTATACGTATTCTGAGTTTTTATTATTGTGATAAGTTCCAATTATCATATGGACTAAATTATTTGGAATTAAATTTGACAAATTCAAATATTTACAGAATTTTAATTACAATTATATCTAAATTTTATAAATAATTCTTTCAGATATTCGTTTTTAAAAGAAAAATTTTCGTGTTGATGAAACGAATTAAAAATCAGAACAATTCAATATACCCTATATATTTAGTATTGTTTTCAACTGTTTGCTGATTTTTAATACTGGAGTTTGTCGACCCCGTTGGTCCTGATACCCTCAGAGAAATACACTGTCATCATGTCCATAATTCCTTATAACTCCTATATTTTTTGTCCAATCCAGATGAAATTTCGGTTATATTTGTTTTATGTTCTGACAAAAAGTATAAGCTACTTATTTTACGGAAATATTAGCTATATAATAAATGTTTTATAGATTTCGGATCGGTGATCACATTTACGTTGCAGTGACGTTCATGCTTGACGAGGAAATTTCCCTTAAGTTGCATTTTTAAATATTTTGGCAAATGGAATATTTTAAACTTACTTAATTAAATTTAAAGTTTATATTTTAAAAAAAGATAGCTTTACCGTGTCACTTCTATAACAAATTTTTTAATGAATCGTTCCATTGGGATCACGTGACGTTCTAATATCCATTAGGCAGTAACGATCGAACGAATCTGTTAGCTTCAGTGTCTACTTTCTCATGAAAAGTTTCCTAGTCATGCTTGGTGGGGGAATTTTTTAAGTTTTATAAGAAAATACAATCCTTAAACACATAAAATTTGAATTTATCAAACATTCCAAGTTGTGTCATGGCTCGATTTTCCATTGTTGTTTTTAAAGATTTAGCAAAAAAAAAAAAAAAAAAAAAAATTTAACTAATGCTAATCTGTCTTTTAGTAGATGGCGTATCTTGTATACTTAGTAATTGCTCGAATCAGGATGGTACAGTACATTTGTGAGGCAGCAAATGTCGACTTGGTGGTGAGACTTTTATTGTTAAAAAGAAATAAGGAGTCCAGGAAAAAGTCATAGGAAAACAACTCACTGTTTCTTAAAAATGTTGGGCAGAAATATTCAAGTAAAAAGTATGGATTATTTGGTTATTGCATTACTCGAAATATCACATTAGGTAATTCACCAGAATTATCTAAACTAAAATATTGCCATTTTTTCCCCGTTTATACAATTCAATAATTTAACATTCGATATCTGCAAATTCTTAAGTATTTTAACGGGATTTGATATTTTAAACAAGGTAAATGTCAGTTTTGAGTTATATAATTAAACTAGAAACCATAGCGCTAGAAACAAAGGAAATTTGACACCACGGTAAATTGAAATAGAAACTAATGACGTCACTCAGATTAAATGGAAAATGTAAATTACGTGATCATTGAAGTACAGTACCATGTTTTTTTCTTTAGCCGATGGTTCACTGTATGTCTTTAGTCTCGTGATTTCCTGGAAGTAGACAATCTGTGTTTATCTAATCCAGTGGTTCTCAATCTTTCTGAGGCTGCGGAACATCATTCATATACTTTTTATTACACGGAGCATTAGCATCATTATATTCAAAAATTGATAACCAATTCCATGTTTACAATTCTCAGGAAAGAATGAAGCAACAAACTAATAAACTTTAATATATTAAATAAAATAAAAACATGGAATTCTACGAATATAACAATGGGAATCAATTTAAATAAAAGCTTTAAAATCTTTACTTTCATGGAACACTCGAGGTTTGCGGAACACCGGTCACTTTCTCAACGTGAATGAGTAATTAATCCTATTATCAGTAATTCGACTTAATCTTGTTTAAATTAACCGTTAAAAATGACAGCGTGAATCAATTATTTGAAACTCATTTCCTAATTATTTCAAAGCTTAATGACACTGAAGAAATTGGTGATAAACTAAAAGCTCTTATAACCACGACCACATGGGATAACTGCTCTCAAGTCTAGAAAGATATAAAATTACAACTAATGGCAAATTAATCCCTAAATTTGAATACAGTATATTTTAACATTCCTTTGGAATGATTGGTAGTATTTAGTATACAGGGTGAGCCAACGAAAACGAAACGGCAGAGTGTTCGTGTTTGTCCAAGCAAATCGCTCGGACAGGTCGATTTTATTCTTGAGGGGACATCTTATGCAATAAAGTTTTTGCCAATCTGAATATTAACTAAACAAACATTTTTTTTTCGAAATAAATGTTTGTTTAGTTAATGCAAAATAAATGAGTTTTTAAAATTTTTTGTTGTCTGTTGTATTCAGAATCGCAAAAACTTTATTGCATAAGATGTCCCCTCGAGAATAAAATCGACCTGTCCGAGCGATTTGCTTGGACGAACACGAACACTCTGCCGTTTCGTTTTCGTTGGCCCACTCTGTATATTGCTAGTCACTTTTCGTTGTTTGATAGACATTATAAACAAAAAATATATATTTTTTAACCTCAAGTTGTTTGAAACCCAAATTTGAATATTAAAAACAAAAAGAAATAAAATTGGAATTACGATCATCATTCCGTAGGAAAGTTCATAGTTAAATTCAACATTAAATTTTAAAAAATTGAATTCAGAATTATTTTCAAGTCAATAGCGAGGTTGTGGTCGACGTTTTCAACGCGAAAACGTGTACGTCGGACGTTCGGCGTAAGCCTAGAAGTTTGACAATAGCGTTTGGAAAGTCGAGCAAGATTTCACTGACGTCCAAAACGCCATTGTCAATCTTCTAGGCTTACAGGATGGTGGCGCTGAATGTCCGACGTACACGTTTTCGCGTTGAAAACTTCGGCCGCAACCTCGCTATTAAACTTCAGAAAGTGACAATAATTCAAATGTCACATTCTACTAATTAAATTACTGCTACTTTTCTTATCACTTAATATTCGTTACTTTATTACTGCAATTATTGATTTATGGTAGGCACATAATTATTGTAAATGAATTTGAAAACTTAATATTTGATAAAATTATTTTCTATTTGTGCAGTTAGTTCAATTTATACGATTTATTAAAGTACAGTCAAACCTGTTTTTATGCGCTCTTTTTATGTGCGATTTTTATTTGTGCGATTTTTTTAATGCGAATTTTTAATTTGTGCGGTATAGTTGGCGACTAGTCTCGTGCGATTCGTCATGTCTTACGTTGACTTATTATAGCTAAATAAACTTATTATAGCATAAATGCACTTATTATAGTAATATTATTGCATGAATATGCGAAAAATGAAATAATTTACTTTTTAAGTCAACAAAACACCACCTGGACAAAAATATGTAAAACAGACGATAGACCAGACGATGCAGTCAAGTGCTGACATCTGTTGTCAATAAATTCTATTTCGTACGGTTTTGAGTTATTTTCTATGTGAGACTTTTTTTATGCGGTCCCTGTTGACCGCATTAAAAAAAATATTTTTTAATTGTGTTGCGAAAACTATTATTTACAGCCATTCGTGAAGTTTCGTGAGATTTTTTTAATGCGTTTTTTTTAATGCGGTCCCTATCCCCCGCATAAAAACAGGTTTGACTGTAATCATTTAGTAATGTAACATACTCATATCTTGTCCTTTAGACATATGGATATCAGATCATATATATATATATATATATACAGGGTGGGCCAGCGAAAACGAAACGGCAGAGTGTTCGTGTTCGTCCAAGCAAAGAGCTCGGACAGGCCGATTTTACTCTCGAGGGGACATCTTTTGCAATAAAGTTTTTGCGATTCTGAATACAACAGACAACAAAAAAATTTAAAAACTCATTTATTTTGTATTAACTAAACAAACATTTATTTCGAAAAAAAATGTTTGTTTAGTTAATATTCAGAATCGCAAAAACTTTATTGCAAAAGATGTCCCCTCGAGAGTAAAATCGACCTGTCCGAGCGCTTTGCTTGGACGAACACGAACACTCTGCCGTTTCGTTTTCGCTGGTCCACCCTGTATATATATATATCAGTGGCGTGCCGTGACATTTGATGATAGGGAAGCTGTGTTTCTGTAAGAAGCCGATTCCAGGGGCAATCAGTTAATTGCGCGTCAGTGATGGCCTAGGGTCCATTCGTACGTGCGTGGTGGCGGAAAAGACGTATCTGACAAAAACCGACAAAAAAGAAACATAAAATGAACATACACTATGTAGAAAATAGTTTGCTTTAGGACAATCAGCCGTTCGGACATCCTGGGCGTCGATGTGGTTCTTTGATGGTGGCCCCGGGACAGTGGGTTGACAAGTCTGTAGGGCACGGGGAGACTTCATCTGTTGGCGTCGAGGACACGGTCTACGTCCGAAGTGGCACGGGTTACAGGTTGGCACAATAGACGAGATATTGTATTTTTTTTTTTCTTTGCGCGTTGACACACGCGTTTTGGTTATTCGGAACGTTAACCGAGTGCCAGGTGTCCTCGATTGTCGGGGATAATATCAATCTCCGTTCTTTCTTTCATACATTTTGATTGGTCGTTCTCCCTCAATCATGCATCCCGAGTGGTTGGTCCCTGGTTACTAAACGTAACGAGACTCTTACCTGGAGCGGGAGAAAAGTCAAAATCGAAGATGAATTCGATCTTCCACCGATCATAGGACGACTTCCTTCCGCGATTTATGGTTTCTGCCTGGCAGTTTAATATAAACAATGGGTGTCCGACTACAAACGACTTTTACCTATGTTTTTTTAAACTAATAAATTTTTCTCTAAATTAACCGTTTTTTCGCGTCTTTCGTGACGGGTCAGACCTGTCCGGTACATGACATTTCCATAAAAGTTTTAAACAAATACTGGAAATGACAAAAATAAACAATTTATGTATTTTAGTTCTAAAATACAAATAATACACACATAATACAAATTGATATGATACAAACAATGATAGAAAAACTTAGTTTATAAAAAATTAAAAAAACAACTCTATTCGGCGATTTTTTCCGCAAAGTCGTTAATTACTTTATCATAAAAGTCGCTGGTCGTCGACTCCGTCAACGTATTTGAAAACTCTTTTTCCAAGGTCTGTATAAGGTTAGGACACGCTCCCGTGATTCTTTGCGGCAGCGGCCATTTTGATACTAATCGATTGAGCTCATCATACGTGGTTCGTGCGTGAATCGAATATAATTACGTATATACATATTCAAAACGTTAATCAATGGGGTATTGTGTGGCACCTAATTGTAAAAGTATGTGTTCCAAGGTTCGAATGTTCAGATTTCCTGCAGATAAGCAGAGGAGAGCGAAATGGGTGCAGAACTGCAGACGTACTAAGTGGCAGCCAACTCAACATTCTCAACTGTGTGAGGTTAGTGTATATCATGTATTTTTCTATAGGTACTGTCTTTGAGATGTATACGTGAGCTCACATTAAATTATTTGTTGTTCAGCTTCATTTCGAAGAATCGCAGTTTGAACTGAAAAGAGCTGACGGAAGGAAGCTGCTAAAATGGAATGCGGTTCCCACAATTTTCAATGTGCCCAATCCTCCTAAATCTATTACGATAAAGAGGCCTATTAGGGAAAGAAAACTTCCTGAAGATAGAAAAACCAATGGTAAAATTATTTAATTGCTGAGCTAGTTCTTTTTTCATCTGAAATAAAGATGACTGTTTTGTATGAGTATTCTCGGTGTTTAATAAATTGGCCGTTATCTAAAATCTTGTATGTTCAATTCTGTCTGTTTTTGCGAGAAATGTTATATAGCACGAAAAAATAATTATTTTAACATGTTTTGACTTATAATGTATTTTTTTATATAGCTCTAATGGAGTCTTCTGTGAACCTTGCCATGACAGAAAAAACAAGTGAAGAAGGTGATGAAAATACTTCAGATAAACTAATTGAAAAACTTCAGTTAGAAAACAGGAGACTACAACTGCAGGTAAATGTTTTATTTACATTTAAAACAATTTTAGACCAACTTTTATTTTGTAATGTGAAACATGGAGTGATATCTTATATTATGAATCAGAATTCTGATATTTGAGTAGAAAACTGACTATACTTTTATGTAATGAAAACAATAAGGAAATCAGAAAACATTAAATAATATTACTGTTATCTTATATATGTTTAAATATAGCTGTATTAGATTTCAAAGATACTATATACAGTATATATATATAATCTATTTTTTAAATTTTAGATACAAAAACTGACTCAAAGGCAAGAAGCAACAGAAAATAAATTAAATTTATTTCTGAAACCGGATCAAATTCAATATTTGCAGAGAGTATCTGTAACGAACCCATATACTTGGACGAATCAAACAATAAGACAAGCAGTGCAAATTAAATGTGCAGTGGGCAACAAAGGTTATGAATTCCTTCGAAGCATGAATTTTCCTTTGCCTTCTTCAAGAACTTTAAATAGAAGGATTGAATCGTGCAAATTTTCTCAAGGAATTCAGTACGACATTATTGAGTGGTTAGGAGTTAAACTACGGTCAGCTGATGAACAAGGCAAACTTTGTGTACTGTCATTAGATGAAATGCAGTTAAGGCCACATATTGAATACGATAAAGGCTTAAAGAGATATGTTGGGTTAGTAAGTAAAGATTTCACTGATTCTGATGAACCTGTAGTTGCAACACATGCTCTTGTTTTTATTGCAAGAGGCTTAACTTTGCACTGGAAACAAGTTGTGGCATATGCGTTAACAGGCAATTCAATTAATTCTCACAAATTATGGAATTTTGTGAAAAAAGTAATAGAAAGTTTGTATTTACAAGGACTTCTTGTGAAATGTGTAACCAGTGACATGGGCTCTAACAACACTGGTATGTGGGGGGTTATTGGAATCCATTCTATTAGAAATCATGTTAATTGTAAAATTAGGCATCCTTCTACCCAAGAAGAAAATGTATATTTTGTAGCAGATGTTCCTCACATACTAAAAAATATAAGAAATTGTTTGTTGGCCCAAAACATTTCTTTAGCTGATGAAGTTGTATCAGAACAAAGATTAAAGTCAGGAATAGTTTCAATGAAGCATATTGAATGTTTAATAAAACAACAAGAAGGAGGTGGGCCTGTTATAGCTCCTAAATTATCAAGGAAGGTAATTGAACCTAGCACCTTTGAAAAAATGAGAGTTCCACTTGTGAGGCATTTGTTTTCAAATGTAGTTTCATCTGCATTGCTATTCTGTATATCAATTGGAACCATGCCTGAAGAAGCCATAGCTACTAGTTGGTTCATTAATCAGATATACAATTGGTTTGAAGTTATGACAAGTAGAAATAAAAATGATTCCTTATGTAGAAAAAACAATGACAAAATTAACCATCTGAAGGAAGTTTTAAAGTGGTTCCCAACCTTAAGTTTCAGAGGGAAAAAGCATTGGAAACCAATCCAGACTGGTTTACAGTTATCAACTAGAAGTGCTCTGGAACTCTTTGAGGAACTTCATTCCAGACAGTTAATTGATTATCTGCTTACAAGCAGATTATCAACAGATTGTGTTGAGAATTTATTTTCACAAATTCGTGAAACGGGTGATAGCCATCCTACACCTGTAAAATTTAGACACGTTATTAGAATGATCAGTATTGCACAATATACTCATATGCCTAATTCATCATCTTACGATGTTGATGATGATGAATACTATTTAGAATTCTTCTCTAACACAAAACCATTACAGGAACATTCAGAATTAGAATCTAATTGTTGTCCTAGTAATGTGTCTTTAAATGAATTGCAGATGGCAGGACTTTATTATTTAGCAGGATGGGTAATTCATAAGCTTGTAAGAGAGTCAAAAATAATTAGTTGTAATAATTGCATACAATCTATTTGTACTGTAGAGCCTTCTATAACATTACCTCATGAATGGACCACTACTCTAAGTAAAGGTAATTTGGTTCATCCAACAGAGATTGCATTCAACATTGTTTGGGAAAGTGAAAAAACATTTAGGAAGCATATTAATTCATTCCTAAACAAAGACAATTTAAAGGAAAATCTGTTACAACTCACTTCAGGGTTGGTAACTCATGTCATACAAAATTCTTGTCACCACAGTATCAAGGATTTGTTAATCTCAACTTTTCTTTCAGTGAGACTGCATATTTTTGCCAGAGATATGAACAGTACTTTAAGTGTAAAAAAACTGTATGGAAGCAAAAGTTCATTTATGCGTACTTCTGCTGACCTCCAGAAATAGTTTTATTATATTTTTATCCTATTTTTATCTTGTGTGCTTACAGAGAAAGAAGTTATGTCTCAGATAAGCTCTGTTAAAAATATCATTAAATTGTGTTTAATATTATCCTTTTTGATTAAATTTCATATAATTAGGAAAATATGACGTATAAGCCTCTGTAAAGCCAAAAATGTTCATTAATTAAACGTTAGTCCAGTATTTATTTTTTAAATGCATTAATATTGTATTGGTAAATGCTTTAAAATAAAATTTTGGATAACTTCATTGTATATTGTTTATTATACTTTAAATTTTCTCTGATGTTATTGCATTATTTTACGAAGTGCCTATACACGTAATTGCATCAGTTTTAGCACCTATATAATTAGTTTCAATCACAACAGAAAATGATATGAATGATTGTTTCTTTTAAACTATTTGATCGAAAAGTTACAAAAAATTGGGGTTGCATAATCATCCGAAATTATTATTATATTTTCGACTGAAAATCAATGGATTTATGCAATTTTAGTTTAATTAATGTCGTCTAAAACTGACTGCTCGTACAAGTTTGCTTAAAACATGCGACTCAAATAGTCTCAAAATGGCGGCTCAAGAAGTAGGTCACGCGTGTCCTGACCTTCTTATACAGACCTTGTCTTTTTCTATCGAAAGCAACGCTAGCGACGACAATTTTCCTCTGACTGAGTGAGTGTTCCTGGCCAATGTATGAATTTGGCTTCGTGGTCGAAAAACTGCGCTCAACGGACCCACTGGTAGATGGTACTGTAAAAATTAATGATATTAAATCATATAATTCTTTTATTACGCCTTTGTTCGGATCGACATTAATTATAATATGTTTTATGTCTAAGAGTTACTTGTGAATATAGTCCAGACACGAATATAAATATTGCGATTCGCTACGTAATTTAGATAAATCAAAAAATTTCCCATAAAATTTACTTAATTTAAAGAATTAAAACACGCATGGAAAAATTATTTTTCATAATATTAAAATTATTAACATCTAAAAGTGATAAAAATTCTAAAGATTTTATGTCTGAAAATCTGTCAATATAATTACAGTATAATTAAAAGAAAATTATAATTAAATATAACTTTGCAAAAAAACGTACATAAAAATAACATTGAATACTCTTTACTTTTTAAATCATAAACAATTCATTTAGTCAGATAGCTCCCTACCCAGTGGGTAAGGGATAGAATCGTTGGAAGCGTTACACGTGTGTAGCTTTCACCAGCTAAACCGGCTGAGGTTGGTGCTCTGTAAAGCGCATGCGCCAATGCCCTCTGGCTGCTTTACACCATTCAGTTATTCTCGCCGTGGAAGCTGTCTCGTAAGCGCTTCCATTCCGCCACTGATATTCGAATATACAATAGCAATCTTATCGTTTTTTTCACATGTAGTATAGAAATTTGTAATAAGATACATAATGCAGTTATAATAAAATATTAATTTTAATTCATTCAAAGTACGTTAAAATATGAAGATTTATATTTTAGAAAATACAAGGGAAGGTCATTGGAAGCGGTGGAAGCGCCGCTTCCACCGCTTCCAATGACAGCACGCTACTGATATATACAGGGTGGGCCAACGAAAACGAAACGGCAGAGTGTTCGTGTTCGTCCAAGCAAATCGCTCGGACAGGTCGATTTTATTCTCGAGGGGACATCTTTTGCAATAAAGGTTTTGCGATTCTAAATACAACAGACAACAAAAATTTTAAAAACTCATTTATTTTGTATTAACTAAACAAACATTTATTTCGAAAAAAAATGTTTGTTTAGTTAATATTCAGATTCGCAAAAACTTTATTGCAAAAGATGTCCCCTCGAGAATAAAATCGACCTGTCCGAGCGATTTGCTTGGACGAACACGAACACTCTGCCGTTTCGTTTTTGTTGGCCCACCCTGTATATACTGTATATGTAACTATTTCACAGGGCCGCTTTAGGCAAAAGTGCCAGTCTTACTCATAAAAAAAAGATTGTAATTGGTGTTAATTAATAAAAATTTTTTAACATTCACAATGATATTATTTTTATAAATATTCACGTGTGTGGGTATTACGTGTCTGCTTATGTATGATATATACAGTATATATAATGCTTAGAAGCTCCTAAATTTTCTTTGTGTAGTGGTATTAGATATTTTGTGCTGGCTCTGTTATTTTATGCTACTGATTATATTCGTCTCATTAAATGACCGTCAAGATCTACGGCCTACTTGTCTAGTCCGAGAGTCAGGTCACCTTTTGTTGAAAAATGTTTAATTCTGATTTATCACGTTTTTGAGTTTTGTTTGATCAATGTGTGCTAGGACCCATGTAAATTATTGGAAAAAACAATTTTAACCCGTTTTGTAAAGACATTTTTGCTGGATCAGTGTGCGTCCATCTTTACTCAGTCATGTTTTCCTCGTCTGAGTCGATGTCACAAGATGGAGGACGACACTGACTATGTAACTCATTGGCGAAATCTGCTAACATTGGTAGAAACAAAATTTGCAACAACTTTGTCTAAATTCATGAAATGTTGATAATTTCTCAACAACAAAGTTTCGTCCTCGTCGACTAGTGTTTGCAAAATAGAAACAATTTTCAACAGTAAGTTACGAGACTCCACTATCTTAGCTAGAAAAACACGTCCGGAAAATCAGAAGAAAATATCATTCAGATTAACCTCTGAACTGACGTCACCAAAGATCTTTAGACGTCTTCAGTAAGATTGGACTCATACAGATCTGACATTTCGAAGATTCCAGAGTGGTATCTATTTATTACACGCTGTGTCGCCATCCGTTGATTTACAACTGAAATGATTCATATGAAAACAAAAATGGATGAATGTAGTATGTACAGTACGTACAGTACATTCCTTTCAATTTTTAATTTTCAATTGGGAGGCGTCACTTCTTATAGAGGGCGTTTGGAGTTTCGGTGAAGAAGTGATAGATATTTGTTTACGTTTGTATTGGCTGTATGCACTTTACTTTTTCCACCCGTAAATTGTATTATAATTCGATATCTTTGTATGTTATTACGGCGCTACTATTAAATGATGCGTTAGAATACCTTGAATTAGAAGAATTACGCAAAATATATTAAAGGTAGACATTAAACTTTATTAGAAACAATGTATCCATTATCATCAAGTTTAATAACACTTGATAATTTTAATGAATTGTATAAGCCTACATTCTAAACCTAAAAATGTGTTTGTAAACCTGTTTACATACTGCAACAACTTCAATCTGACTGAGATATAAAACTTGTTACATTTGGTTCTTTAAGGGTTCAGTTGTTTAAGGGTTCAGATACTCTGTTTTTGATGTTATCCCAACGAAACACTACAGATCTCAGATATATAGAATTGTATATTTCCTTCAATCAACTGAAATAAAAATATTTCTTAAAAAATTCCTAAATTTGTTTCAATGAGGTGATTCTTAGTACTGCGTGTCTCCAACCAATAGTAATTTCTGAACCAACAGGGTCAAGCACTAAATGATTGGAGTAAACAGATTTGCAAGTCTCAGGCATTTCCGGAATAACAATTCAGAAGTCAAAATCTATGGTTATAAAATATTTAGATCCATGATCCAGCGTGTTAAAATTGTTCATAGATGGGAACAAAGTACAAAGTTTCATATTCATTATGCACGAAAGAGTGATAGTAAAATATGCTAAATTACAATATAATAAAGCTTTTAGAATTATTAGTTCATTTACTGTAAATTCCTTTTTATCTAGAAAAAATAAAAAGACATAAAAAATATGAATGTTCCTCTACTTAAAATCATTCTACTTACAATTGTTTTTGTAATGTGCTAATTTCACAGCATGTGGGCTAGAAATCCTTTTTAATATATGAAAAATCAGTTTTTAATAATAGATACAAACATAAAAAAATCTAGCAACGAGTTGCGTAACTTTCCCGGCTTTTATGAGATTTTATTTTAAAAAGAACACTTGTATTATTACTTTTTATTAGCCAAAATAAATAACTAAAATTATATGTGGCGCCATCTGTTATGATTTTTTTTCATAAAAATTTTATATACTTTTAATTATTGCAAAATAGCAAAAGACTTAATTTTGATGGTAGAGATGAGTTTTATAAAACACTGTAAATGCTAACAAGTAAAATCTTCATTAAGTCTGACCCCTCCCAAGAAATGACACGTGATCACCCTCTATTTGTTTGTCCCCTCGACCTTTCAAAAACAAAAATTTAATAGCATTAATGCATCCTTACATACAAGCTACCAAGCCAAATTTCATTTCTTTATCTTTACCCCGTCTTGAGATATTAAGCGAAATAGACACCAACACACACACATTAAATCCTTTTGCCCTGTTTTTGACTTTTTGAGTTCAAGAGGTATCAAAACGTGCAGATTTACAAAACATTGGGGGGGGTCAAATTTGACAAGATTTTCATACTTTCCCTGTTATGTATACACTAGAAATTCTCCCATCAAGCATGAGGGAATATTTTTTATGAGAAAGTAGAGAATGAAGAATTGAGAAGACCTTCAAGTTGAGCTTGACATAGTGATGCTGTTTTTTCAGCCCTTGACAAAATAATTCTTACTCGCAGTGGCGTAGCTAGGGGGGTGCGGTAGGTGCGGTCCGCACCGGGCCCCTGGAAAGCGATAGGCCCATGGGGCCCCAAAATCACAAGAAAAAAGACCCGAAAAATTTTTTCGGGGCCCACAAATCTGGTTCCGCACCGGGCCGGAGAACCGTAGCTACGCCACTGCTTACTCGATGTTGCTCAAGTTGAACTTTACGGCCTTCAGGGATATCGGTTGTTCTTATTCTTTTAGATCTAGAATTTACCCGACCAATTTTATTCTAATGCTTTCCCCTAGGCTAATTTTAAACGTTTATTACATAAAACCAATATAACCGAAATTTCATCTCCATTGGACAAAAATTACAGGAGTTATAAGAAATTCACATAAAGTGAAACTAAGTCTCTCGATCTGTTTATGAATATTTGTAATTAATTGTTTAATTTACATAAAAACATTCACACAATCAACATTACACAAATTTATATAAAAAGTACTGTATTTACATAAATCAGGACTAATTTTTTAAAAATATTTTTCATCACTCCAAATAACAGATTATAAATTTATAATGTCTGCAACAGAAAACAAAATTTTTTATTACTTTTCGGTATGAATGGAGTTTCTCGTGGATTACTCAAAATGAAGTCTTTTGCCATTTTATAATAATAATAAAAAAAAATATAAAGTTTTTATAACAAAATCTCATAACAGATGGCGCAACGTACAATTTGTTATTTAATTTGATTAATAATACAAATGTTTTAAAATAAAATCTCATAAAAGCCGGGAAAGTTACGCAACTCGTTGCTAAATTTTTGCATGGGTTGTTTTCTTAAAACTTATTTTTATTCATCTAAAACAGTGGTTCTCAACGTTTCTGAGACCACAAAATGCCATTTTTATACTTTTTATTACGCGGAGCATTGGCATCAATATATTCAAAAATCTAACAACGAATTGCGTAACTTTCTCGGCTGTTACGAGATTTTATTTAAAAAATAACATTTATATTATTAATCAAAATAAATTTTTAAAAATGTTTGTGGTGCCATCTGTTATGAGATTTTGTTATAAAAATCTTTTTTTAAAACTGTTTTGCGTAATTCAGCAGAGGCGTAGCCTACAATAAAAAGGTCGTCTCCGTGAAGAAACACTGTTATTCGTTTCTAATGATTGGAAATGGTGGAAAGAAGACGATTTATTCTCTTCGAATTTTTAATTTGTAAAAACCTTTTTACATTACTAATTATTATAAAATGACAAAAAGTTTAAGTTTGAGAGTAATGATAAGTTTTATATAAAAACAAGTAAAACGGCAAGGCCATTTTTGGGACGAGACTATGTCGTGGAGACTCAGGGCTAGACTGGCGTAGATAACAGTGGGCTTCGTTGCCGCCGTGACGGGTTGCATTGTCACGGGCCCATGAGCGCCGCTAGCTGTTTGAGCGCCCGTGTGCAATACCGATTATGCCGCCCCTGTTTAACTACGACTACCCTACGCTGAGCTTGCCAGCAATACCAATTTGCCGCCCCCTGGACATGCCGCCCGCGTGCGGTGCACGCCTTGCACGCCCGCTTACGGCGGACCTGCTGCACAGGCCTGTTCTTGGTTCGGTAAGCGGGATCACTTCGATGCTCACGACAGGTCTCGTTCTCATTCTTCTTTGGTATCGCTGGTTTTGAACGCGATCGTTCAAACTTCGCCGGCCTCAGCCACGACCACGAGGTCGTCCACGCGGCATTTTCGGTGAAATTAATAAGTGAAAGAGATCCATTTGTCAAAATTCGATTTCGCAACGTTCGCATTTCGAACTTCCCATGTGCATGATTTGGGCACCAAATACTCTGTGCCAAATTTCAACTCCTAACATGTACTCCTTCATACCTCTAAGGTGTCCAGCCATTGACAGGCAGCGCGATTTTATAGACGAGACATGGTCTCGTCAAAACTTGTAACAAGTAAGATCTTCATTAAGTCTAGTCTCCCTCGAGATATGATACTTTACCCAACTCTATCTCCTCACTCCCTTGACCTTTAACCATTACAATTTAATAGTATCAATTCCCTTATATACAATATACTATGCCAATTTCGTTTCTTAATCTTTACCCCATTCTCAGATATTAAACGAGATAGGCGCGAACACGCGCGCGTGGAATTTTTTCCGTTTTTTTTGACGTTTTTTGAGTCTAAGAGGTCTTAAAACGTAGAGATTTGCAAAATACTCTGTGTCAAATTTGACACGATTCCAATACACTCTCTTGTTATGTATATGTTACAATCAAAACCCATTTTTAGTTAGAACGCGTTTTAACTAGTTGAAACTAGTTTATACTGGATGTCTTTGTTAAAACTAGTTTTAACTCAAATTCATTTTTGACTAGCAGTAAATTCTAGTTTTAACTAGACAAAACGGGTTTTAACAAAGACATCCAGTATAAACTAGTTTCAACTAGTTAAAACGCATCCTAACTAAAAACTGGTTTTGACTGCAACATATAGAGTGATTCGGGGTAAGATGGTAAGCGGGGGAAGATGCCTACTTTTTGATATTTTCAAACGGTGACGTCAGATATTGTCATGTGTTTGTATGATGAATCGTTGGGCCAATATTGAGTGCGGAAAGCTGTAGTTTACTACCGTTACCCCATTTTCTACATCCGAGAAGAATAAAAGCAAGAAAAGAACGAAGTTTTTGTTATGAAATGTTTCTAAAATCATTTTAAAACTAAAAGTTAAAATAGAATTTATTAAAAATTGCGAAAAACAATTAATGTGTGATGTAGTTAAGGTTCTAAAGTTTCCATTGTGAGCTACCGCCTATCCCGATCAGACATGCTAGAACACGTGACTCCACTAGGCATCTTATCCCGACAAATGGGAAAGATGCATTTTTCTTAGGGTAACATGCCTATTTTTTGTTAATTGAATTTCAATATGCCTATTTTTAATAAATTTTTGTTTTCTCGTTTTATTGTAGGATATGCATAGAAATTATATGAGGACTTCTTAAAAAGATTTTTGGACTGAAAAAAGCTTTCAGCTAGCTGTAGAGCACGTTAGAACGGGCGGAAACTTAACAATACTTATACTGTGCTGTTATACTTACTATGAAGTACTTTGTACTACATATGCAATAAATTAAATTTGGTTAAGATATAATTGCATAGAATTAATTTTCGAATATTTGTTATCTTACCCGAATGGCATTTGGCATCTCACCGGGATACTTAGGGTGAGATCCCTAAAATGCCAGACAGTAAAAAAGTCGCCATTGTAAACACAATATACAATTATTTTTCATATACTCCAAAGTTCTATTTGAAAATCATGCTCAAGAATATGATATTTTCGTTAGAGGCCTCCAAAACCCAAATTATCGCTATAATTTCCCCAAACATATTTATGTAGCCAAAATTAGTTTTAACTAATGTTAAAAGTTAAAACTAGTTTTATCTAAAATCAAAACATGTACAGCAGTAAATTAACTAGACAAAACCCGTTTTGTCTAGTTAAAACTAGAATTTACTGCTAGTCAAAAAAGAATTTGTGTTAAAACTAGTTTTAACTAGACAAAACGGGTTTTAACAAAGACGTCCAGTATAAACTAGTTTCAACTAGTTAAAACGCGTTCTAACTAAAAACAGGTTTTGACTGTAACATATACATAACAGCCGCAAAGTAAAATCGATAAGCAATTCAGTGTTTACTATTCTCATGAAACAATGAAGTAATAAACTAATAATGCTTATTGTATTGAATAAAATAGAAGCATGAAATTGTCTGCAAATAAAATACGTTGTAATACATTGGAATAAATTTGCAATAAAAACTTACAACTTTTTTCCATGGAACATTTGAGCCGAGTTTGTGGAACACTGGTTGAGAACAACTCATCAAAGAAAATCTATTTTAAATTTGCATCATCAGCAGAGATGTTTAAAAATTTCAAAAATAATCTATCATCTTTTTTCCTGTTTTTTGAAAATTTTCTTTAAACGTTTTTCACTTTTTTTTGACTCTTTCCGCCCTGTGGGCACTAAGAGGGCCTCTTTAAGCAAGCCCATTATGGGTTCGGCCAGACCCACAATGGGGTGGCCGGTGGTGAGAGATGGGGGCCGATATATCCAGTCGGACCATCCCCCAAAAATTCCTGCAGATTTTTCGACCCGTCAAGGTTTGAGGAGGCAGCCTACCACAGAGCGATAGGCTGCCACCTTGACCGCTCGGCCGTCCGGCCTCGAAACGTTTTTCATTAAGCAGCATTGCCATTGAAATTATACCAGTAACAATGGTAATAAATAGACTTTTTAGGCTGCAACTTGAAAAAAACTGTAGACCTATAAATTCCCACTGTGGTCCGCTGTCCGTCCATCTGTCTTTCCTTAATCTTGAGAATGGAGTTAGACAGATGAAAGATGATAACAGATATGGAAACTTTGGTAGGGGGCCCCGATTAACGATATGTGAACGTGCGATGCAAACCGAAAGTCACGTTATTTTAATTCAAAACTTTCCGTGAAAGCAGTTAATAGATGACCGGCACGACTCTATTGTTAAAGGAAAAGTATGATGTACAGGGGCAAGACACTACAGTACTAATTTGAGTTGGAGAGCATATATTTTAAATTAAATAAATTAAAAATATTGTGGGAACCCGGACTTCACCCGAAAATAACACAATTTTATAGTGTATATAATTGATAATTGTCGTTCGATAACTGTCAACTTTTACCTGAGAACATCTCGTTTTACATGTTCTCGACGCCGAAAGCGACACTTTTCTGCGATCTTTTAACCTCTCGGCTGTAAGTTACCGACTTTAATATAAGGCAGTCGCAGCTTTAATATAAGGCAGTTCAGGCAGTCGCCTCCCGTTTCTCCGATGGTTACAGTCGTCACCTGGTCCTCTAACAGAAGTCGTCAGCTCCAACCCATCACGTTCGCGCTCTCTCCTACTTGGAGTAACTTCATTGCCAAACGAACTTATTTAGTGTCTCTTATTTGGATTAACGTCGTCGCCTGAACGAAATACTAAATTGCCTTCTAATAGGACTTCGTCGCCAAAACCCGGGACAATCCTAGATTTCACCTATATTCCCAGGATAGGGGTTACCACGTCTGCCAAAAGATCAACCAAACTTCAGATATTTATTTACGTCTACGCGCAATATCCTGTAAACTCTCTCTCTCGCGACCACCTACGATGTATAGGTCAGTTATTTCGACATAGTACGATGTCTATATCATGTAATCCTTTTTCCTTTTCAAATAACGGTTATTAGTTGTTAAACTGGCATCCGAGTGATTTACTTCCGATTCGCTATCTCTCAGATCTTTTCCATCCCGAATCCGATCGCCTGCGCACGCGACCACTCGCGTGGCCTCGCAACAACTACACAGACATTAAAAAAAAAACAGCCCTTCCATCCTGACTTAGTCATCACCGAAACGATGTCGACCCTTCGGTCAAGTGGTACCGAAGCATAGAGGGGCGCTTCGCGCATTGTCACAATATGATTAAAAATTGCAACCCAGCTTTATGACGATGTCACAATAAATAATTGCTCGTTAATACAATAAACTATTATTTATTATTTTATATCAGCTCTTAAAATTGACAGAGTATAAATATTTTCTTTTCAAAAAATTCATACTCTGTCAATTTTAAGAGCTGATATGAAATACTGTAATAGTTTTATTGTATTTTATTGTAATATAAAACAAATACTGTATTTCTTTTTTTGTTATTAAATCAAGTTATTATGCACACATGAAAAATGCTTTCCCTATGTTATAAAACTTATTTTGGTATTGTTGTATAAAGAAAGTGAATTATTTTTCCATTCAAATTCACTTTTTAACCAGCACTTATGTATGATTTATGATAATGAATTGTTTTTCTGTTGCGTGTTCAATTGACTTATTTTATTTATCACGATTAAAAGCATTGCGACTTTTATACGAATTTTATAAATTATTTAGAAATTAATTTTATTTCAAATTATTAAAAATTGTTTCGTAATTCCAACTCTAGTAAAATCGATAATAATTTACTCCAATTTCTCTTGAGGCGATTTATATTGTTTGTGACTACGTAACATATTGGCAAGTTTCCAATGACATACTTCTACATTTTTGTCAGCTCAAAAATGTGTTATTGCAAGTAAAGGAAATCTTGTTTCGATATTATGTTTAGTATAGGCCTAGCTGACTGGGATAAATCTTTCAGGTTGCTGAAACAGAAATACTCGTAAAATTTTGAATAGATTTGATTTTCTAAGATCTGATTTTTGTTTTTAAAAATTTAATAACGAATTAGGTTAAAAGTATGTTATTACTAGAAGGAAAAAATCAACTTGCAAGTGTTTATATCTGATATTACTATATTATGTAAAGGAAGGTCATTTTTTATTGATCTCGATAACAGCAGCACTTCATATCATCACATTACTTCACTCAAGATGTTGATTTGGACCATATTATTACTTCTTTTCGCGCTAATAATTTTATGGAGATATGTTTTTGAAATAATTAAACTTCGGAGACAATTATCTTCATTTCCTGGGCCTAAGTTGGATAATTTCCTTCTAGGAAATTATAATCTTTTTTCGACAAAAGGAAAGAACATTCCTTTCCATATCCGTAAGTAGGCCATTTCACAATAATTATTTATACGTTTTAAATGTTTTAATATCAATTTATTTAGTTATAAATAATAAGTTTTATCAAATTAAATTGATAACAAATATTTCTTTTAAAATCACAAAATTTATTATTTGCTCATTATAATTATATACTGATAATTTGATGTTATTGAATATTTTTTAAATTATATGTTATAAACAGCTGCATATATATAATTTTATTCGACGAGTAAAGTTTACTCGTATCTTTCGTAATTCAATTGAAATTATCATCAACTTAAATGTCTTTATTTATTTCATAACCGAATAGACGATTAGTTATCATATCAATATAATTTTAGGCTTATATTCTTATCTGATTTTTTTTTTTATCTTGAACAAGGAAAAATAACTTATTGATTCTTTCGTTTAGTTAATTCTTGTAGTGTTTAAAAGTATTTTAATTGTAGATTAATAAAATTTCAAAGAAAATAACTGTTTTATAACATTTACTTAATTATAGTTTTTATTATAAAATGTAATAAAAATAATTTTTTTATTAATTTAATAATCTAATGTTTATCGAATTCAGATTATGAAGTTAGAGTGAAGGAATGGTTATTTTTTTTTTTTGTAAAAATATAACCTTTCTTCTTGCAGTATCTTGATAGAGACAGTTCTATAAATGATTGAGTGAATTAGGAACAGCAAAAAAGGTTTTAAAATGTATGTCAATTCCCTCTCTAATTTAGATAATTGAAAAAAAATTACAAAAAAAAATTCCACTATTGCACTGATGTAATCGTACTATTAAAACGTCTCAGGGCTGTTTCACACTATGACCGACCGGACCGACCAGACAGACTCCAAGTCGTGTTGCCATGGCAACAGCAGTCGGCTGACCGGCTAGTCTTTCCAGTCGGACAGATTTGAAAAGTTAAATATTTGTAGTCGGATCGGAGCAGTCGGTGAGCTACAGCCAATGAGAGCTTCGAAGCTATAACCAATCAGAGTTTAGATTTATCCAATCTACGTCGAAGTTAGAAAATGGCGGACTGTTTAATAAACGAAGTCAGAAAATATCCGTGGCTTTATGATAATCGGCGAGCCGATTATAAAGACAACATTAAACAAAATAATTCTTGGACGGAGATTTCCAAGAAACTAAATGTTGAAGGTACAGTACGTATGTGATTGACTATAAAACATTCCAATAGATATTGTTGCCAAAGATATGGCCTGACGATAAATTGTAGCATATTCAGAACTACAATTTCTGGATACGAATGAAATATGTTTTAAAACAATTCGAAATGCACGATCGCTTTCCATGACGGCCATGTTTTCTGTTTAAATTGAAAAACTTACCATGATTGGCTAGTGTTTTGATCTGTAAACACGCGTTCCGATTGGTCCTTACGAGTCGGCCACCGACATATAATCGTACTCAGTGTGAATGCTTTTACTACTAGTCGGTCCGATTATAGGATCGGTCGGATTGGACAGGTCGGTCAAGTCGGTCATAGTGTGAAACAGCCCTCAGACTTAGAACTACGATTACAGAGACTTAATGGTTGCCAGATTTCACTAATAGTTAGACCATCGTTTAAGTTCATTTTATAATAATTTATTTTAATAATTTCTAAATGTTTAAATAATTTCCTTTTAATAATAATTTTTTTATGAGTATTTTAACATTATTAAGTGAGATCTCACAACCTTCCTCATTACAATGTATGACCACTGATGAATTAGTATAATTATACTTAATAGAGAGGTCGCGGCGCAAGTACAAACGTTACTTGTACACGGTAAGCAGTAGTATACGGTTTACGTTTTAACTCCAAGAAAAAAATCGTTGCAGCGCGCGTTCACAACATCACGTGACTGAGTGAACGTCGCGCATTGACTCACGGGAAATTTGTTGAAAAAATGGGAGATACATTTAACATCGAGGGTTACCAGCAAAGGTAAATAAACAAATTTAACTGTTTAAAAGTATTCATAGGCTGTTTAATAATACTAAATAATTATTTTTAATTAGCGTTGTCTCTCCTACCGTACGATCGGACGATAGGACTACTTCATACTTTTGTCGAGGGAAGTAGTAGAGGGAAGTTATGTAAATTCGAAAGCAGCTCGGAAAATTAATTTTTAGAAAATTTACAAACGTATTACGCTGTTGATGGTAGAAGATGCCGTGGAAGAACAAACCTACCTTAAGATAAACTATTATGAAGGCAAATATATGTAAATTCTATATGCACTCCCCATCACTTGCTAAAAAATTGAATGATTAAATAATTTCTGGATTAGAATCGTCTGTTTCTTTACAATATTATTCGTAAATGCTTAAATAATTATTATTTTAGTAAAATACGTCATAATTTTAACCCCGAACACAAAAAAATGAAGTTTAAACCGATCTTTTACTCGCAATATGATAGACGTAGCGAACGTCATTATCGACCATCTAGAATTGCCAGATGGCGGCGTTCGACGGTCCGCCGTTCACGTTTTGGGCTGAATACGACGGCCGCAACCTCTAATAGCAACCACTTCTTCATGACAGGAAGAGTTCACTAGAGATCCCGTTCAACCCCCCACCCCCATCTGGTTATAATACATTGTGCTGGTTTTTGTCAATTTAAGTTGATTTCACACGATGAAACTTATACACTTTTATAATGGTTTTAGGAACTTTTAATTTCAACTTTTATGAAGAAAAGTTTTTAAATCTAATTTTACTTCTGTTTATCAGTCTTATTTTTAAAATTTGTTTTGTATTAAAAAAAAAATTAAATATTATCACCCTCGTAATTTTTTATCCATCTACAAGTAATAGCAATCTAATCTATATTATTTTATAAAGAATAAATTTTTAAATTTTTTCTTAATTTTATTTATTTAATATTTTTTTATCTGTCTTCCTTAATTTTACCTTATAACAGCATCCTTCTTTAAAGAAGTTTTATTTAGTCAATTGTCCAATTTTTAATTTCAATTTGTAATCAGCTATGTGAGTAAAAATATTATCTGTATTATGTGTGGTGTAACTTATATCTATTGTTTCTTTTGTAAAAAATAAGGACTGAAAAGGGGTCATTTAGACCCGAAGTGCATTTCCTCCATTAATAAAGTCTATATCAATAACTGCCCCTTGTGTGATAAGTTACTGAAAAAAAGTCAAAAGCTTTAGGTTCTTTTTAAAAACTAAACACTAACTTTCTGTTGAAACTGTTGCATTAAGTAAACAATAAATTCGATAAGGATTTTGTCAGATTAGAATTAATTTTTCGTAGCACACATTATTTTCGATTTTTTTCGTACTTAATAAAAAGCGTATAAAGATAAAATTTAACTTATTCGGTTTGTCTGTCCTCCTGGCTGTCCGTCCAGATAACGTAACTCAAATTTCACCCATTTCCGAATTTCCGATCTTGTTGCAAATACTGTATGTATTCCCGGAAGACAGTACGTTTTTTGTTTTAAAAGCTTGCAAACAATTAGCGAACTGCAAGAATCTGATAACTAATGGAGCTAAACCTAGGGCAAACCATGATCTTTTTACAGGCACCTCCGGACAGCACCAATGTATCGATATATACTGATAAAATAGGTTTAAAAAACTGATATTTACCTAACTCCCAATTTCTATCTCCGGGGTAAAAAATATATATATATATAACAAAAACACTTGTTTTTATGAAATTCTTTGAGATAAATATACTTTTCGTGTGATTAATTATAATTTTCATTAAAATTAGATCGAAACATCTCTATATGTTGAGGTAGGGAAAGTAACATTTTTAAATAGTCAATTGACTTTCATTTTTACGAGTAATCACTCGTATTAGTTATTTTATATAAATCTGAAAATTCCTAAATAATGGTAGCAATTATCAGGGATGAAAACAAATAAAGAATGCGTGAAAGCCCAGCAGCAACATTGCTAGCTTTCACTTCTTTAATTCGTACTATAAAACATAGATTTATATAAGGGTTATCGATTGCTTTTTCCAAAAGCATTTTAAAGGCAGCACTATTTAAGTGGCGAGTGATGACGTACCTCATCTTCAGGTCACCGAGCTGACCATGACTTTAAGGTAATGAATAGCTCAATGAATAGTTTTTCTAAACAAATTCTGTGATGACGTCATTACATCTTAAACAATTAACTATCCATAAGTTTCCATTAGGGTTGTTTTTTAACCCGGGAAATCCCGCAAATTTCTTAAAAATTCACTATTTTCTTATTTTGTGTTAAGGTTAAGGAAATTTTGCAAATAGAAAGTATAATTAACTCATAAACTGTCAGAATACATTTGTATTTATTAATTTTAAACCTACTTATTAGTTTTTTTAAATTTTTGCTCGTTATGGCATATCACAAATGGTCAATAATCAATACGTAGCTTAATTGTGGCAGGACTCTGAAAATTCTTTACTTGTCAGAACCTGTAATATCTTGAATAATTGCGCTTATGCTGTCTTAATTTTTAACCATGCCCAATAGCTTCAATAACTGTAACGCCAGGTTATGCCAATTGGGCAAGGATACAAACGAGTACGAAGTCTGCAAGTATGAAGTTTTTCTTCATAAACCTGATTATTAAAGACAACATGAACTGCCGAATTATTGGGCTATAAGCTTGATGTTTCTAATAAAGCAGCCGAGGTTGACAAATCAAGAATACTAGAGAGCAAAAGAAGAACTACAATCTCGAAAACGAACTATAAATCTTCCAGGCTACAGGCGAAAAAACACATAATATCTGTCTTCTCTTAAATGCATTAAATACAATTCCAATCACATCAATTAAATCGGAAAGGGCATTCTCGGTAGCAAAACTTTTCATTACTAAAATAAGAACCAGATTGAGTGATGGGAGTATTGACCATCTTTGCTTTTTAAAATCTTATTATAAAAATTTACAATAATTGTTGCTTCAAACACAACTGAGTGTTACAAATTAAGAAACTTGGCGGTTTTTTCATCTTTTATTCAGTTGATCAACTGAATAAAAGATGAAAAAACCGCCAAGTGTCTTACTTTGTAACACTCAATTGTTTTCGAAGGAACAAAGTACGAAGCACGGTTTCAGATTGTAAAGAAAAAATTTACAATAATATTCTGTATTATGTTTTATTTAAATAACGAAAATTACCTTTGAAGTTAGAAGTTTGATCTAAGTTCTTTTTTTTTTTTTTTTTTTTTTAAATTTTCAACTCAATTTAAAGCATTTTTGTTGTTGTTGTCGTATGCAGTTTCCAGCAAACTTTAATAAATTTTTTCTATTTGTGAAAATTTTTACGTAAGGTAATTTTTAATATATGTCTTACACAGCATTATTAATGTGATTTTGGAAGTTGCAAAACGTATTAAATTACTTTAAAAAATGAAAAATTATTATATCATTTGATTTCAAGATATTTTGTATATCTTAAAAATAATTAATTCTATCCCGGGATTTCTCGGGATCCCGGGAAACAGTTCACTTTTATCCCGGAACCCCGAGACAAGCAAAAAACCGGGGAATGAGAAACCCTAGTTTTCATCAATGACATGAGGAAAAGTTTCAATATTTAACGTTAACATATGAAATTTTTTCAGTATAATAAATTAAATATAATATATTTTTATTTTTACATACATTAAATATATTAAAAATATATAAATATAAAATATATTTTTTAGAATTTCCTATGTCGTTATTATCCTTGGCTACAATTTATCGAGAACATGGATTATGTCGTGTTTGGGTAGCTGTTGATCCTTACGTGCTGATTTTTTCGGCAGAAACTATTGAAGTTAGTCACCTGATATTATTTTATAATTAGAATTATAAATATATGAACTAATGTAAACTTATATATAATTGTATAAATAGAATTTTTAATGTGTTGAATGATTGTAGTGATAATTGAAAAATATAAATTAATTAAGTTGGTTTTTAATGCAATATATAGTACAAATATCATGTATATTGATCGAGTTTTAAGAAGATACGTTCAAAGAATGAAATTTCCTTTTTAGATCCCAAAGTTTTCCCTCTCAATTGATTCCCAACTCAATTAATTCCAAATGTTTGGAGTGAATTGGTTCTCGTATTATATTATATGAAGGAATATACAAAAGACAAAGATGGTCCAGTTATTGCTGTAAAGATGAATAACGAAAATTTAGGAGAATGTAAAGAGAATCTGATAGAGAATACAGTAGCCTCTCCCACATCTGAAGTAATATGGACGGGAATGATCCAAATATTAGAAAAATCTGGATAAGAGAGTGAGAAAATTTTAAAATAAGACTAAGTGTAATAAAATGTTTTTGCTGACTTTGATGCTTATATTTGACAATTATAATTACAATTACTTTTCAAAGTACTGTGTCAAAGTTGCTTGTTTTGTTCTCGTTTCGTGACGAGATGCTACATCACTATATGCCTAATCATTATCACGTCAGCGGTGGTTGATGCATTGTGAGCTTCTTCGAACTTCAATGCGATCTTAATAAGAAAAACTTAAAAAATTTACGCACTGCAGCATGGGAAATTAAGATTCGGAATATAACATTTTGAAAAATTTTCAGTTGTCTTTGATTAGTCCGGATATGGGAAGGACCGATGTAGAAGAGTCTACTGTATTCCATATATTACACTCTGTAATACAAATGAAAGTTTTTCATACGCGTTGTTAATTTTAGTGTAGATAAAGATTGTTTACAGATCAGCGAGAATCCTAGTTTCGAGGCGAAACATTTGATACCATGTTTTAAATTTTATTATTAAAAATAACTTTATAAAATTGAATTAGCTACAATATAAATAATACGATAAATTGAATAAATAATTTATTATTTTTGATAATTTTCTTAATAATTATGTGTCAGATAACTTATAGAATAAAAATCTTTTAGTCCATTTTAAACAGTCACACGTTAATAAGTAAAGGACATGCATATAAACTTTTTCATTGTTGGCTTGGAAAGGGTTTACTAACGAGGTAAGATATTATTCTTTAAATATTGTACTTAATAAACATATACCGTATATTTCCGCAGATAAGATGAGGTATAAATTTTCTTTAAAGTTTTATAGTTTTAGCATATATCTGTCCTATAAGACGACCCCCAAACTATCAACAGCCTATGAATTAACTGAGATCAGCGATCATCATCTGAATAATAATACTGTGTAGCGTATACGGAATTATGTCCTATTCGTAATTTTTTGAATAAACAAATTTTATTTTCTTTCATCAGGCAACACTGCCTTGCGATTTTGCAAACATTCACACTGATTCGGGCATTCGGGTAATAACCTTGACTATTCACAAAAATGTCCTATGGGCTATTCTATTTTGGGGACATAACAAAATAGAATGTTATGTCCACTCTCTACTAGTAAATAATTACTGTTAACGTTAACATATGAAATTTTTCCAGTATAATAAATTAAATATAATATATTTTTATTTTTACATTCATTAAATATTTCTTTATAATGGTTTTAATTTACATAAATTTCAATCTAATTTTGTTTTTGTATCTGTTTTATAAGACGACCCCGGATTTTGGGGGCCTTTTTTATGTTTCAACTATCGTCTTATCTCCGGAAATATGTGGTAAATAATAATCAGTTAATAGATATATTCACAATAAGACGTAATTTGATATTTGTTAATTGTAATTAACAATTCAGATAATATAAAGTAATATATATACATACATATATGTATATACAGTAGGCCTATATTACATTTATAATACAAATTTTTAACAACATAGTACTGGTAATAAGTGGAAAATCAGAAGAAAAATGATTACTCCGACATTTCATTACCGAATTCTCGATCAATTTCTTCCGACATTCGACAAAAATGCAAAGATATTCGTTAAAAACCTTGAAGAGTGTGAAAGTGAGGATTGGATAGATATCATACCATTAGTTACTCTTTGCACTTTGGATGTAATCTGTGGTAAGAAAAATAAAAATAATTATTAAAATTATTGAATTTAGTATAATTGAATTTAAAATTCTTGTTATTACAGAGACGGCGATGGGAGTTGAAATAAAATCACAGAACAAAAACTGCATGGATTATATTCAAGCTCTGAAAGAGTATGTATTATTTTGAAAATGCAATTAAATTATTAAGTTCAATAGAACTAACTTCATTAAACATTGTTTTAAACTTCATGTAATGATTTTTTCGTAACATTTGTAATTGGATTGGATCGTGAGTCGTAAAACACGAATGGAACACACTACTTATCTGTTACTTAAATAATAGTAATAGGAACTATCGAAAACAAGTTGATTGGCATTCGATTAATAAATAAAAATATTTTAAAGTTATTAAGTTTTATACAGTTTTTATTATTATACATTAAAAAATAACTTAGAAAGTAATCCTCCTCTAAATTTTGTTTATAAGTCATTTCAATTCAGAATCTCATAATATATTTTAAGAACAATCTTACGTAACCACCTAATGCTCGACGGCCGAGTGGCCGAGAGGTCAAGTGGGCAACCTACCGCTTTGGGAGACTCGGGATCGAATCCAAACGGATGGAAAGATCCCCAGGAATTTTTCGGAGTGTCGGAGGTGGTCCGTCAGGAGATGTTGGGCCCCGTCCCTCACCACCCGGCCTCCCCATTATAGGCCTGGCCGAACCAATAATCGGTCTTGCTGAAAAGAGGCCCTCTTGTGTCCACAGGGCAGAAAGAGTAAAGAAAATAAACTCACCTAATGCTTGCTGAGAAAAAGTAGAAATATATAAGAACAAAATTACCGACCAACGTCTAAATGCCAGGATGCAAACGCATTGCCCTCGGCATGGAAATACATAAAATAAAAGAAATTAGGGCAGGAAAACTGTTAAGTCTGTTTGTTGTTTAAGTTATGGCAACACAACACTTGGGTGATTTGCCTAGGAGGGCGATGCCATCCGGGAGGTCTTTTTAAGAGTAACTGGCTCCTATTTAGGCCGTTACAGACGTGGAGAAAACGCTGAAAACTCCACGTAGCCAGCCCATCTGAGCGTGGTGCGAATCCACGACCGAACTCTTAAGTCAAATTAGGCTCTGCAATAAATTTTGATTTTATGTTTACTTAGAAGTTTTATCTAATCTTTTTTATTTTTATTTAATATTTCTTAGTTTTATTTTTCTTAATTGTATTTTGTTCATTTTATCTGTTCAAGTTGAAATTTGTAATTTGAATTTTAAGTTTAAATGTAAATATATCTGAATATCTGAATATTCCATTTCTGTAACGTGTAAAGTTTGGCGAGCCCAACGCTGCTTGGAATATCCTATTTGGAACGATTAGGTATGTGTGGTTACCACGTGAGGAATGAGATAGTAGAGTAACATTTAGGGATATACCTCGTACAAGTTTATACCCACGTATATAAAAGATTTACAGATGTATACACTTAGTTACATGGACATTTGAATTGTGACACATTGTTGTGAGTGAGCTAGCGTTCAGCACAATATTCTTGTATCCATTGGGCACGTGGGACTTATTAATAATGCAGAGAACATTTAGATGGTTACGTTAAACAACCTGAACGCAACGAGCAGTAGATTCAGCCAACGTCTTCCTCGATGAAGTTGGATTTTAGATCGTGGTCATGACCATGTCAACTCGCTCACTACTGCTTCACTCAGCCAACCAGCAAGATACTATTTCACACGAGAAGCAGTTTTGTTACTAATGGACAAGATCTTATTTTACACCAAAAATAGAAAGAGGTTCTCCTCTTATACTGACTAAGACAATGTCCTGTTCCACTCTTATAATGTTTGACTAGTTTCCCTTCGAATCCACACGAAAAGATTTCGCCTATCTCCTTTCATTCCCTTATATAGGTGCCCTAACCACTACAAGTGTTGCCAATTCTTGTACAAACGAAAAAAAAAAAAATATATAAATATACCCTTTTCCTTCTTTTAAACAAGAACAACATGAGGTCAAACCAGTACAAATAACAAGAAATAAAATATACACACACAAAAAGAATACAACAATGAATCACATAACGTCAGGGATGACACACGATATTATCGAATTTAAAACCTAAAGATAGCCTATGATATTAGGTTGAAAACGTTTGTTTAACAAACAATTTTTCTCAGCAGCATTAAGTGGTGAAGTAAGATGGTTGTATCTCTGTGCTGAGTGCACTGTTTATGTATATATTTTGATCAGCCTAAATAATGAAATCAAATTGAAGTAGAAAATATAGTTTGTCAGTTGTTTCGATTAAAAAATTAATTATAATTAGAAAAAAACGAATAAAAACATGCACTTTTGAATGTTATATTATGCTAATTACATAACATCAATTGTTCAAAATACCCTCATTGATAAAAAAGTTACGCAACGAAAACTCTGCCTGCAGCTGTTTCAGAAAGACATGGAAATGATTACAGTTGTGATCCAATAGATCCAATTCTAGGCCAGAGGATATTATTATAGTGCCTTAAAATCACTGCTACAAGCCTGTAAAAAGGATCGAAGAGGCTGTGTTCATAATTTGTGTCAGTACTATTTGAAGGCCTTTGAACATCAGGCATTTCTATGTGATGCCGACAAAGTCATATTGACGGACTTGGAGAAAGGATACATCATCGAGTAGATGAATGGTAGATGCCCGTTTTGCCAAATTTTCCACATCTAGATCGATCTGACCTGACTGTGAAGAGGTGTTGGGGACAGTGGATATGTCAAGGCACATGGCCTATATATGACAGGCAAGCTTGAATGTCCCAGACGAACTATCAGAAAAGTTAATCGTCTGATCGTGAAACAAACACAACGACGTCTTTTTTAACCATCCAGAGTCACGTGAAACCTTGCTACAGAATTTCTCTCTTCCCACATCATTAGTAGGCAATTAGCAAAGGCAGTTTTACATGTATGGTGTTCTGCTACTAGTACCCAACATTGTAGGTTTTCTTTGAAGCGGTGCCTTGACAACAGCGTGGACTGGTATGGACATGCAGCATATCATCTTTAGCAATAAACCTCGTTCTGACTGGGAATGGACGACCACCAATTTTGAGTGTAGAGAACCACTGGTGAAGCGCTCACCAGTGGTTCTCTAACCCAGTGGTTCGTTTATTATTGATGGCACACTATCTTCATTGCTGGTGTCTAGTTTGGGGCGCCATTTTCTACTACAGTCGGTCATCATTAGAACAATTCGAAAGATGTACGATGTAATGGGAGAAGGCAATACCATTTTCTTGGTAATCTGTCAGGTTGGGAGGGCTTCTAGGGAGGACCCTTACGGGAAAGTAGTTTCTATTTAGGTATTAGACAGGTGAAGAAACGCCGGAAAACTATGTGGCCAGTCCCGTTGGTGAAGATTGAACCCGCAACCTACATCGTCCGCTGAACAACCAACATAAAATCACTAGAAAGTTTTTCTTTCATGAAAGTATTAAGATTTTAGACGAAGCAAATTTTCCATCAAAACCAAGAAAGATTTATACAAGATTTTCAAAATTAACTGTTAACTTTTTCAATACTCTTGAACGGGATGTTTCACTTTCAATTATCATAAAGACTAAACTTTTTTTAATAACTGTGTGATTTTCAGACACTGTTCCTGCGTACAGAGCTGAGGTGAAATTGTCCAAATAAAAATATCATTATCGTTTTGTAACACTCTGAAATACTATTGTTTTCTTTCTTCATCATAACTAACAAAGGGAAAAATTGGTTGGTGCTAAAGATGGCATATTTTGAGTTGTCAACGTATACGAATACAATATTGCGAAACTCCGAAATAAGGACACTCCAAATAATTGGATGAGTCTGAAGATCTAAGAAAAATTTTAACTACAATACACTTTTACTTTTAGAAGCTATGTGACTTAATAAATTGTATTAAAATATTTCGTTTGAAAGTATCATTAAACAGTGTTAACAAAATGCTTAGAAGTTGACAATATCAGGAAATAATGTGATTTATAAGAAGCAAAAGGCCATCCACATTGTTTAATCGTTGTTGAACTCTTGTATGTCTCTAAAATTAGTTATTTTATAACAATGCAGTATTATGCATTAACTAAGCAATCGCATCGAATTTAGACGGATAAACTCTGGAATGTTATAAACAGAAAACACTCGATAGGACCTAAATCTAATACGCCATAGACATATGATCGAAAATTGAAGCTTGCTGTTAACGAAGATCAGAACCGAAACCGTAATCAAAATCGTAATCGAAACCGAAATCGTGAAGCGAAAAACAATGCTAAACATAATATCCGAATAGTGGATACACTACTCAAATGCTAACTTAATTGGTAGAAGTCAATTTCTGAATTATAAATGTAACGCTAGGCTGTTACCAGAAAAAATCTCAGATCTTTACGTGAGAAATCATAATAGTAAAAATAAGAACATACTATCACTGGAAATCTGAAGCACTATTTGTTCCTTAATTTAATTATATTGATAATAAAATAATTCATCTTAATTACAGGTTTTCTAACATACATTTAGAAAGATCTGTGAAACCGTGGTTATTTAATGATTTTATTTTTAATCTGACATCTAATGCGGCTAAATTAAAAAGAACTTTATCTGTACTTCATGGCTTAACTAAAAAGGTAAATAAATACTTTTGTGTTTTATTTTAAAATATATTTATAATTTTGTTAGATTATTGAAATCACTTATTAGTGTTACATTTTCATTATTTATGCAAATCACATAATATTTATAAGGTAAAAATATTCACATTTTACATAATGCAATGAAGGAGAATTGATATGACCAAATCATTCTGAAATGATTTGCGATTAATTATGAACAGCGATTCCTTGTAATGAAAATTATATTTCAATATGTAAGAATTTATACAACGAGCAATTATTTATTATGACATCGTCACGATGCCGGGCTGCAATTTTTAATACTTTTTTAAATTTAGAATATATGCTTTCCACCTGAAATTTTTCAATTGAAATAACGTAACTTCCTAACTTTTGATTTTGACCAGAAATTCGTATATAGTTAATCGGGGCTCCTGTCCCAAATGTTTCCATATCTGGTCACGGCTTTAATCTCTCTAACTCTGTTCTCAATATTAGAGACAGACAGACAGCAGACACACGGACGGACAGAACACAGTGGGAATTCGTAGGTCTACAATTTTTTCAAATTGCATTTCAATAATCTGCATTTATTTATTTTTAATAAGATTTTTAATATAGCCTATATCAGGGATGGCGAATTTTTTAAGCCCGCGTGCTATACTTAGCTTTAAGGATGTTTATATGTGTCAAAGATTTAGACTCCAAATAACGATATTTAAAGAAATTAAACGAATATACTTTAATTAGAATAAACGTAAAAAAGCTGATTAAGAAAAGGATGATCAGACGGATGATCAGGTAAACCAAAAGGATAATTGAAAAAGAGAGATGATAAGTCAAAATCTTATAATAGGTTATGTACCAGATGATTTCTCCTTTCGTGCCACTTTGGACACACGTGCCATGGAATCGCCACCTCTGCTATATATGAAAGAATTATAATGAAAAATATAAAATTTCTAACTAAAATCGTTTGCAAATCAAAATAATATTGTAAAGTAATTTAGATCAAATAATTTTACATAGACTTCAAGACAATTTAATCTAAATATTTAAACGCAATTGTGGTAATATACACAATTACAATCAATATGTTTTTCATCAAAAATGTTTTATTTTATTAGTCCATAAGTATAACACTAAAATGTATATATTGCTTATAATGAATGCTAGGAACGAATACAAATGGAAGTTTGTACAAATTAGAAATAAAAAATTTCATATGGATACAAAATGTTACTACATTTGTTTAATTCGATGTTATACTCATTATTTAACTAAAATAAACTTGGAAATTCTTGTATAAACAATCGATAGGAAATGTACTAAGATAATGAATTTCAAATTGAATTGTTTCTTATCCAAGGAAAATTGAGATTTCTTTATATTTGTATTTTTTAAAATTTACTTTAATTTGTACGCAGCGAAAAATGTTCTTATATATGGTCCATTCTTATATAGGATATTCCAAAACACCGTGTGTAGTGTTACACTTCAATGATACATATAAAACTACTTTATTTTATATACAGATTCCGTTAGTGACCCGGGAAAGTACATTACATTTTTTGACTTGCACAATTTCAGTCAACAACCGATGTTAGAAGAAAGTACATTATTTATTACGGCACATTTATCATAATGAAAAGGGCTTTTTATAATAGCTGTTATTGACTTTATTTCTTTGAGTCAAAGCATGCAATTTACTTTCTGTTCGATTGTCCTTATTTGGAGTTTCTAATGAGTTCTGTAAATAAAATTTGTTTTCCATTTTAAAAAATTATTACGTAAAATACTTCAGAATGTAGATTATCAAATATTATTTACTGCGTAGTTATAACAGTGTATTTTTAGTGATTAAAGTGTAGAGGCACACGAACTTTTAAAATGTGAACTTTTAAAAACACTGTTATAGAAAAGTTCTGTTTTCTCGTGTAAATTAAATTTCATCTAAGTAAATTACACGTTTTAATTATTGAAACAAATTTATGTTAATATTAAAATTGTGATAATTTTTATTTAAAGATCTTAAAACAAAGAAAGGAAGAATTGAAAATGTCAGTCGATAATTTGACAGATTCCTCTATTGGAGAAAAGAAAAAAGAACCTCTTCTTGATACTTTGATTAAGCATCAATTTCAAAATAAAGATTTTACCGACCAAGACATTTGTGAAGAAGTTGACACTTTCGTATTTGAAGTAAGATTTATTCGTTTTTTTAAAGTAAAGAATGTGTTTTCTTCGTAAAATTATTAAATTGGTATTGCAAAGCAAAGTTAAGTTTAGTTATTTTTAAATTTAAAAATATTTTCGGGCATTAGAATATAATTGAGATAACAGTTGCTACGAAATAATTTAAATATATATTTAAAATATCAATGTGAAATACGTTCTTATTTACTATCAATATTTCTTAAACGTATTCAATGTAAATAGAATTTTTTGCTTTTAATAAGAATAAATATTTTAAAAAAATTATATGTAATAATATAAGGTTTAAAATATAAAGTAACCTAAAAGGCAATTAACTAAGATACCGGTATATAGGCCTATTAAGATTATTAAGAACAGTTAAAATCCGTGTTAAGCGGCTACGGATTTTCGATTCATTCCCTTCGTTTCATTTCATTCAGTTTCTTCGTTGCAACTTTTGAATAACGTTATGTACTGTACCATACCTAAGATCCATAAGGGACAGAGTGGACATATCCTCCCAATAGTTTTGTCCCAGCAAATTGTATTCCTCGCAAAAGATTTTTATTTTATACCATTTTACAATAATTGAAAGTAGAAACGAGACTGTACACCTTATTTTGTATATCCATTAATCAATTTCGAACCCGACAATGAAATTTTTCTTATTTATACGGTGGATCCCGTTGACTAAAGGCAATTTGTTTTGCGTTTAGCTTTAGTACAACAAACCAAATTGTTTTCAGATGTATTTGTAAAATTTTTAAAGCAAGCAATCGAAACGAAAACGATGCTTTAAGAAAGAGGTCGCCAAAGTGGTGGTCCGCGAGAAAATTTCGCTGGAACGCAGAAAAATGTGGAATATACTTACTCATTACGTTACGTTATGTTTTAAGATGCATTGAAACATAATTTAATTCATAACAATACGTGAAAAGTTATAAAAACTTTCGTCGCATACTGTACACGCTGGCCATTGGATGAGCGGTCTTCCATCTCTGTCGCGTAGAATAACGCCACGGTAAATAAGTCGTACTGCTGTAGCTGCATTGTTTTAGCTATATGTTTTGTCTCGTCTCGTTTCGCACTCTTCTAACTTTCACTCTCCTGTATGTCGCATATGTATATCAGTTGAAGCATTTAAAGGTGGGCTTACGGACGTATTGAGTTCAATATAAAATATATTCAATATATTAGTTGGGTTATTAAGGAAGTTTTTGTGTATTTTCTTTTGTATATTGGTGTTTTTTTAAAACAGGTATGATCTTAAATCTTAACCATGTGCATATTTTCTTTTATTTGATATTTATTGGGATAAAATTAGTTTGACTTTTCTAAATTTTTTCGCTTTTTATTTTAGATTCAAATAAATTAAATCCATAATGAGTGAAAAAAGCAAAAGAATATTCTGCATTTCTTTAGTAATTCAAAAAGTATTGAGAACGATAATAATAACATTAATAGTACTTCACCTAACCGTAAACTGATTAATAAATCAGACTCTCCACAGTCTTCATCAGGCACCATTAGGCAAACGTTGGAACGGGAGGTGGAGAGAAGAAAAAAACGCAAAGTATCAAGAAAATATCATTCCTACTACTTAAAATTTGGATTCATTGAAGAACCTGACAGTGAGCTGGATCCACGGCCTCTCTGTGTTGTATGTTCTGAAAGCTTATCTAACGATGCATTAAAACCTTCCAAATTTGAAAGACACTTGAATTCAAAACACCCCGATTTAGCAAAAAAACCGCTAGAATATTTTAAAAGAATGCATGAAAATATGCAAAAGCCTGTTACTGTTTTAAGAAAAATGACCATGGAAGATAAATCATTACTAAAGGCTTCCTATCTCATGGCAAATCAGATCGCGAAATGCAAAAAGCCGTACACGATTGGAGAAGAATTAATTAAGCCTTGCATGTTAAAAGCCTGTTAACAGATTTTGGGAATGCAGGCTGTTCAAAAATTGAAAGTAATTCCTATGTCTGCTAATACTATCAAGCGCAGAATCGAAGATATGGCCGAAGACATTGAAAATCAGATAATAAAAATGGTGAAAAATTCATGAATTTATTCAATACAACTAGACGAATCTACGGACATTACAAACAAAGCACTCCTTCTTTGTTTTGTGAGGTTTGAGTATGAAGGAGAGTTATATGAAGAACTACTTTGTTCGCTTAATTTGCCGGGTAGAACAACCAGCTCTGAGATTTTTGAAGTTCTTAATAGTTATTTCCGGGAACATGAAATTACTGGAAAAAATGTATTGAGATATGCACAGATGGTGCCGCAAATATGACTGGACATCTTTCAGGAATTGTTGCAAAGGTGAAGAAGGTTGGTCACCCAGACATTTTATCTATACACTGCATTATACATCGAGAACAATTTGCAGCGAAAAAAATGTCCCCAGAACTACACAAAGTATTATCAAATGTCATTGAAATTATAAAGGAAATTCGACACAAAGCACTCAATTCTCGAATATTTGAGGCACTTTGTGTAGAAATGGGTTCCGAGTATACTCATCTTCTTCGTCATGCTGAGGTGAGATGGCTGTCGAGGGGCAAAATACTGACCGGACTATTCGCCTTGCGGGAAGAAGTCAAATTATTTTTCCAGGAACAAAATAATCCGAAATTGTAAAAATTCTTGTCCAACAATGAATGGCTAGCAAAGCTTGCATACCTGGCAGATATTTTTTCCCTGTTAAATGAACTAAACATATCCTTGCAAGGACAACTTAAGTACGTGTTCACACTACGAAGTAAAATGGATGCGCTTCAAAAGAAAATATTACTGTGGCAAATGGGATTGGTTGAAGACGATCTGCAAATGTTTTCTAATTTTGATGAATACCTGCAGGAGAATGATGTTAACCAGCAAGTAGTAACCCTAGTTAAAAAGCACTTGGAATCACTTACAGAATCTTTTGCTCGTTATTACCCAAAGAACGAAGATCCCAGACATGGTAATATGTGGATAATAGATCCGTTTGCAGCGAAAATTCAGGATAATAATTTAAGCATGCATCTAAAAGAAAGCCTCATCGACCTATCGTCCGACGAAACTCTCAAATTTAAATTTCATTCATCCTTATCAAGATCTCAGTTTTGGCTTTCCATAAAAAGTGAATACCCTTTTCTTAGTAAACAGGCGATGAAAATTCTGATTCAATTCTCCACAACTTATTTATGTGAAAAGGCTTTTTCATCTGTCACAGCCATCAAAACACGGTACCGATCTCAGCTTGAAATAAATGCAGTTCTCCATCTTGCAGTAACAACATTGGATCCAAATATCCATAATCTTATTTCAAGTAAGTAGGAACATCCATCACACTAGGAATGTATAATGCTAAAAGTTTGATATACTTAAACCATTTCTTAATTGTTTTTTTTTTACAGTTTTTGTTTATTTTATTTATTTTATTATGGTTTATTAATAAAGCTTTCATAATTTGGTTACAATTAATAGTTTCATTTTATTAACTAGGTACATTTTATGTGTTCTTAGATCACAATTTTTTTATAAATGTATTTAACACTTAAAAAATCCTATTAGTGGTCCGCGGGATTTAAATTATGAATTTACTGGTCCGTGAGGTCAAAACGTTTGGCGACCTCTGCTTTAAGATACACTTTAAGAACCCAATGTGTGTAAAATGAACATTTCAACATTCAAAATATTAAAAATAATATGCAATAGTTTTAAAATGATCTCTTAGTAAAGATCAAATACTATATTATATATTTATTTATTCTTTGACTTTTGCTGTATAAATGTAAATTTTTTTTAAATTTTCGAATGTGAAATTTTGCATTTGTTAGTCATAGCTGTTAATTGCCAAGTTTTTATTTTTGAAATCAATATGTTAACTAACATAAAAAGCGACAATGTTAGTTTGTTTGCTAGAGGTAATCTCAGAATACATCTTATGTTATCAGATACTTAGAACTACTCGTATAAAGGACAAATTTACTCCTCTTAGATGAAACTAATCTTTTGGAAGAAGGCCTATAATACAGTATTTTTGTATGTTCCCTGTTTTAGTATTAATCCCAGTGCACTACAGTCATTTCTAGTTATTAATGTTTTACATTACTAACTTTGATAATATAACATAGTAGTAAAAATTTTGCATTATTAGGTATAAGCTATATTATTAAAAACAACTAATAAGCATTATAAAATACAAAAAAATTCTGTTGTAAATCTTTACATTTTAAAGCAAATTATATGTAAAAATTATATTTAAATAAATAAATAAATAAATTTCATTAAAATAAAAAAATTTAAGCTTTAAATTGAAAATTTGAAACCTTGCATTTAATTATTATTACAGTTATAAGCATTTGATGTTTTATAAACTTTATTGCATTGTTGTGTTAGATTAGCTTTTATTATTTATATTAATTTTTTAAAAGAATTCAAAAAGAGCAAAATTGTATGAATTTATTTTCATAATTAGTTATAATTAGGGTTATGTTTATTGTCTAGGGTCACGATACAACTTCAATGGGCATATGTTGGACACTTTATCATCTAGGACTCCATCAAGATATTCAAGAAAAAGTGTATGAAGAACTCCAAGGAATATTTGGAGACGATAAAGATAAAACATTAACTGCAGAAGACATTAGAGAAATGAAATATTTGGAATGTGTCATAAAGGTTTGTGTTAATCATATTTAGTAAATATACGGTATTAGTCATAAGCAACCTGTGACCCTCGAGGTCGTAATTTGATGTCCTGGGACTTTGTCAAAGTAGTTTTAGTTCTTTGTTTTATCTCTCCTGCCATTATGCATCCACAGTTAAGCAGATACAAGAAATTTTTGTTAATTCGAACTCTATTCTGGTCAAGATGGCTTTGCTTTTACAATAACACATTTTCGGGTGTTACTTTACATATGAATTATCCCTTTTTTTCTCTTATTTCATAAAATACGGTCGGGTTTCGGGATTGAAAAATTAGGTTACAAGTAGCTGATTGAGATATTTGTAGGGCTCTAGGCTACTCCTTTTGTGCCACTTTAGAAATAATTTAGACTACATTTCCAGGAATTTTTCTTTACTTTCTATCTGGAGACCTGTGATGTTCTCTCTGGACCCGTGCCGTTTACCTTCAGTTTATTTATATTATTATTATTAATTTAATTTAATTTAATTTATAAATTAATTCACGAAAATAGCGTTCTGTATATGTAGACGTATTCCATTACGTTAATAAATTATATCAATTAAATGATGGCTTGTACAGAAATATGTAAATCTCGGTTAATTCGAAATCGCGAATATTTCGTCCTGTGAATATCGAACTAACGAGTATTTTCTGTATTCATTACGACGTGACTAGAAGAAATATGAGAATAAACTATCTATTACTAATTAGCATATAATATTTTAGTAGCTAATGGACTGGAAGTTATCATATACATTGGGATTCAGCAGGCTTAAAAACCTGCAACTACGTAAGAATACATGGGACTCTCCGAAGTCTACGAAGTTTATTTGCGGCCCGCATCCAGATAAGGTTGCTCGTCACTGCTGCATATCCTAATATTAGTCGCAAATTCCGTTGATTATCTTTGATAAAGGTCTATTGTGTTGAAGTTGAAAAAAGTTTAAATTTGTGACATTCTTCATTTATTTAATCGTAACAGGTTCTAAGTTATTGTCTTCTTTTCACGTATTTCAAAAGAACATATTTCTCCATGATCTATTTATTCCACGTTTTTTCTGCTATTTATTAGAAGGTAGTAAAATGCATTATAATTAAATAATGATATGTAATTTAAATATTATTGTAATAATAAACTATATATTATGACATATATTCATGTATCATTTATTTCTGATAGGAATCACAACGAATTTCTCCCTCCGTACCAGTAATTACACGTTTGTGTACAGAAGATTTCAAAATCAGTAGGTTTCACTCAATTAAGAATATAATAATTAATTTAATGTTTTAAAAATATATTAATTAAACTTACAATTTATAGAGAACTATACCATTCCTCGAGGAACAACTCTTAGTTTATTTATTTATGCATTACATCGCGATCCGAAAGTATTTCCCAATCCAGAAGTGTTTGACCCGGACAGATTTCTCCCAGAAAATTGCATCGGAAGACATCCATATTCATTTATCCCCTTTTCTGCTGGTTCTCGCAACTGTATTGGTAAGTTGTATGAGCATAAATGAAAGATTTCATTGTGTTTACGCTATTATATTATCATTGTGGTTACGCTATATTTTAAATTTTATTTTAAATCATAAACATTTTAATTTTTAGGTCAAAAATATGCTATGATGGAACTAAAGACAATTGTCAGCAGAGTTATTATGAATTTTGAGGTCGAATCAATAGATCCTCCAGAAGATATACTTTGCAGTTTCTTGCTGGTTCTTAGACCTGAAGGACAATTAAAATTGAGATTGAGAAGAAGAAAATAATACATAAAATTATTTCTAAATGAGAAATCGCTTTAATAATGCATATTTTATGTCTTAAATTTTATTTTATTATTTTTCTTGTATGGTTTAAAATTTAAAAATAATTTTATTCACGCATATTTTTAAGGGAAAATTTTTTTAGCTTATATATTTTATTAAAACAATAGCTTAAGAATACCATTAAATGGGAAGGGCTTATCACATCAGGACGAGACGGAGAAAAAGGCACTGGACTATCAGATATAAGATATAAATTTTATTGATATGGGAATGTTGTTAAATAATAAGTTATAACGTAGATTTGGTTACTAGAAGCGTACTTAATTTAATTTACATATATTTTAGTATAGAAGTATTTTAATAATCATCAATTTAATAAAGAATTATAAATTGGTACATGTTGATTTGTATATTTTTACTAAGAATATAATTCATTATTTTAAAAAGATGTTTATATTGTTTAATATGATAAATAAATAAAATTAAATTAAATATGACGTTAAATAAAATTTTAATATAATATTTAAAAAGTTCAGCAACGAGTTGTTTAACTATCCCGGCAACATTTAAAATTTTCATGGCGCCATCTCTTATGATATTTAGAAAACATTTTATCTTTTTAATTACTATGAAATGGAAAAAGAGTTTAATTTTGCGGGTAGGGATGAGTTTTTTTTTAAAAAAAATGTAAATGCTAATAGCGAGTTTACTCGTTATTAAGTCTGAGCCTACTGGAGATGTACACGATCCCCTTTATCTCCCCATCCCCTCGATCTTTAATCACCAAAATTTAATAGCATAAATTTCCCTAATAAACAACCTCCCCGCAAATTTTCAGAAATTTTCGACAAAAAGCACAGGAGTTAAGCTTCAAAGAAGGTGAAGGAAATTCACCCTCTGAAGCTTGAAAGTAAAAATTCGCTTATAAGAAGTATTACATACGTGCCATATCCTACAAACGAAAGTCATGTTCTCTTAATTTTAGGTGGACATGCTAGTCACAAACAGCAGTAATAGAGTATGCTTGTAAGAATCACACATGCAGAAGCTACAATCTCTACACAGGACATTTTTTAAGCCGTTTTAAATTTACGTTTGCTTCAGTAAGTGCAGTATGGATGAATCGAAATCCTGTGGCCAGGATTACTTATTATGACATTGCTGCACTTGTCCTTCGTTAAAGCAGGTAAGCTCGAAATAGCGAAAAAGTATTTAAATGCACAAAAATTTATCCCTTTAATTGTGACGTTTCCAGAGATTTAGAGTTTTTACACGCTTTGATGGCCGATATTGAGGATAGACCAGAATTAATGAAAAACAATGCCATCACCATTCAGAAAATGCTTATCAGTAATAACCACCACCATCACATCACCCTTAACTGGGTCCGTGGAAACTCTGGGGTGGAGGGGATAGAGGCAGCTGACGCTCTCTCCAAAAGAGCTGCGGTCTCGTCCCTTCCTTGTTCTTACAGTAAGATATCGCCTTCCACTATCCAAAAATAGATCTATAACTAACTTTTGCAAACTTGGCAAGAAGACTGGAACAACTGCACTACAGGCCGTCCCACTCATGGCTTCATTCCAGACATTTCTGCCAGGCTTAGTTGCAGGCTATCTTGTTCCCAACTTTGCCTTGATTCAAGTTCTCACTGGCCACGGGAACTTCAATGCTTACCTCCACCGGTTTCGGCTACGGGACAGCGAGACCTGGGGCCCTATTCTGGTCATCGTCTTTCGTCTTTCACAAGCTGGTCGCTGATTGGCTAATCATTTGTTTACGTCTTGAGAGATCATCGCGTCTCTCTAAACGCGATTCTAGACAACTTTTTCTCTCTTAGCTTCTCTCGTTTATCAGAGACGAACGGATAGTTGTCTTTCGATCAGTCTTTCGTCTTTCGCCTCGATTTCGTTATATCCAATATGGACGACTCGATGTTACTCGTGCTGTACAATCGTATTAGAGAACGTTCTCTATCTCGGCAAAAAATATTTCGAGAGAGAAAACGCTTCTGATTTTTTTCCAGTACCTACACCGATTCCATTTTTTAATTATCCTACATCAATTACTGAACTATCGAAAATGATATTAATCTTACTTAGATAGTTAAGGAGAAATTAGATGGTAATATTTCGAAAAATATCTAAGTACGCACGCTTTTCTAACTTAGGTTATTAAAATTTTTATTTGTTAAGAGACAAATTGACATTACAATCTGTAAAAACGTTATAAAACAAATAACATAACTGTGTCGAAATTACGTGCTTTATTTGAACACGTGCTTTCCTTGCCACGTGATCTATGATTACGTACTCTGCATTTTAGAAAATTTTACAATTTCATTGGCTAAAATTCCATACCGTGTTGCGCGCGCAGATAACCCGAACATGTATAATCAACCGAATAGAATCGTGACGTCAACGACACAGACAAGATCGTTACGAACGACCAGAATCGTCACTTTGTATGAGAGACGAATTTCGTCTCTCGCTTTGACGTCATTCGTCGGTGAATGTAGAGACGAGAGATAAGTGACCAGAATACGGCCCCTGCAGTGCAACACGAACACCAAACAAGACTATCTTCACCTATTGTTTGACTGTTTACTCTTCGACAGCAACAAAAATAGACTCATTGAGGCTGCACTTCGTAACAACTATAACTGGCCTTGTCTTCTACAAGCCCTAATATATGAGAGATATGTACAATCATCTGAATAATTATCTTCAGAGCATCAAAGTGCTTACAGAGAGAATGAGAAACACTTAGTCAGTGGCAGAACCTTCGTAGCCATGCAAATCTACTGAACTGATGTTAACACCACAAGTTAATAAAAAAGGCTGTATGTGCTTTTAGTGTAACCCTAGGAATGTCAATTGTAAATACAATTGTACCCGTTTGTAACCTGATAATTTGTTCGGGCTACCTGTAATCTGGCACGTAGCACCCACCCTGTATCTAGTTTACGCACAGTTAATCTGCATACTGTATATACGTTTGTTACTTGTAAATACGTTTGTGCTATTTGTCACATAGCACTCCCCATGTAATTAATGTACTATTGTTAATCTGCATAATGTACAGTACAGTACATACGTTTGTCATCTATTCTTATGTTTGTGCTATCTGCGATTTGTCAGACAGCACTCAACATGTAATTTCTTGTACCAATATTAACACAGTATGCAGATTAATATTGTTATTACCTGTACATATGTTAGTGCTATTTGCGATCTGTAACATAGCACTCCCAACTTGTATTCCTATGTAACATTCTTGATATTATTATTGTATTTTCTACTGATCAAACATCATCGCGGGACGCCCATGGATACCAACTCTTTTTCATCCCCTTTCCTTTCTCACACCCACCCATTCTTCCCCACTCCCCATTCTCCTTCTTATCCATAACACAGGTTGTACCAAAGTAGTAGTAGTCTTACTGCTACTACTACTACTACTTCTACTACTACTACTACCTGATGCGTCTAAAAAGCGCCTTGTGACGCGCTTACAAAAAACATAAAAATGTGAAATTTTGGCTAGATTTATTGGTTTTACGGACAATCTGTGAGGGAAATGCCTTCCGGGCCTTCCCGGTAAAAAACTAAAAATAAAACTAAACGCTCAAGATTTAAATACGGTGAAAGTTGTAAAACTTCTTTTGAGTTTGAAAATACCTGTAAACGTTTTAGTTCGTTATTTTATATCTTCTTAGTTTTATTTAAATATCGGGACTACTTGATTAAGTAAACCTGCAAATTATAGTAGATGAAGTTTCGACGGAAAAAAATGACATGGCTACAAAACTAAACAAAACACTGAAGGTGATTCGTTTCAATGCTTAATAACTTAGTAGCTATGCCTTAATGTCATCTACCAAAACTTTCATTTAAATTTCATATCTCGAGATATAGGTCAACTTAGGGGCATAATTAGTAGCAGAGGCGCAATTAACTGCACCAACCTTATTTTAACATTGTTTTATAAAGAAAGTGAATTATTTTTCCATTCAAATTCATATTTTTAAAATATGATAATGAATTGTTTCCTGTTGCGTATTCAATTGATGTGATTTATAACTTATTTTATTTATCATAATAGTTATAAATATTATGACTTTTATACTAATTTTATAAAATGTTTATAAATTAATTTTATTCCAAATTATTAAAAATTGTTTCGTAATTCCAACTCTAGTAAAATCGATAATAATTTACTCCAATTTCTCTTGAGGCAATTTATATTGTTTGTGACTACGTAACATATTGGCAAGTTTCCAATGACATACTTCTACATTTTTGTCAGCTCAAAAATGTGTTATTACAAGTAAAGGAAGTCTTGTTTCGATATTATGTTTAGTATAGGCCTAGCTGCCTGGGATAGATCTTTTAGGTCGCTGAAATAGAAAATAGTCGTAAAATTTTGAATAGGTTTGATTTTCTAAGATCTGATTTTTGTTTTTAAAAATTTAATAACGAATTAGGTAAAAGTATGTTATTACTAGAAGGAAAAAATTAACATTTTGCAAGTGTTCATATCTGATATTACTATATTATGTAAAAGAAGGTTTTTATTGGTTTATTTATTCAGTTAGGTCAGTTTTTTTATTGGTCACGATAACAGCAGCACTTCATATCATCACGTTACTTCATTCAAGATGTTGATTTGGAGCATATTATTACTTCTTTTTGCGCTAATAATTTTATGGAGATATGTTTTTGAAATAATTAAACTTCGGAGACAATTATCTTCATTTCCTGGGCCTAAGTTGGATAATTTCCTTCTAGGAAATTATAATCTTTTTTCGACAAAAGGAAAAAACATTCCTTTCCATATCCGTAAGTAGGCCATTTCACAATATTTATACGTTTTAAATGTTTTAATATCAATTTATTTAGTTATAAATAATAAGTTTTATCAAATTAAATTGATAACAAATATTTTTTTTAAAATAATAATAAAATTTTATTATTTTCTTATAATAATTATTATCCGAAATAATTTTAAAACATTAAACATATGAACAACTCCAATATCTTCTCTTGCAAAATGAGTTATATTTAATTGTTAATGAGATATATATATGACGTATAATGAGATATATTTAATTGTTATATAATAAATTCAAGGATATCATTTTTACTATTTGCTTCTTTTATAATGAATTCAATTATTATTAATTTTTTATATTCAACGTATTTATCTCCGCATTAATACAGAATTGCGATTGTTCTAATTGCATCTATTCGCTTGAATTTATCTATTCTGTTTTTAACTAATGTTCTTAAATTCTTTTAATTTATCTTCAATTTCCATAATTTTGAATTTTAGAGCATTAAATTGATTTAAAATAGTGGAATTACTTGCCTGAATCAATTGCGTAATTTGTTTTAGTAACTTCTTAGACGATATCTCTTCATCATAATTTATTTATTCTAGTTTATCTAACTTCACATTGTTTTCTGAATCATTTGTCGACTGTTGTATTTCTCCTGTAGATAAATTTTTGACTATTCCTATTGTTTCATTTAATAAAATTAATTATTGCTTTTATTTTTTAAATTTAATTTTATTAATTTAATCAGAGACTTCAAGAGCTGGTATAGCCTGCTGTTATGCATATATAGCAAGGAAAAGCACTAAAATTGTGTCAAATTTGATTCTCCAACTGTTTGGCAAATCACAGTTTGAGACTTCATGAACCCAAAGAAATAAAAATAAATAAATAAATAAAATAAAAAATTGACAAAAAATTCCGTGGATATGTGTGTATGTGTGTTGGCGTTTATTATGTGTTATCTTTTAGAGTTGTATGTTATTTTTGCGAGTTTTCTATATTTTGAATAAATATATAATTATGTACGGTTTTTTTTATAAATCGTAAAACATAACAAATAGAAAAACAAAATATTTGATAAATTTTAAAGAAAAGGAGACGATATTATGTTCGGGCACTTATAAAGAAGGCAATAATTCTGAAAAGATTGAGAAACAGTGTTCTAAACGAACTCAATAATGACGTCACTACATTTTAACCATTTAGCTATTCATAAGTTTCAATCGATGACTTTAGGAAAACTTTCAATATTGTTGTTAGGATCTTAGAGTGTAAAGATCTCTAATCGCAAAATTCCCGTTTAATCTCTCTCTCACAAAGAATTACAAATTGGTTGATTATAACGGTCCGGACTGGATTCTGGTCACGTCCTGCTCGTCTAACTGACCCGAATAAGACATCCACGAATCTCGCGTTCACACCTGATCGAACCCTGGTCGTTAGGTTTTCACACGTAAAAAATAACCGATCCAACAATTGTTAACATACTATGTAATTTTTACAATATAATAAATTAAATATATTTTCATTTTTACATACGTTAAATATATAAAAAATATATTTTTTAGAATAAGTGATAACATACAAATTAAGACACTTGGCGTTTTTTCATCTTTTATTCAGTTGATACGTGCATAATTACACACGTTTCGGGCCCATTATACCCCTCATCAGCCAACTAAAATAGTAAAGGAGTACACAGAGAAAATGTTTTTAAAAAAAAAAAATATATATGCTATGTATACTCCTTTACTATTTTAGTTGGCTGATGAGGGGTATAATGGGCCCGAAACGTGTGTAATTATGCACGTATCAACTGAATAAAAGATGAAAAACCGCCAAGTGTCTTAATTTGTAACACTCAATTGTGTTCGAAGCAACAAAGTACGAAGCACGGTTTCAGATTGTAAAAAAAAAAATTTACAATAATATTTTGTATTATGTTTTATTTAAATAACGAAAATTACCTTTTAATTTATAAATTTGATCTAAGTTTATTTTTTTTTAAATTTTCAATTCAATTTAAAGCATTTTTGTTGTTGTTGTCGTATGCAGTTTCCAGCTAACTTTAATAAATTTTTTCTATTTGTGAAAATTTCTACGTAAGGTAATTTTTAATATATATCTTACACAGCATTATTAATGTGATTTTGGAGGTTGCAAAACGTATTAAATTACTTTAAAAAATGAAAAATTATTATATCATTTGATTTCAAGATATTTTGTACATCTTAAAAATAATTAATTCTATCCCTGGATTTCTCGGGATCCCGGGAAACAGTTCACTTTTATCCCGGAATCCCGAGACAAGCAAAAAACCGGGGAATGAGAAACCCTAGTTTCCATCAATGACACGAGGAAAAGTTTCAATATTTAACGTTAACATATGAAATTTTTTCAGTATAATAAATTAAATATATTTTTATTTTTACATACATTAAATATATTAAAAATATATGAATATAAAATATATTTTTTAGAATTTCCTCTAACGTTATCATCTTTGGCTACACTTTATCGAGAACATGGATTATATCGTGTTTGGGTAGCTGTTGATCCTTACGTGGTTCTATTTTCGGCAGAAAGTATTGAAGTTAGTCATCTGATATTATTATTTCTGTGATTAGAATTATAAATATGTGATTATATAAGCTAATGTAAATTTAAATATAATTATGTGTAAATAGATTTTAATGTATTAATTCTATGTTAATATAATGTACAAACATTACACCCATGTCATATTGATTGAGTTTTAAGTTATATTCAAAAAATGAAATTTTCTGTTTTAGATCCTAAATGTTTCTCTCATCGAAAACATTTGGGATGAATTGGTTCTCATTGTTTTTGTGCGGGCTTTTTTCTGCGAGTTTTTATATGTGCAATGTGTTTTGTGCAATTATTTTTGTGCAGTATACCAATTTGATTGAAATTCATATACCGCACACAAAAACTCACACAAAACAAATCGCACAAATAAAAATTCGCACAAAAATAGACCGCACAAAAACAGGTTTGAGTGTATTAGATGAAGAATCACACAAAAGACAAACCTGATCTGGTCATTTTTTGTAAAGATGAATGGCGAAAATTCAAAAGAACGTAGAGGAAATGTGGAAAACATTTCATCCGTCGTACGATGCAATAGAAACTAAACTTTTTCATACACGTTGTTAATTTTTCTATAGATAAAAGTTGTTTATAGATCCGGAAGAAATCTAATATCGCAAAAAAAAAAAATTATAATACAGTCTTTCTTTTCCTCATTTTATTATTAAAAATAACTGCATAAAATTGAATTAGTTACAATAAATACAGTCGAACCTGATTAACTCGTATCGGTCGGGGAAAAACAATTTGAACTTCGAGTTAAGTTTCGTGTTTTGGAGGTTCGATTAAAAATCAAGATTTTGTGCATCGGTTTATCGGTGACCATAATAAACTACCCACACGATATTTTCGCGAGCCTTGTTACGTAGAATCGTCGTACCAGTGTAAACCACTCGGTGTTCTCAAGAAACATAAAAGCGCTTAAACAAATGGTTAAATAAGCAACTGAGAAATGCTTTCTGGAATGCTTAATCCGTTCAGTGCGAAGTGTTTAGAAACGATTTTTTTAATTGCGATATTTCGCGCCTAGAATCGACCTGATTTTTACATCTTTTTTAATACAAACATACCACTCTTTACGATTGTTATATTTTTAAAACTCTGCCGCAAGGTTTAAATTTTTACATAGAATCGGACTATAATAATTTTATCAAATTAATTACTCAAAACTTCATTTATTTTTTACGTCGTCTTGTCTGAGTAATCCATCACATTCAAATGAACAAAAAAGTTCGGAAAAAAAGAAGATTCGAATGGCAGTTACAGTATGTAGCTCATAGCCTACATTCTGTCTGGAATAGGGAAGTCTTGATGACACCGATAGCGGTCTCGATACTTTAAAACGATGTTTTTCTTTAGTCATACGCGGTTCCAGCTCATTATAGAAAGTTTCCGATTAGTTTATTTGATAAAGGAACATTAATTATTTTATTTAAATTAAAATTCCAGAGAGTTTATGAAAATACTGTATCAAAATCACATTCCAGTCAAACAGTTCGACAAGTTCAAGTTAACGAAACTAATTTAACATGTAAAACCTAATGCTGAACAATTGGGGAAAAAATGACTTGGAGTAAACGCGACTTCGAATTAATCTGGTTTGAGTTAAACAGGTTCCACTGTAATACAAACAAATTTTGAATAAATAATTTATTAATTTTGATAATTTTGTTAACAATTATTTATATGACAGATAATTTATTGAATAATGATATTTTAGCCCATTTTAAACAGTCACTCGTTAATAACTAAAGCAGATGCATATAAACTTCTTCATTGTTGGCTTGGAACGGGTTTACTAACGAGGTAAATTTATTCTTTAAATATTCTACTTAATAAACATATAAATAATAATTAGTTAATAAAAATATTCACAATAAGACGTAATTTGATATTTGTTAATTAATTAAGAATTAAGCTAATTTAAAGTAGTTTATATATAGGAGAATTTGGGGCAGGATGAGGACGCTAAGGTTTGAAAAGTCATAAGATGGCAACCACTTTAACGAGAACAATAATTTTTTTTATTCTCAGCAACTACAACATTTGGTAATATATAATACAAAATTTAATTTTTGAAAAACATTTTTAAAAACAATTTTAAAATATTAAATTTTCTTATGTAAATGCACCATCTTGCCCCGTGGGTGGGGCAAGATGGTGCATTTACATAAGATGGGGATATTATTTTTATATATGTTACAGTAAAAACCCGTTTTTAGTGAAAACGCGTTTTAACTAGTTGAAACTAGTTTTTAATGAATATCATTATTAAAACTAGAATTTACTGCTAGTCAAAAATGAATTTGAGTTAAAACTAGTTTTAACTAGACAAAACGGGTTTTAACAAAATGGCTTAGTAAAAACTGTTTCGACCAAGGTCATTCAGCTAACACGTTCCTATAGTGTATGATGAATTTCGTATCGCTTTAACCCTTTTCCCCGACATCTTGTTTACGTTTATTTTGCGATTCCTCCTAAGGCAATATAGGTCAGTCAGGCGATATTATTTTAAAAGTTCACCAAAAATCAAATTATCATTATATCTATATGAAAAAAAAATCACTTACATTTATTAATGTCTTCAGTTTTAAATACAACATTTTTCAATGCATTTTATTAGAAAAATTTATAAGAAAAAATATAATATATATCAGAACTGACATAAACTTGATAATTTGTAACATTTTGTGAAAATTAACATTGTCTAGTTACATACAGTAGTTGTTTGCTGGCACTGAGCCAGAAAGACGTAGAATATTGTTTTGAACAATTCGATATAACACTTATGCATGTATGTTTATTCGTTGTAAAATTATCGCACATTATATCAAACATTTGTTTGAAATCAAAATTTTATACTGCTATCAACTAATATAATGAATTATTATACTTTATTCACTTCGTATCGAACGAGATTATATCTGTTGTTAATAAATTTTACAAAAATCGATATTTACCAAAGTAACGATGAATCGGTACCCTCGAAGTTTTGCTTAAAAAGCCAGGGTACCGATCGATCGGTGCCTTCAGGGACAAAGGGTTAATTAATATTAATAACACAGATGTGTGATCAATATTTTCAATAAATATCGTATTAAATAATACAAATGTTTTAATCCCGATCATCACTTTATTTATTTCCCCCAAACATATTTATGTAGCTAAAATTAGTTAAAACTAATTTTAAAAGTTAGTTAAAGTTAGTTTTAACTTTAACTAACTTTTTTAAAAGTTAGTTAAAGTTAAAAGTTAAAGTTTTAAAATTAGTTTTTAAACTAACTTTTAAAAACTAATTTTAAAAGTTAGTTTAAAAGTTAGTTTTAACTTTTAAAATTAGTTAAAACTAATTTTAAAAGTTAAAACTAATTTTTTCTAAAATCAAAACATGTACAGCAGTAAATTCTAGTTTTAACTAGACAAAACGGGTTATAACAATGGCATCCAGTAAAAACTAGTTTCAACTAGTTAAAACGCGTTTTCACTGTAACGTATACAAGAACAACAAATTAAAACGGTTAAACTGTCTTTTTCTTCAATATTGGCACAAGAACAGTGCGCCCATTTATCACAACGGCTACATTTATTATTATTTTCCGAATAAATAAATATAAAGTTTCAACTTACTCGTATTTACTTTACCAGACGATACTGTCACTTCGGGCATGCTCAGTTTCGCTAATTTGTAAGCAGACGATATTTTTTTTTCGTGGAAAAAACTTTTTATTTTGATTGTCATCTCACATTTTATTTCTTGTTAAGATAGTATTTAAATTAAAAAAATGTTTTCATAAATAACATAAAACGTAAAAACATAAATAATAAAGTAATACAGTATATACTGTATAAATTTATTACAGTTATATATGATTTAAAAGTGGAATATTTCATTTTCTATAAAAAGATCAGTTTTAAAATTATTATTTCATATATTCGAAAAGGTGATATAGAATTATCAATGACAACGAATTTAAAACTAGTTCACTGCACTATATTGCAGTGCCTCTAGCCAGCAGCAGAATTCGTGGCCAGCGTTGGGCAAGATGGTAGGGGCAAGACGGGTTTCCCCGTCTTGCCCCTACCATCTAATTTTACTTGTAAGAAACTTTGCAGCGGGCGTAAGATTAGATGAAGTATTGCTGAAACATGAAAAACTGTCTTACTTCCAAACAAAGAGAACGATTCGGGCGTTCTCTCGTCCCGTGATCCCTTTTGAGGTTGACATTTAGTTCCCAAAATAACAGCTAGGTAAAAGCGCGTTAACCACGAATAAACAGACGTCCCCGTCTTACCCCATGGCCCCATCTTGCACCACCTTCCCCTATACAGTAGGCCTATATTACATTTATAATACAAATTTTTAACAACATAGTACTGGTAATAAGTGGAAAATCAGAAGAAAAATGATTACTCCGACATTTCATTATCGAATTCTCGATCAATTTCTTCCGACATTCGACAAAAATGCAAAGATATTCGTTAAAAACCTTGAAGAGTATGAAAGTGAGGATTGGGTAGATATCATACCATTAGTTACTCTTTGCACTTTGGATGTAATCTGTGGTAAGAAGAATAAAAATAATTATTAAAATTATTGAATTTAATATAATTGAATTTAAAATTCTTGTTATTACAGAGACGGCGATGGGAGTTGAAATAAAATCACAGAACAAAAACTGCATGGATTATATTCAAGCTCTGAAAGAGTATGTATTATTTTGAAAATGCAATTAAATTATTAAGTTCAATGGAACTAACTTTATTAAACATTGTTTTAAACTTCATATAATGATTTTTTCGTAACATTTGTAATTGGATTGGATCGTGAGTCGTAATATACGTAGTGATAGAACATATTAGTGGAGGGGCTGAGAGCAATAGCGGCATAGCCCAATTATTAGATAAAATGAGATGTTTAAGGAAAAAGGAAGTGCAATCATTTTGTAATATGAAAAAATTATAACATGGTGTTAAAGATTAATAGAAAGTAAAAAAAACCTAAGTCTTGAAAAAAATTCTAATTGCGATTCAGTAAGAAAACAAGTAAAACGGCAAAGCCGTATTTGGAACAAGACTATGTCTCGGAGACTCACTACTAAGCGGAATCACTTTGACGCTCAAGCGGGTCTCGTTCTCTTTCTCCAATCATCTTTGGTATCGCTGGTTTTGAATGCGATCGTTCAAACTTCGCCAGTCAGTGCCGGCGGTCACGTCCACGATGTCGCCCATGATGCATTTTCGGTGAAATTAACCTATCCGTGACGAAATTTCTTTCCGTTGCGTGTCGGCCCGGGTTGAATTTTTGTCGATGCCTAACGAAAATTTCCCGTTTTTGAAAAAAAAATAATCGTGGCTATTGTAGTGTCCGAAATTACTTTATTTTGCACAAACAGTATACGGTTTAACCCGATTATAACGTCATCGGATGTAAGACAATCCTAATATAACGTCTTTAGCGGCGTGGCTAAGATCTGTACAGTACAGTACGTGGCACGTCCTACCTTGTCCGTGATGTCCAAGTTGACCTTGATCACGTGTTCTGCGTCTTTTGTTCTGCCGGTAAAAATTATCTGAGAAATGATCCAGGCAAATAATTTATTTGGATCGGCTACGCGATATTTACAATAGTGTCGAGATATAATACAAATCCAAGATTGGCACGGCTGTCGACTCGAAAGGTTAACTAACGTGAAGTGAAAGGCTCTCTACTCGTTGGGAGCAAAGTGAGGTCAGAGGGCGAAGATCACGCGGTGGCGCCTTCTGCCCTACACGTCAAATTTTTATCGGTTCCACGATTTTACTATATTAGATAATGGTAAAAAACCACCTGTAACGACATAAAACAGCACATTTGTTTTAACGTCACATTTGAAGCACTCCCAAATTTACAAAATTAGATTACAAATTTTATTTAAAAAAGAAAATACTACGTGTTCTTATCCTAAGGTAAGAGTCCGAAGGTTCAGTCCTAAGGTCAGGCAAGACTTAAACTGAAGCATCTTTCCATCACATATATAAATACACAAATTTTTATCGAACATGGCAACCTTGAGGCCTATCTTCACCGGTTTGGTCACAGAGACACTCCCTTATGCGGCTGTAACAACACCTCAATACAAGACGTTCATCATTATATATTTGACTGTGATAACTTCACACATGAACGAGAACCACTTCTAAGAACTCAACTGGCCATGCGAAATGGACAACTTCGTGACGGATCAAAAACTTTTTAAAAGTCTCATGGACTTCCTTGCTTCACTGGAGTGTTGGAATTTGACTCTCGATCATCACGACAGTGAGTGCATTTATGTAGTGTAAACTTTTCTTCAACAATTGATCACAATGAAGACGCCCTCTACCTCCCTTTTTCCGCCCCTATCCTATTTTCTGTATTTTCACTTTCGCCTTTATTTTTAAGCCAGGTAATTCGCTTGTGCCAACGATAGATCTGACACCTAGCGGTATTAGCGCGAACTACACAATGGCGGCTGCTATGGGTATAAAGTAGTTTGTTAGAATAGAAAGTGTTCACCCTATCTAATATAGGCCATCGTCAGGTTTAATATTATAAATGTTCCAAACGTACCGTTTTCGAATATTTTACATATTTAAAATTCAAAAAAGTAATTTAACTTTAAAATAAATTGAAAGAAGTGTGTATATTAAATAAATAAACAAACAAATAAAACATAGAAAACAAAGCTAAGTAGAAAGAAATGATTTAAGGGTTTTTAAATGCCATTCTTTTTTCTATTATATATTTCCACGTTGTTGGAAGCGCATTAGCATCTATAGCATTTAGGCAACGGTTTTTCATTTTACTTCTATAAATTTCTACCTTTTCCATCTCCAACGCAATGGATGGAGAGTTCACCGTTTAAATGACTTTAGCCTCTTCCCATTTTACAACCGTTCCTTCAGTCTATAATTGATAATATTGTGTTGTGTTGTTTGTCAACATTGTATCAAATGCTCTTTTTTTTTTATAAAAATCGAGAATGATCTATAAAAGAGCACCTAATATCTGTAGCTTGCTACGGAACGATAAAGACAGCGTAAAAAGGGAAGGTAAAGCTGGGATATATAAAATTCCATTTGAAAATCAACAGTTAGGAATCGAAAAAGATTATGTGGGTGTGACTAGAAGAAACCTGGCGGTACGTCTGCGAGAACATACATACAATTTTGACAAAGGACACAACACTATTAGCAATTGTGGCATAGACTGAAGGAGCGATTGTAAAATGGGAAGAGGCTAAAGTCATTTAAACGGTGCACTCTCCATTCATTGCGTTGGAGATGGAAAAGTTGGAAATTTATAAAATGAAAAACCGTTGCCTAAATGCTATGGATGCTAATGTGCTTCCAGCAGTGTGGAAGTATATAATAGAAAAAAAGATTGGCATTTAAAAAAACCCTTAAATCATTTCTTTCTATTTAACTTTGTTTCTATATTTTATTTATTTAAAATAAATTGAAAGAAGTGTGTATATTAAAGTTAAATTACTTTTTTGAATTTTAAATATGTAAAATATTCGAAAACGGTACGTTCCATTTTGGAACATTTATAATATTAAACCTGACGATGGCCTATATTAGATAGAGTGAAAACATTTGTATAAAAGAATTTTAAGCTCAGCAAAATTAGCTGTGGTGAAACTGAAGTGAATTGTTTGCTGAGAAAGAGCTGGATAGATGTGAAGTTATCAGTTTTAGTATTTCCTCTCCTTCTGTAAGAAATCTTCTTCGATCAGCCACATATTCTAAAATGTCACAAAGTGTAATCATCGTGACAAAAACAACTACGAAATCAACTAGATTAATGTCGGATACAAATGCGAATAAAACGTTTTGACTACAGAGAGAAAAGTTATTAAAAAGACAACACACAAGTAACCCTCGTACGTTGTCAAGCACGTTATACCCTTTGTGGCAGCCATTTTGGTCGACTCATACGCCACCTATATTTACTGGCACAAGCGAATAGCACTGAGTCCACCTGGTCTTCCGCCCCTGTCATCTACAAGTGTACAAGTCCTAAGGTCAGGGTTCACTTCCTAGAATGACTGTGGGTGGTACTCTCACCACCTGACTTCCATGGAGTGATGTGCCTGTTTTGCCTGTTTGTAGAAGAGCGTCGCCATTATGTATTTTATTTTTATTCGGTTCTCGGTCCCCTGACTACCTACAAGTCTAGATTTTTTTATGCGCAAATGATTTGGACACCTAATACTCTATGCCAAATTGCAACTCCTGACATGTACTGCTTCATACCTCTAAGCTGGTAACACAAGCCGGCAGTACGATTTTATAAACAAGACAGTCTTGTCAATAATGATATTGAATTTTTCCTTATTATTTTGATTTTGGGTTCATTCTAAATTACAAAATGCAATTGCAATAACAAAACATTATTTTCTTCTTTATAAATTCCGATTACGGAAAGTCCTTTCTTTAATAGTTTCTTTATTTATCTCATTGTTCAGTCATCAGCTGTAGCTGTTGCTACTAAGTACCAAAAATAAGAATTGCAATAAAGTTTAAGCGAAAAATATCATTAAAGACTCTAATCTTTATCAATATTGTTATACAGATTACTGTAAATCAAAGGAAAAGGTATGGACAGCAATAATATAATAACAATAATCTTATTTCGTCCACTAGTACGTATCTATTAACAGGACTTATTAAACTGGCTTTAAGGATACTGCAACTTAGTTTCACAGATTATAAAATTATTGTTTTATTTAATTTACCTGCACACATACATTTTAATATTGCGTTTCGGACTTGTTCGTCCTTCATCAGCAGGTATTTATATGACACATGCTACATAAAAATTTAAAAAATTTTTTTTTACAAAATTTTTAAAAATTTCACCGACAGTAATATAAAAATTCTTACAATTTCGAGGCTAATTCTTTCCATTCCGATTTCCATCCAGTAATTAAATTTAAACATTATTAACAGTAACTTTTTAGACAAATTCCTATATCAAAATACAGTATAAATTATTAAATTAACCATTAAATTTACCACGTCGTTTTACATTTAAATTCTATTACTACACTTACATTCCCAATTGTTCACCTTGACTTACACTACGTCTCAACGTGTTCCGATCATTCTCTTTATACGTCACACTCTCCCTTCCCTCTATGAATCTTCTCCATGATTGGTGTATTTCTCTTCCGGTATTATTATTTATTCTATTATTTTTTTTGTTTGATTATATTAATATGTTCATATAATTGTCGTTTATAATTATTTTTTCCCTTTTCCTTATTTAATACTATTTCACATCCGGTTGAGTTACAGTGTTCGGCTACTACTGAATTTGCATAATTTCCCCTGATCGCTCGAAGATGTTCATTTAATCTTATTTTTAATTTTCTTTTTGTTTCACCAATATATGTTTTTTCCGGGTTACAATTACAGTTAAAGGAATATACTACTACTTTTTCTTCTGTTATATCATGTTTTTCTTCATTTCTATAACATAGGTGTCTTTTAGTTGTATTTACTTTTTCCGGAATTAAATTAATTTTACTATCCAATACTTTTTTAATCCTTTCAAAAAACTTTGGGATATACCTTATTTTGACAAAACTTTTTTCCTTATCTATTAACTTTGATTGTTTATCATTATTTAGTTTTTAAATCCATTTATTCCACAAATTGATCGAAACAGGTTGAGACGTACTGTAAGTCAAGGTGAACAATTGGGAATGTAAGTGTAGTAATAGAATTTAAATGTAAAACGACGTGGTAAATTTAATGGTTAATTTAATAATTTATACTGTATTTTGATATAGGAATTTGTCTAAAAAGTTACTGTTAATAATGTTTAAATTTAATTACTGGATGGAAATCGGAATGGAAAGAATTAGCCTCGAAATTGTAAGAATTTTTATATTACTGTCGGTGAAATTTTTAAAAATTTTGTAAAAAAAAATTTTTTAAATTTTTATGTAGCATGTGTCATATAAATACCTGCTGATGAGGGACGAACAAGTCCGAAACGCAATATTAAAATGTATGTGTGCAGGTAAATTAAATAAAACAATAATTTTATAATCTGTGAAACTGAGTTGCAGTATCCTTAAAGCCAGTTTAATAAGTCCTGTTAATAGATATGTACTAGTGGACGAAATAATAATAGGTTAAGGACATTGAGGCATATTAATTTAATTTAATTTAATAACAAAATCACCTCGTCAGCAATCCCAATCAATATAAATAATTTACTTACTAGAATACTTTATATTTATAGAATACTTTATTTATATAGAAGTTTTTATAGGATGTGCTGCTATTATACTCACTCTTTCAGTTACGTTTACTTAACCAACTGTAAACTTTTCCGGTAGCTGTGTGAAGAGAATGACGATTTCTAAACACTGTTGTTACATATAGAACTGAGGTATTTGTCCAAATGAAATCGTTTTCATCGTTTTGTAGCACTCTGGAATATCATTGTTTTCTTCGTCATAACTAGCATAGAAAAAATTCACTGGTGCTAAGGATGGCATATTTTAAGTTGCCATTATATATATATATATATATATAATGGCAACTTAATATAATGGCAACTTATATATATATATATATATACAACTAACTATGTATATAGGGCCCATCAATAGCCGAGCGGTCCGTTTCCTGAACACTGGGAGGTCGGTCGTGGGTTCGCGCCACGCCAGGACGGGCTGGCCACGTGCAGTTTTCCGGGTTTTCTCCACGTCTGTGACGCCTGAATAGGGGCCAGTTACCCTGAAAAAGACCTTCCGGAAGGCATCCTCTCTAGGCAGATCGCACAAGTGTTGCGTTGCCGTAACTTAACAAACAAACAAGTATTTCTCAATATGGTTACCATATTGTGAAACCCGAACCAACTCGGTGTGCATAATTAAGTCTGAAGTCCTGAAAAAATTTATAATCTATATACAGTACTTTTGGAGGCCTTGTGACTTAATAAATTATATTAAACTATTTCGTTTGCAAATATCATTAAACAGCTTTAAGAAATGCTTAGTAGTAGAGAATGATAAAAAATAATGTGGCTTGTATAAAGCAAAGGTCATTCATAACTTTTAATTACTGTTGAACTTATGTATGACATTGAATTTAATTCCTTTTAAACAAATTACTATTGTGCATCAAGTAAGCAATTGCTTCGATGATAATCTAGTTGGATAAACTCTAGAATATTATAAACAGTGAATATATAACAAAAGTTAAAGCTATAGCTCATCCATAAATGATTAAAAATCGAAGCTGGCTGCTAATGAAGATCAGAACCGAAATCGTAGTCAAAATCGTGTCGAAACCCAAAACGCGAAGAGGAAAACGATGCTAAACATAATATTCGAAGAGGAAACACTAGTCAAATGCTAACGTAATTGGTAGGAAGACAACTTCTGAATTCTAAATGTAACGCTAGGCTGTTACGAGAAAAAAAATCTCACAAGACACATCTTTGCGTGAACTATCATAAAAGTGAAAAAAAGAAACATAGAATTACTGGAAATCTGAAGCACTAGCGAGCTTGAGGCCGAAGTTTTAAACGCGAAAACGTGGACGTCGGACGTTCAGCGCCGCTTTCCTGTAAGCCTAGAGATTTGACAATGACGTTTGGAATGTTGAGCATGATTCCACTGACTTTCCAAACGCCATTGTCAAACTTCTAGGCTTACAGGAAGCGCTGAACGTCCGACGAACACGTTTTCGCGTTTAAAACTTCGGCCTCAACCTCGCTACTATTTGTTTCTTAATTTAATTATGCTCATAATAAAACAATTTAATAAAATCAATTTATTTTAATTACAGGTTTTCTAGCATACATTTAGAAAGATATATGAAACCGTGGCTATCTTATGATTTTATTTTTAATCGCACATCCGATGGAGATAAATTAAAAAGAACTTTATCCGTGCTTCATGGCTTAACCAAAAAGGTAAAAAATATTTCTGTAGTTTATTCTAAAATACATTTATGATTATATAGTATATTATTGAAAACATTTATTAAGCCTCTACCTTCATCTATAAAAATCACCGTAACTTCCAGTCTAAACCGGAAGTTCCTATATAGTTAATCAGGATTTCAGACCTCTAAGAATTCCATATTTGGTCTGAATTTTAATGTCTTGTCCCTGTACCTCATACTTCTGATAACAATCGAGTCATGTGGTCATCACTCAAACTCCGTGCTGGAGAAAAAATTTTTAATTTGAAATCACACGACTTCCTGTCTAGTGAGGAAATTCTTATATAGTTAATTGCAGCTCGGTCCTTAAATGTTTCCTGTCTGGCCTCGATTTTTATTTCTCTTAATCCGTTCTCAAGATTAACGGACATACATCAGACAGGCAGATGTAGTATAGCAGTGTGCATATGTATTATGGAATTTGAAAATTTTACTTCAGCTTTAAAACAATTTGATCTAAATATTTAAACACAATTATGACATAACTCAACAGTTATAATATACAAGTGCAGTTATAATATTTGTTTAATAGGAATTTAAACGTTTTACTTAAATAAAATAAATTTGACAATTCTTGCATAAACAACTAACAGGAACTGTTCTAGGTTAATTAATTTAAAATGGAATCCTTTCTAATCGAAATAAAATAAATTTTTTTTGCTATTCATTACGTCTACGATTTTTACAAACAGAATTATTAATAAATATTTACAATTTTGGTAATTTGTAAGTTCCATTTAATTTGAATAAAGGAAAAAAAAAAAAAAAAATTTATTATTATACAGGATGTTCCAAAAGACCGTTTGTAATGTTACACTTCAATGATAAAAATGTATAAATTTTAAACCAATGCAATAAATAATATTTGAGAATTTTTCATGTGATGATCTTGACAAAAGTGAAACAATTTTATTTTACTTTATTTACAGATCCCATTAGCGATTCCGGAAAGTAAACTGTTTTTTTTAGCATTCAGAATTAGTCTATAACCGTTGTTAGAAGAAAGTTCGTTGTTCACTATGGCACGTTATCGTAATAAATAAGGATTTTTATAATAGATGTTATTAACTTTAATTCCCGAAGCCAAAGCATGCGATTTACTTTCCTTAGACTGTCCAATTTTGTGGTCTCTAATAAGATCTGTGAATAAAATTTGTTCTATATTTTACAAAATTATTACGTAAAATACTTCAGATGTTAGATTATTAAATATTATTTACTGCGTAGTTATAACATTATTGTATTTTTAGTTATTGAAGTGTAGAGGCACACGAACTTTTAAAACACTGTGTTATAGAAAAGTTCTCTTTTCTCGTGTAAATAAATTCACCTAAGTAAATTACATATTTTAATTATTGAAAAAAATTTATGTTAATATTAAAATTATGATAATTTTTATTTAAAGATCTTAAAACAAAGAAAGGAAGAATTGAAAACGTCAGTCGATAATTTGACAGATTCCGGTATTGGAGAAAGGAAAAAAGAACCTCTTCTTGATACTTTGATTAAGCATCAATTTCAAAATAAAGATTTTACCGACCAAGACATTTGTGAAGAAGTTGACACTTTCGTATTTGAAGTAAGATTTATTCATTTTTTTTAAAGTAAAGAATGTGTTAACTTGTCACGTTATCCTAGGTCTTCCCTTCCTCTGTCTGCCCTGCACCATTCTTTGAACTGCAATTTCCATCAGTTTCCTTGAGGATCCTCTCGTTATATTCCCAGCATATGCTGCTTTTCTTCTCTGGATGTTGACCGTGGTTTCTTTCCATTTTAAATATACTCATAACCTCCTCATTGGTTATTCTCTCTATCCAACTAATTCTTTCCATTCTTCTAAGACAGGCCTGACCAACCCGCGGCCAGTCACGTTAAATTGTGTGGCCCGCTAAGCGATATTATATATCTATTAAAACTTTTGTTTCCAGTTATGTGTATACCAAAACAATTAAATAAATGAAAATTTGCATGTGTCATTGTTATAATGCGTAAGTGCGAGTACGAACTCTTGGTATAGTCTAACAATAAAATCTTATTCATTTTGTATTTGTTTTAGTTTTTTTAAAAGCATGTTTGCCTAAATTGTGGCCTACCGTAATATTACGCGTGATCAAAGTGGCCCGCGAAACAATTTGGGTTGGCCAGGCCTGTTCTAAGACATCACATATCAAAGGAATTTATCCTATTAACCGCCTCTTGATTTATTGTCCATGACTCGCATCCGTATGTAGCCACACTCTAAATCATTGTTTTAAGTACTTTTAGTTTTAGTTTTTTACATACATTTCTATTTCTTAATACTGAAGATATTTGTGCGAAAGTAGCTTAAATCATTTTTATTCTGTTTTTAATTTCATAATCACATCTGTTATCTTCAGTTATCCAAATTCCTTGGTACTCAAATATTTTTACCTTTTTTGTTTTCTTTCCATCCAACATAATCTGTAGAACTTTGTTATCTTCTCTTGAGATTATCATAACTTTCGTTTTGTTCATGTTTATTTTCATTTGGTAATTTGCTTTACCCACTTTTTTCAATCTATTTAGAATTTTCCGTAACCCTTCTTCGGTATTACATAATAGAGCGATGTCGTCAGCATACTTAATGTTATTTATAAGATGTCCATTAATTTTTACACCTTTGTCTAAATTTTCGAACGTTTCTCTCATCATTCACTGTAGATGTTAAGTGTTGAGGACAAGCTACACCCTTGTCTTATTCCTTTTTTGATCTAATCCAATTAGTATTCTCTCCCTGAAATCTGGCCATGATTTTATGACTTTTATAGATGTTATAAACTATTATTAGATTAAGTATGTTATCAGATACTCAAAGTTATAAAGAGCGAATTTACTTCTCTTAGATGAAACTAATTTTTTGTAAGTAAGCCTATAGTATTTTTATATGTTCACTGTTTTAGTATTAATTTCACTGTACCACACTCATTTTTACTTATGTGAAACATTAATAACTTTGATAATAGAAACATAGTAGTAAAAATTTTATATTATTAACTATAAGAAATAATATTAAAAACAACTAATAAACATTATGAAACACAAAAAAATTATTGATTTTATTGCAAATCTATACATTTTAAAACAAATTATTTATAAACATTTTATTTATATAAATAAATTTCATTAAGATAGAAGAATGTAAAGCTTTAAATTGAAAATTTTAAACCTTGCATTTAATAATTATTAACAGTTATAAGCATTTATAAGCAGTTATAAGCATGTTTTATAAACTTTATTGCATTGTTGTGTTAGATTAGCTTTTATTATTTATATTAACTTTCTAAAAAAACTCAAACAGAGCAAAATTGTAAGAATTTATTTTCATATTTAGTTATAATTAGGGTTATGTTTATTTTCTAGGGTCACGACACAACTTCAATGGGCATATGTTGGGCACTTTATCATCTAGGACTCCATCAAGATATTCAAGAAAAAGTGTATGAAGAACTCCATGGAATATTTGGAGACGATAAAGATAAAACATTAACTGCAGAAGACATTAGAGAAATGAAATATTTGGAATGTGTCATAAAGGTTTGTGTTAATCGCATTTAGTAAATATAGTTTTTATCAGTCATGAGTAATACGCAGCTCTCGGGGATTTGTCAATGTAATTTTATTTTTCTGCAACCGTAATTAAGCTGAGATTCGCGACAAAAAACATTCAAACTAAACGTGATCAGTGGAAAGATGAGAATAAAAATATTACTAGTTAGCATGGAATTTTTAGTGGCTAGTGTACAACTTCACTGTCAAGTATGTTGATAGGCCTACTCAGCAGGCTTAAAAGCCTATAACTCCGAAAGAAAAAAAATCAGTTCGGCTACCGGAAGTTTACGAAGTTCATTTGTGGCGTGCAACCAGAAAAATTTGCTCGTCACTGAAGTATATTATAAAATCATTAGGCTCAAATTCTATTGATACTGTTATGTAGGTCTAGTATGCTAAAGTCGTAACAAATTCAATTTGCGACTTAATTTGTCAGGACAGATTCTCACTTTATTTGAAAACAACATATTTACACCAGGATCGATATACATGGTTTTTAAAACTTTTTGCGAATTTTAATGCGTAGCATTTTTTTCGTTATTTCTATTATATATTTTATTGGAACATGGTAAAACGCATAAGAATTAAATAATAATAGGTAATTTGGATATTACTGCAATAATAAACTATATATTATGGCATACATTCATGTATCATTTAATTCTGACAGGAATCACAAAGACTTTCTCCATCTGTACCAATAATTGGACGTTCGTGTACAGAAGATTTCAAAATCAGTAGGTTCACCCAATTAAGAATATATTAATTTAATATTTCAGAAACAATAATTATACTTAAAATTTATAGAAAACCATACGATTCCTCGAGGTACATCTATTATGATATATGTTTATGCATTACATCGCGATCCGAAAGTATTTCCCAATCCAGAAGTGTTTGATCCGGACAGATTTCTCCCGGAAAATTGCATCGGAAGACATCCATATTCATTTATCCCCTTTTCTGCTGGTTCTCGCAACTGTATTGGTAAGTTTTATGAGCATAAATGAAAGATTTGATTGTGTTTACGTTATTATATTTTAAATTTCATTTTAAATCATAAACATTTTAATTTTTAGGTCAAAAATATGCTATGATGGAACTGAAGACAATTGTCAGCAGAGTTATTATGAATTATAAGGTGGAATCAATAGATCCTCCAGAAGATATACTTTGCAGTTTCTTGCTGGTTCTTAGACCTGAAGTACAATTAAAATTGAGATTGAAAAGAAGAAAATAATACATAAAATTATTTCTAAATAAGAAATCGCTTTAATAATGCATATTTTTATATTTTAAATTTAAATTTTTAAACTAATTTTATTTTAGCTGATTTTTAAATTAAAAATTTTTTAGTTTATTTAACACAGTTGATTCGAAGATTTTAATAATAATATCAGTTTAATAAAAGTTATAAACTGGCCCATTTTGATTTATCTTATTTATTTTTATTAAGAATGTAATTAATTATTTTAAAAAAATACAAATATAATTATCTACAATAAAATATTTGGGACATATTTATATTTTCAAAAGAATTTTTTCTTTTATACTATATATATATACAGGGTGGGCCAACGAAAACGAAACGGCAGAGTGTTCGTGTTCGTCCAAGCAAATCGCTCGGACAGGTCGATTTTATTCTCGAGGGGACATCTTATGCAATAAAGTTTTTGCGAATCTGAATATTTACTAAACAAACATTTTTTTCGAAATAAATGTTTGTTTAGTTAATACAAAATAAATGAGTTTTTAAAATTTTTTGTTGTCTGTTGTATTCAGAATCGCAAAAACTTTATTGCAAAAGATGTCCCCTCGAGAATAAAATCGACCTGTCCGAGCGATTTGCTTGGACGAACACGAACACTCTGCCGTTTCGTTTTCGTTGGCCCACCCTGTATATATTTTGCACCTTCTGCAAAGCAGTATCAATTGGTAGCGACCGATAAATAATATTAATACATTTTCTTTTTATTTTTTGTTATAGAAAGTACTGTTGTATTGTACTGTTATATGCGCGTTTCTGTAGTATAGATTTGTATTATAAAAAACAAGAGGACTTTTTTATCCTTTGAACACTAAGAGAACCCTTTCTCACTTGCATTATGGGCCAGCTTTTCCTATAATAGGAAGTGGTCGAGTAGTGAGAGACCAGGCTAGATATAGTCAGGTCGTACTTTACACAGTGGCGTAGCTACATATTCAGCCCCTTGGAGCAAGTAGAATCGGCGTGCCCCTTAAAATGTTAAATTTATAATGTATATTTTTGAAGCCAAAATTATGATAAGTCAAGTGTATACTAAAATGTTTAGGTGTTACAGACCCCGCTTAACGCGGGGGATGCGTTCCTAGACGACAATGCGTTAAACGAGGTCATTTTAACATAGAGTAAATAAGGATAGGGGAACGACCAAAAATTAACAAATTTTACTTTAATTGTAAGTTACTTTTATATTAATTTGCATAATAATATAAAGTTACTAAACGTATGCACACAGAAATGTAAAGTTCATTTATTGTGATGGTCCTGACTCTTCCGAAATTCTTGTTTTTTTGCAATAAAGTCGTGAAGTTTCATTTGTCGCTTTTTTCTTTTCTTAAGCAAATGTCAGTAGCAGAAGATCGCATCCGAAACGCTCGTATTGCTTTTGCACTCCTTTCGAAATCTGGATCGTTCGCTACAATTTCATCAATGATTTCGGTTATCGTTACCAAACTTTTACTAAGGAAATCTGTAGAGAAATTCTTTGAGTTCTTCGTTTTCAGAATCTCTATTTTCCAGTTCTACACGAATTCCTTGTTCTGCCAGTTCTTGAAGATCGTCGTTGGTAAGACTCACCAGAAATCTGCGGCAACTCCTCGATATCCTGCTCGTCTACATCTCTTAGTCTTGCTGTATCGATTAGGTTGACTTTGGTCAACCTAACGATGCAGCGATAGGCTCTTCTCGTTGAGAATTCTTGGATACCTTCAGCCATAACTTCATCCACCTTTCTTTCGTGCATTTATCAGTTAATTCTTGCCAAGCGAACCCGACATTGCCTATGTCATCCATGATGTTATATTTTTTCCAAAATTGCACCAAACAAACATAGATTTAAAGAAAATGCATCTTTTTGCCACCTTTTTATGATTGGATCGTGTTCGTAAATAATCGTATTATATACGAATCAATGAAATGCCGCTATAATTTAAATCGGCGTAAATTTTGAGCTTTTTCTTTTAGGCTTCGAGTAGACCGCGTTATCTCGAATCAGCGTTAAGCGGGGTCTTACTGTACTTATAATTAGTTTTATTTACCTAAAAATATTTTAAAATCTTTTGTATATTTTATAGAAAATCTGGAAAATCAAAAACTTTTTTACAAATTTTTATTTCGCTCTTTCTAACTTGGCGCCCTCATAATTCTTGCGCTTGTAGCAGTTTGCTTCAACTGCCCCGCGGTAGCTACGCCGCTAACTTTACACGAAAAATACGTGGAGGTTTTTCGTCCGTCTGTTTCGATTTCGGGTTCCTCAGAGCAGTAAGTTGACCCCTTAACCGCTTCGATCATCCCACTGTTAAATGATACTGCCAATTAATATTAATAGTATTTTCGATTTGAATTTTCTTTTTTTATGTATGGCATAAGGCGTAACGATGTGAACTGAAAGAGCGGCTAAAAAGCTGAGAATGGACTTACCCTGATAAATATAGTTACTATTTGAATTCTATTGGATAAGGTGTTGCTGCGAATTATTTAAAATATTTCATAACAGTTTAGCACTGGAGATTATTTGATATCAATCTTATCAAAAATGTTGATGCGGAGTTCGTTCCTGTCTGCAGCTATTCTTATTATTATAACTCGAAAATTGTTTAAATTTCTTAAATTTAGGAAAGCTGTAGACAAACTTCCAGGACTTAAAGTACTTAATTCTGTATTGGGTAATTTGCTTAATTTGCTAGGACGCACGGATTGAATTGATTTTCATACCTGTAAGTAATTCTCAATTGTTTTCGGAATTTTATTGTAAGATATTGGGTTGTATAAAAAGTTTAATTTTGAAGTATGTTGAAGAGTGCATACATTTTTAAAGATGAAACTGTTTATATAACTCACAAATGAGTTATATAAACAGAGTTTCATCTTTAAAAATGTATGCACTCTTGTTTATATAACTCATTTATGATTTATATAAACAAGTCGAGATATAGATGTTTTCAAGGTTTTTTTTTTTTTTTTTTTTTTTTTTGTCCATATACAAAATTAATAGAAAATCACGTTATCTTAAATCAGAAAAGGAGTAAAAACTTACGGTTTATAATTTTTCACGAACTCGCATTTCGCAAGAATTCAAGAATATGCGACTTCATAAATTATTATAAACGCGTCAACGTATCAATTTATTTTTCAGCCTGATATTTATGCAAAAGTATGTTTATATACGTTTTGCATGATGTCTTTTTGAAGTAAAATCTCATATAACTTGATCAAAATTCTTAACGATTATTTAACTTATTATATTATATTTGTCAAGATTAAAGAATACTTTTTTCCTGATGATTTATTATCTTATTACTGGTTCAAATCTTCGAATCGAGACTATCGTTTTTGTCTCATCTAAATTAATAATGTATGCAGTTTCTTATAACTTAAAAACATCTCAGATCAACGAAAAAATCCAAATAAAAGTCAATATTCAATGCAGAAAACTACATTGAGTTTTGGAATGTGTTTTTAAAATTTTTGAGCTACGTAATTGATAAAATTATTTATTACTTTCAATAGTCTGATTAATATTGATTTTAATTAACATTTCATTATCTTTTGATATATTATTTAATGTTTTGTTTTCAATATTTCAGATGTTTGTAGTTTATCAATCACCTTTTAGAAAATATAAATTTTAAGGAAATCTATATGATGCCATTGCGTACTCCATGGATATTTTTAAAATATCTAATTCATCAAAAAGTTATTTTGAAATCTTTAAAACATCACGATTTAAAATATGCAGAAATCCTATTGTAAATGTTAAAAGTCAACGGCCGAACGAATAAGTCGGTTAAGGTGCGGCCTGTCTCTTTTTTAAAACTGTTTTGCATAATTCAGCAGAGGCGTAGCCTACAATAAAAAGGTTTTCTCTGTGAAGACTACTACTACTACTACTACTATAAAAGTTTAGAAGGCCGTACCTATGGCTTAGCCTTAGAAGAGAAGTGAGAAGAGGAAGAGGGGGGGGGAAGATGGGGCAAGGACGATAGAAAAGTGTGAAGAGAGGGCCGTGAGCGGTAAGTACCGGGCAGAGATAAGAATGCCAAGATAAGCTTTTACAAAATGTGGGCCTAGGCCCACAGAGAACAGTGTGGGTGCTCCAAATTGGAGGTGACAGATGAAACCCGACAATTACAGTACACTTAACTAAAACAAGAACAAAATGCTCCTTCGAAGGAGAGGTAGCACACAAACACCAACTCGGAGTGGACGAAAAACACCACGAAGCAAACGCCGTTACATGGAATTCCGAGTAAAGCACAGGTGGCAGATGAACATAAACTGACGAACCACTGTCTTGGGGGACCCTGAGTACCATGTAGGACTTACTACAGGTTCAGGGGTACAAGAAAGGTCGCGTGATGAACATTCCCCAGATGAGAACATAACATCCCCAAAGTGGGAGAACAGAGCCCGATAGTGAAGAGGCGCCCGACAGAACACTCGGTCCCGATAAACCGAACACAATGAGATAGCCTTTAAGAAGCCGAACGTGGGTGCAAAGACGAACACCCGGTGAGAGCCCCAGGGCTCGACATAACAGAACAATACCACGACAATACACGAAAAGCAAGCATTCGCGACAACCTTTGCTGACAAGTTCCCATCTTGGGAAGGTCCTGGGTGCCATATCGGACTTACAACCGGCACAGGATTACAAAAAGCCGCGTGTAGATCTATGTGGCAGGATCAGAGGAGGGACGCCTACTGGAGCGCTGGTTAGTACTAGGATGAAAGTTCGGAGATGTGATCCCTGTGTTGTAGATGAAGGTCTTGAAGGCAGTTGTTGTTTTCTTGTTGAAGAGAAAGTCCTTATTCTGACAGGGCCAATGGAACCCTTGGGAGTACATGACACTTTTCAGCTGGACACGGTGGGTAGAGTACACTGGGCAGTGGAACAGTATATGTTCTGGTGTTTCTTTCCCCTTCTTGCAATCACACATTCCGTTGCCTTTGTTCAAGAAACGTTTAAGGTAGTGTTTAAAGCCGCCATGCCCAGTGATGAACTGCGTTGTATGGAAGTCAGGAGTGTAGTGGTTCGCTTTGTTCCTCTCTTCGATGGTTGGGAAAAAGTCAAAAGTGCTCCTTCCCGTAGAACCAGTGGCCCACCTTTCTTGCCACCTACTGATAGTGAATTCGTGGAGCTGAGCTTTGACCCAGCTGAGTGGGACGAAGGAGAAGGTAGGTTCCGCTATATTACAGATGGCCTTCTTTGCTAAGAAGTCCGCTTTGTCGTTTCCTAGTACTCCGGAATGTCCCTTGGTCCAATGGAAAGAGATGTTAATGTTTTTCTTTTCCAGCAAGTTGGTCATAAGCGTGATGTCCTTAATAAGTTTTAGATTTGTGTTTAGTGCCTGGATCTGATGGAGCGCCACCTTACTGTCGCTAACCAAGGCTATCTTTTCCTTGGCTCCTTGTTTAACTGTCCTCTGGACGTATTTCAATGCGTTGGAGATTGCCAGGCTCTCGGCTTGATTGATCGTACAGAATGGACTTAATTTGAAATACGCCTGATGGATCACCCTACTGTTGTTGTTGAGGTGCACAAAGGCAGCCCCTACACCCATTGGGCCTTTCGACCCATCCGTGTAGATAGTGGTGCAAGTCTTCTCACGAATCCCAGAGTTAATGTCCACCACTGGGGGCACGGTGGCGGGGTGCACTAGACTGTAATCATTATATTTATCGATACCATTTTTGAGAATGTTTTCAGCTATGGTTTTAATCTGAGGCGGAGTAGTATTGCAGGTGACCAGGTGAGAAGGGAAGTGCTTGAGTTGGAATAACCAGTATCTACCAGCCGCCTTGAGGTCGAGAGGGACGGTGTTGGCTATCACTTGCAGCCCACTGGTCGGGGCCGTCCGATAGGCCCGACACACAGTAATGAGACAGCAGCGTTGAATTGTTTGGAGTTTTTTACTGATTTGTTGCCTACGGGTAGCATATCCCCAAACCTCGGCGCCATACAAGACAGCCGGCTCGATCGCACAATGGTAAATAAGAGAAGAACTTTTGTGGCTGAGGCCCCAAAGGTTCCTGCTAATGGACCTAAGAGCGTGCGACATGGTCACCGCTTTTTGCTTTACATAGTCCATGTGGGGCGACCAGGTCAATTGGCTGTCGACTTGTATTCCAAGATATTTGATTATGTCTGTACACCTGATTCTCTCATTCCGAATTTTTATTGATGGCTTTTTATTGAGCGGTTTCTTCCTTGGGAATACGATACAAGCACACTTATTGGTGTTGATGATTAATTTGTTTTTGACAGTCCAGTCCTGGATGTTGTCCAGCAGGGAATTCATTCCGCTTTGAATAACTTCTTGATTCCTGTGGTTCATCAGGATAAGGGTATCATCTGCAAACCCTATGATTTTGGCTTTCAAGTTGGAGTGAGCCTTATCCTGGATGTGAAGAAGACCATTGTATAGTATTATCCAAAGTAGGGGGCCCGAACTCGACCCTTGGGGGCATCCCCTAGTAATCTGCTTGATGACCATCTTGCCAGTTGGGCCCAACTGTGCTTGCCGGTGCGTGAGAAAGCTTCTATAAAGCCCAAGGATGTTAGAAGGGCAATTTATGTTTTTCAAGGCCAGAATGATGGCCGGCCACCAGGCATGGTTAAATGCCCCCTTAAAGTCTATGGCTACAGCCAGAGTATGTTGGTCTTTCTTCTTAGCCTCCTTTATGCTGTTGATTAGTTCCTGGAGGGCCAAATTTGTACCTTTCTTTTTTCTAAACCCATACTGCAGAGGGTGAAGGGTGTTGTTGAGTTCTGAATGATGTTGGAGCCTCCTAGCCATAAGGGAATCCAAAATTTTCCCCATTATCGATAAAAGCGAAATGGGTCGGTAGTCATTCGGGGTGTTTGGCTTGTCGCATTTCGGTATCAGCCTAATTTTTGCCACCTTCCACCTGTCCGGGAAGTGTTTCATTTGTAGGCATTTGTTATAAATTACCAGGAGGTGGGCTGGGATTGCCCTAAGAGCCCCTTTCGCCATTTGTCCGGTAATTTCGTCTGGACCCGGCGCCTTCCTGTTGTTTATTTTCCTGAAAAGGGTGGCAATTTCTGTCATTGAAAAATTTTTGTCAGTGATTTGTTTATCCTCTGTCATGCTGCACGTCCTGATGTGATCGTGGTACTGAGTGTCTTCGCTGGGGTTATCGTCAGGAAAGAGAGCATTAAGAACATAACTGTAAGTTTCCTCGATGCTTTTGGTATAATTCCCGTCTTCCTTTTTGACCGAGCAGGGAGTGTGTGCAGCTTTTGTTTTGTTAAAGGCTATATAGTACGGTATAGTCCATGGCCCTTTCTCACCCACCCTGTTGCAAAACTGTTTCCAAGATTGTGTTCTCGCCTCATTTATGGCCTGTTTGTACACTTTTTTGATTTTTAAGTATTCCTGACGTAGGTCCTCCTTACTGTTTCCGTTAGCCTTCCTGTAGCCTCTTTTTGCTTTTCTTGTTTTCTTCCTCAGATCCTGGAGGTGCGAGTTCCACCAGGCTGTTTTTGTGGTATGAAGTCTCTCCTTAGTGGCTAGCCGATATGCCATGTGTAAGGTATGGGTTAATTCTTCAATAGCGTGGTCCAGCTCCCCAGTGGTTTGGATGTTGATAAGAGGGTCAGGCTTCCAGAGAGTTTTGACCAAGTCTTCGTAGAGGTCCCAGTTTGTGTGCTTACTGATGGTGCAGATGGCAGGAGGAATGGTGCAGGCAAGTATTGTGAGGATGTAGTTGTGGTCACTAGGGACCATGTAGTCCAGAGTCTTGCAGGAGTGAACAGACCCCAGTATCCTATTGTTCCCTATGCAGACATCTATCCAACTCTCACCCTGGGCCGAGGAGAAAGTAGGAAGGGGGGAGGTGTTGAGAGAGTGGAAGTGGATCTCCTCCAGAAATTCCCTGACAATTGTCCCCCGTGGGTCTTCCTTTTTAGCGAACCACAGAGGGGATTTAGAGTTGAGATCGCCTGCCAAAAGGATCTGGTCAGTCCCTAAGGCTCGTATAGTGTCTCGGACTTCCTGAAGGGGTCCGAGGATGGGGACAGAGGGAGGAAAGTATGCTGAGATGATGTAGCAGTTGAGGTTGCTTTGCTGAATACTAATCGTGGCGTGGTAAGTACCGCTTAATTGCGGATGGAACTGAACAATTAAGTGGGGGTTGTAAACAGCCACCGCAGCCAAGGTAGGACCTTGAGAAATGGCCTCGAAAACCCTGCATTTACCCAAGAGGGCAACCCTGTTTTTAAAAGTGTAGGGTTCCTGGAGAAGGGCGACATCAATATTTAGGGTAGTGACATCCCAGGCAAGCTGGGAAGTTGCGGCTTTACTTTTCTGTAAATTGGCCTGGAGGATGTGAAGATTGTGCTGGGGAGGGGTGATACAGGTGTTTGCAGTTATAGGATTGCTAGCTGTACTTGCTGTTGTAATGATATTATTGTCCATAGTTGGTTTGCATGATGGCCCTTGATTTCATTTTCTGCAGTGTTGGGCATTTCTGGTCAAATGCATTGTGTGCTGTGTTGATCTTTTTCCCCTTATTAACCATGTCGTTAGCTTCGTTGCAGTTTATACACCTGGGCGCCTCCTCCCTGTGAGGGCATCCGTGGAACCTATGTTCCTCCCCACAGTGACTGCAAGTCACCAGCTGGTCGCACTCTCTGGCATAGAAGCACCTCAATATATACACGAAATCATCTACCCTTATGTTGCTCCATGATAACGCAACATATTTTTTGTTGATCATTATTTTCCGAATTTCTGGTGTGGTCGTTACAATAATATGCCTGCACTTCTCCTTAACGTTTCCTCTCTTTAGGAAGGATGTTATTCTGCACTGCTCTAGAAAGTTTTCCTGTGCCAAGTTCCCCCATATTTTATTTTGGCTGTAAGACTACTCTCTACAGCCAAAATAAAATATGGGGGAACTTGGCACAGGAAAACTTTCTAGAGCAGTGCAGACTGTTATTGGAGGCGATCCGGCTAGAACCTCCATATAAACCAAAGAAGAAAGACTGTTATTGGGAGCCTCGCTCGGACGGGCTGACCGCATGGAGTTTTCCGGGTTTTCTCACGTCTGTAACGCCTGAATAGGGGCCAGTTCCCTTAAAAGCCCTCCTGGAAGGCATTATTTCTCTACGTAGCTATGGCCTTCCACCTATAAGGCCGGTAATCGGACGCATGCGTCCATATTCTCGTTCTCCGAGTAAATAGCCTACATGAGCTGCAAGCTCTATTCATCAGAAAGAAAGACTGTTATTGGTTTATGAGGATTGGACATGGCGGAAACAAGACGATTTAGTTTCTTCGAATTCTTAATTCGTAAAAATCGTTTTACATTATTATTTATTATAAAATGTCAAAAAGTTTAATTTTGAGAGTAATGATGAGTTTTATATAAAAACAAATAAACTTCAAGGCCATTTTTGGGACGAAACTATGTCTCGGAGACTCAGGGCTCGACTGCGCACCGTTTTCCAAGGAAAAAAGAAAAATGAGCACTAACCAATAAAAAAAAACCCGACATCGGTACTCGGGGTCCTGGCGTAGATTACTGTGGGCCTCGTTGCCGCCAAAGTTACGACGGGTTGCGTTGTCACGGGCTAATTCTTGGCTACGGTAAGCGGGAAGATATTTGTACCCGAATTGTCGCGATGTTGCTCCCGTCATTTCGCAGGATGGAGAAACGACGAGAGCAAGAGAATACACGCGTAACGTGTGTCACACGTTTGTCAAAATTCGATTTCGCAACGTTTACATTTCGAACCTCCCAACGAGCAACGCATGCGCAAATCTCGCACTCGCGCCTGTTTGTAGAAACAGAGTCGCCATTTTGTATTTTATTTTGACCCGGTTCTCGATTCCCTGACTACTTATAAGTCTGGATTTTTATGTTTGCATGGTTAGGACACCAAATACTCTGTGCCAAATTGCAATTCCTGGTATGTACTCCTTCACACCTGTAAGGTGTCCAGCCGTTGACAGGAGCGCGATTTTATAGACAAGAAATAGTCTCGTCAAAAATTGTAACAAGATCTTCATTAAGTCTAGCCTCCCTCGAGATATGATACTTTACCCAACTCTATCTCCTCACTCCTTCGACCTTTAACCATTACAATTTAATAGTATCAATTCTCCTTATATACAATATACTTTGCCAAATTTTGTTTCTTAATCAATACCCCATTCTCAGATATTAAACGAGATAGGCGCGAACACGCTCATGTGAAATTTTTCCCGTTTTTTGACATTATTTGGGTCCAAGAGGTCTAAAACATAGAGATTTGAAAAAACTCTGAGTTTCAAATTTGACAAGATTCCAATACTCTTTCTTGTTATGTATACGTAACAGCCACAAAGTAACATCGATAAGCAATTCCTTGTTCACTATTTTCATGAAAAGATGAAGCAATAAACTAATAAAGCTTATTGTATTGAATAAAATAGAAGCATGAAATTGTCTGCAAATAAAATATGTTGTAATACATTGGAATAAATTTGCAATTAAAACTTAGAGTATTTTTGAAAAACGTTGTATCATTATTTTTCTGTTTTTTCAAAATTTTCTTTAAACATTTTTCACTAAGCAACGTTCGTTGAATGTTTTATTAAACGTTTTGTTACCGGATATAAAGGTTCTTTAAGGGTTTGTCACTAAGCAGCATTGCATCAAATAATGCCATTGAAATTATGCTTGTAACAATGGTAATGATTAGATTAAAAAATCTAATTTAATCTAATTTAATTAATTCTAATTTAATCTAATAAAAATCTTTTAGGCTGTAACTTTAAAAAATTGTCGACTTAATAAATAACCACTGTCGGCTGTTGTCTATCTGTCATTCCTTAATCTCGAGAATGGAGTTACACAGATGAAAGATAAAACGAGATATGGAAACTTTGGTGGGGGGTCCCGATTAACGATATGTAAACGTCCGATGCAAACCGAAAGTCACGTTATTTTAATTCAAAACTTTCCATGAAAGCAGTTAATAGATGACCGGTGAGACTCTATTGATAAAGGAAACGTATGATGTATAGGTGTAAGACACTGCAGTACTGATTTGAGGTGAAAAGCATATATATTAAATTAAAAATAAATTAAAAATATAATTAAAAATTGTAGCCCGGCATTATGATGATGTCATAATTGCTCGTTAATACAATAAAACTATTATTTCATTCCAGTCTTAAAGTTGACAGAATATGAATATTTATTTTTCAAAAAATTCTACAACCTTAATACAATAGACATCCGCGTAACGTGACGCTCATATTGCGTTATTTTCGCGTAACTTTTATTCCTTATTTCTTTTAAATTAAAAACATTTATCTTTTAATAAACGAATATTTCATTTTAGAGGCGACTAACAGGCGGAATATTTGTTTTGTATTTCTTTTTTTGTTAATAAATCAAGTTATTATGCACACACGAAAAATGCTTTCCCTGTGTTATAAAACTTATTTTGGTATTGTTGTATAAAGAAAGTGAAATTTTTCCATTCAAATTCACTTTTTTACCGGCACTTACGTATGATTTATGATAATGAATTGTTTTTCTGTTGCGTGTTCAATTGACGTGATATATAACTTATTTTATTTATTATAATAGTTATAAATATTGCGACTTTTATACTAATTTTATAAATTGTTTGTAAATTAATTTTATTTCAAATTATTAAAAATTGTTTCGTAATTCTAACTCTAGTAAAATCGATAATAATTTATTCTAGTTTCTTTCGATAAAATTCATACCATTTATACTTATGTAACACGTTGGCAACTGTTTAATGACATACTTCTACATTATTACTAGCTCAATAACGTGTTATTACAAATAAAGGGTGTCCTGTTTCGGCCTAGCTGATTGGGATAGATCTTCCAGGTTGCTGAAATAGAAAATAGTCGTAAAATTTTGAATAGATTTGATTTTCTAAGATCTGATTTTTGTTTTTAAAAATTTAATAACGTACTAGTCAAGTAACGCTGTATCAGCGTGTAGTCAGAACGAAGCTGCTCGCACCTTTATTTTCTAGATTATGAGGGAAAAAAGAAACAAAGAATCATTCGTTCTCAACAATATATTTGATTTCTATTGGATCATTTAAAGGTACAAATATAAGATCAGAATAAGCCATTAATTAATTGCTATGCCAACGTCTCACAAAATTCTGTTTATCAGTACGGACCTTGGACCTACTGATTGACTCCTAGTCATCTTTATTATAACTTTAAAAAAACTGAGTCTGTTATTTTTTCACTCGACTCAATGTAACATAGATAAGATCGATAACTGTCTCTTTTTTCCTATATCTATTTTGATTTTTGGAAGAGTTAATCCCTGTGATTTATGTATAGTCATCGAGTATGCTAAGGTAAGGGGAAACTGTCTACTAGATCGCAATATATTTTCATCGTTTGAAGAGCGTGTTATGGGAATTATTGGAAATAGATTACCATAGATGAAAGGTCCCTGATAGCTATCGAATTCCACTAAAATAAACAGAGAAAGAGCTGGAGGGCGAGCATTAAGAACATATATAATGTAGCGTATAGTTCCTAATGAACCATTGACGAGACCTCCTTGCACCCATAAGTTGACTCTCAGCATGATTCTGGCATTAACTGAGAGATTCAAATACTTGGAGAGACGAAGAGCTGAGTCATCTTTGGACGAAGGCAAGGCAATATCTGGAGTGTTTTCAGATGCTATATAAGCAAGAGGGCATCCAGTTGACTGCAAGTAGTCTTCGTTGCTTTGTTTAACTTGCTCGTTTGTTGGATATAGCTCTACTGCCGTTTGGAAATGATCAAGTTCATCTCTGGATAAATAGGCTCGATTTCTTGTCGTCAGAATGTTCAGATCTCTATCAGAGAAATCACCCGAAGGTAGATGTTGTAAGACATCTGTGAAGGAATTATCTGCGCTATTTTGTCTATGAGAATTACTAAGTTCTCATAAGAAAAGAATCAAATGAAAATGTAATGTAATGTCCCAACAAGGTAGTAATGTCCCAACAAAGTAATGACCATTACTATGTTGGGACATTACTTTGTAAAGAACAAAGCACTCGAGTAGAGAGGAGTATCTTTAACAGGAAGAAGCTGACGAAAATCACCAAACAAATAGATAAAAAATCCACCAAACGGCTCATTTTTCTCGGGGTTTATCTCCCTCAATCTTCTCTCGATCATGTAAAGCATTCTTGCACCAATCATTGACATTTCATCGATGATGATGAATTTGAGCGACATCATCTCAATCTGGAATCTCTGTGCAGCTTCTCCATTTACAGATCAAAATTTCGTACTAACGACAGAAAGACAAAGAAGAGAATGGATCGCAAAGCCATCAATATTGATCGCTGCTACTCCACGTTTTAAAAAGAAAACTTTTTTAAACTTATTGTTCTATAAAGATTCTTTATATTTGTTGTGCATCTATTGTTAGCGATAACATTTACCTTTCAAAATTACCGTTTAATGCTTGTCATATTTTCCGACCACTAGATGACGCTTCTACACGTGCGTGCAGGAAGCGACTAAAACTTGACTTCATGCATTCCTTGTCAACATTACAACTCTAGAATGAGTTCTCCGATCTTGATGAAATTTTCTAGGACGACTCATCATTAGTGAAGAATGAACTGATTAAAATTTAAACTCTCAAAAATGATCCATACTTAAGACAAACGTGATCTTCGTTTTGACCCCTATCTCCAGTTCTACAAAAATGGATCATTTTTGAAAGTTGAAATTTTAATCAGTTTTTCCTTGAGTGACGATAAGTCGTCTTAGAAAATTTCATCAAGATCGGACAACTCATTCTAGAGTTATAGTGTTGACAAGGAATGCATGAAGTCAAGTACAGTATTAGTCGTCACTTCGTTCCGACAATTAGGTTAAAAGTATGTTATTACTGGAAGGAAAAAAATCAACATTTTGCAAGTGTTCATATCTGATAATTACTATATTATGTAAAGGAAGGTCATTTTTTTATTGATCACGATAACAGCATCACGTCATATCATCACGTTACTTCAATCAAGATGTTGATTTGGAGCATATTATTACTTCTTTTCGCACTAATAATTTTATGGAAATATGTTTTTGGAAAAATTAAACTTCGGAGACAATTATCTTCATTTCCTGGGCCTAAGTTGGATAATTTTCTTCTAGGAAATTATAATCTTTTCTGGACAAAAGGAAAGAACATTCCTTTTCATATCCGTCAGTAAGCCATTTCACAATAATTACTTATACGTTTTAAATGTTTTAATATCAATTTATTTAGTTATAAATAATAAGTTTTATCAAATTAAATTGATAACAAATATTTCTTTTAAAATCACAAAATTTATTATTTGCTCATTATAATTATATACTGATAATTTGATGTTATTGAATATTTTTTAAATTATATGTTATAAACAGCTGCATATATATAATTTTATTCGACGAGTAAAGTTTACTCGTATCTTTCGTTTTTAAATTGAAATTATCATCAACTTAAATGTCTTTATTTATTTCATAACAGAATAGACGATTAGTTATCATATTAATATAATTTTAGGCTTATATTCTTATCTGATTTTTTATCTTGAACAAGGAAAAATAACTTATTGATTTTTTCGTTTAGTTAATTCTTGTAGTATTTAAAAGTATTTTAATTGTAGGTTAATAAAATTTCAAAAGAAAATAAACATTATTAAGTGAGATCTCGCAACCTTCCTCATTACAACGTATGGCCACTGATGAATTATAGTTAATAGTAACCACTTCTTCATGACTAGTATCCAGTCAAGAAGAAGTGATTCCCGTTCAACCCTCAACCCCCATCTGGTTATAACACATTGTGCTAGTTTTTGTCGATTTAAGTTGGTCTCACACAGTGAAACTTATCACTTGTATAATGGTTTTAGGAACTTTTAATTTCAACTTTTATAAAAAAATGTTTTTAAACCTGATTTTACTTTTATTTATCAGTCTTATTTTTTAAAAGTAAAATAAAATTTGTTTTATATTTCAAAAATACAAAATTTTTTTTAAACATAATCCACTTCGTAATTTTTTATCCATCAACAGGTAATAGCAATCTAATCTATATTATATTAAAAATTAAGAAAAAATTTTCAAATTTTTAAATTTTTTCTTAATTTTATTTATTTAATATTTATTTACCTGTCTACCTTAATTTTACCTTATACAGCACACTTTTTAAAACAAGTTTTATTTAGTCAATTGCCTAATTTTTAATTTCAATTTGAAATTAATAAACAGCTATGTAAGTAAAAAAGATATAAAAAAATATTATTTGTATTATGGGTAATGTAATTTATATCTATTATTTCTTTTGTAAAAAATAAGGACTGAAAAGGGGTCATTTAGACCCGAAGTGCTCCATTTTACAGGCATCTCCGGACAGCACCAATATATTGATAGATACTGATAAAATAGTTTGAAGAAATTGATATTTATCTAACTCCCAATTGTATTTCCGCGGTAAAAATGTTAAAAAAAACTATTGTTTTTATGAAATTCTTTGAGATAAATATACTTTTCGTGTGATTAATTATAATTTTCATTAAAATTAGACCGAAATATGTTGAAGTTGTGGGGAAAGTAACATTTTTATATAGTCAATTGACTGTCATATTTACGAGTAATCACTCGTATTAGTTATTTTATATAAATCTGAAAATTCCTAAATAATTGTAGCAATTATCAGGGTTGAAAACAAATAAACAATGTGGGAAAGCCCAGCAGCAACATTGCTAGCTTTTACTTCTTTAATTTGTGCTATAAAACATAGATTTACATGAGGATTATCAATCGCTTTTTCCAAAAGCATTTTAAAGGCAGTACTATTTAAGCGGCGAGTGATGACGTATCTCATCTTCAGGTCACCGAGCTGACCATGTCTTTAAGGTAATGAATAGCTCAATTAATAGTTTTCCTAAACGAATTCTGTGATGACGTCATTACATCTTAAACAATTAGCTATCCATAAGTTTCCATCAATGACTTCAGGAAAACTTTCAATACTCAATGTTAACATATGAAATTTTTCTTGTATAATAAATTAAATATAATATATTTTTATTTTTACATTCATTAAATATATTAAAAATATATAAATATAAAATATATTTTTTAGAATTTCCTATAACGTTATTATCCTTGGCTACAATTTATCGAGAACATGGATTATGTCGTGTTTGGATAGCTGTTGATCCTTACGTGATGCTTTTTTCGGCAGAAACTATTGAAGTTAGTCACCTGGTATTATTTCATAATTAGAATTATAAATATACGAAATAATGTAAATTTAAATATAATTGTATAAATAGAATTTTTAATGTGTTAATTGGTTGCAGTAAAAATTTAAAAATATACATTAACTTCATATCATATAATTCGAGAACCAATTCATCTCAAACATTTGGGATGAATTGAGTTGAAAAACAGATAAGAGGGAAAAATTTTGGATTTAACAAAGGAAATTTCATTCTTTGAACGTAACTTCTTAAAACGCAATCATTCTATATTGCATTAACTGCCAATTAAGAAGGAACAGACAAAAGACAAAGATGATCCAGTTAATGTTGTAAAGATGAATGACGAAAATTTAGGCGATTGTAAAGATAATATGATAGAGAATACAGTGGCCTCTCCACATCTGAAGTAATATGGCCGAAAATGATCCGAATATTAAAAAAATCTGGATAAGGAGTGGGATAATTTTAGAATAAGACAAGTGTAATAAAATGTTTTTGCTCAATTTGATGCTGATGTTTGACAATTATTACAATTAGTTTTGAAAGTATTGTGTTAAAGTGGCTTGTTTTGTTTTCGATTCGCTGACGAGATGCTACATCACACCAATGCCCAATCGTTATCACATCAGCGGTGGTTGATGCATTGTGGTTGAGCTTCTACGAACTTCAATGCGACCTCAATAAGAAGAAGTTAAAAAATGTACGCACTGCAGCATGGGAAAGTAAGATTCGAAATACAACACATTTTGAAAAATTTTTAGTTGTCTTTCATTAATCGGTTTCCTTTATAGCGGCTCTTCTCGGGTTTAAAAGTGTTTTGTACTTGTTCGTGAACTACACTGGATTTTATTTGGGAAATTACAATTGTTTCAGCTCACACTTCCAGGAGAATTTTGTAATCTAGTTCTATTTTATCTATGTACACGCGGTGTTTATACTTTGTTATTGTATTGATATTATTGTGTCCGTGTTTATTCTGCCGGCAGAGCGCATTGGTACTCTTTGTGTAACATTAGATACACCTCCTTTGGTTATAAACGGTTCCCAGCCTAGCATCACGAGATCCCCCCACTCTTTTCTTCTCACCTGTCCTTCCCTTTGCCCTCCACCCTCTCCTTTACCTTTATTCATCTATTTATCCTTGGCTATATCTGTGGGTAAGGCCTTCTCTATCTATCTATCTCTCTCTCTTTGATTAGTCCGGATATAGGAAGGACCGATGTAGAAGAGTCTACTGTATTCCATACATTACACTCTGTAATACAAATGAAAGTTTTTCATACGCGTTGTTAATTATAGTGTAGATAAAAATTGTTTACAGATCAGCGAGAATCCTAGTATCGGGGCGAAACATTTGATATCATGTTTTACATTTTATTATTAAAAATAACATTATAAAATTGAATTAACTACAATATAAATAATACGAATAAATTGAATAAATAATTTATTATTTTTGATAATTTTCTTAATAATAATTTGTCAAATAATTTATAGAATAATAATTTTTTTAGCCCATTTTAAACAGTGACACGTTAATAACTAAAGACGATTCATATAAACTACTTCATTGTTGGCTTGGAACGGGTTTACTAACGAGGTAAAATATTATTCTTTAAATATTCTACTTAATAAATATATAAATAATAATCAGTTAATAGATATATTTACAATAAGACGTAATTTGATATTTGTTAATTGTTATTAACAATTCAGCTAATTTAAAGTACTATATATACATATAGTAGGCCTACATTACATTTTTAATAACATAGTACTGGTAATAAATGGAAAATCAGAAGAAAAATGATTGCTCCGACGTTTCATTATCGAATTCTCGATCAATTTCTTCCGACATTCGACAAAAATGCAAAGATTCTCGTTAAAAACCTTGAAGAATATGAAAGTGAGGATTGGATAGATATCATACCATTAGTTACTCTTTGCACTTTGGATGTAATCTGTGGTAAGAAAAATAAAAATAATTATTAAAATTATTGAATTTAATATAATTGAATTTAAAACTCTTGTTATTACAGAGACGGCGATGGGAGTTGAAATAAAATCACAGAACAAAAACTGCATGGATTATATTCAAGCAGTGCATGAGTATGTATTATTTTGAAAATGCAATTAAATTATTAAGTTCAATAGAACTAACTTCATTAAACATTGTTTTAAACTTCATATAATGATTTTTTCGTAACATTTGTAATTGGATTGGATCGTGAGTCGTAAAACATAAATGGAACACACTACTTATCTGTTACTTAAATAATAGTAATAGGAACTATCGAAAACAAGTTGATTGGCATTCGATTAATAAATAAAAATACAGTAGAGCGTCGATAAGTGGAACGTCGGTAAGTGGAATGGCCGGAAAGTGGAACGATTTTCAGTCGGACTGTGTCGTGCTGAATCGAATGTTTTTGATACTAAATTTACTTCTAAAGTATAATTTTCATGTTTTTTATATTCTTTAATATATTTATTTTGTTTGTACAAAATGCAGAAATAATTTTTAACGATACGATAGCCTCGATGATTATTATAAAAATTTTCGTTAGGCTTAAAATCGACGAAAATTCAACACGAAGCGACACGCAACAGAGAAAAATTCAACAGGAAGCGATACGCAACGGAGAAAAATTTGAACATCGGACAGGTTAATGTATTTTTTCGTACAAAGTCGGAAACTGGAACAAATCATTAACTGGAAGGACCCCAGTTCCCAATTGGTTCCACTTTTCGACGCTCTACTGTATTTTAAAGTTATTAAGTTTTATACAGTTTTTTTTTTATTATACATTAAAAAATAACTTAGAAAGTAATCCTTCTCTAAATTTTGTTTATAAGTCATTTCAATTCAGAATCTCATAATATAATTTAAGAACAATCTTACTTCACCACCGGCCTTGACCGTTCGGCCACCCGGCGTCTAGCCAGGTGGCCGAGTGGTCAACGCTGATGGGGAGGTTGTGCCTACCGCTTTGGGAGATCCAGGATCGAATCCGAACGGATCGAAGCTGGCTGCTAATGAAGATCAGAAATGAAATCGTAATCAAAATCGTATCGAAACTCAAAACGCGAATAGAAAAGCGATGCTAAACGTAATATCCGAATAGTGGATACACTACTCAAATGCTAACGTAATTGGTAGAAGTCAATTTCTGAATTATAAATGTAACGCTAGGCTGTTACCAGAAAAAATCTCACATCTTTATGTGAGAAATCATAATAGTGAAGAAAAGAACATACTATCACTGGAAATCTGAAGCACTATTTGTTCCTTAATTTAATTATACTGATAATAAAATATTTAATCTTAATTACAGGTTTTCTAACATACATTTAGAAAGATCTGTGAAACCGTGGTTATTTAATGATTTTATTTTTAATCTGACATCTAATGCGGCTAAATTAAAAAGAACTTTATCTGTACTTCATGGCTTAACTAAAAAGGTAAATAAATACTTTTGTGTTTTATTTTAAAATATATTTATAATTTTGTTAGATTATTGAAATCACTTATTAGTGTTACATTTTCATTATTTATGCAAATCACATAATATTTATAAGGTAAAAATATTCACATTTTGCATAATGCAATGAAGGAGAATTGATATGACCAAATCATTCTGAAATGATTTGCGATTAATTATGAACAGCGATTCCTTGTAATGAAAATTATATTTCAATATGTAAAAATATATACAACGAGCAATTATTTATTGTGACATCGTCACTATGCCGGGCTGCAATTTTTAATAATTTTTTAAATTTAAAATATATGCTTTCCACCTGAAATTTTTCAATTGAAATAACGTAACTTCCTAACTTTTGATTTTGACCAGAAATTCGTATATAGTTAATCGGGGCTCCTGTCCCAAATGTTTCCATATCTGGTCACGGCTTTAATCTCTCTAACTCTGTTCTCAATATTAGGGACGGACGGACAGATCACAGTGGGAATTTGTAGGTATACAATTTTTTCAAATTGGATTTCAATAATTTGCATTTATTTATTTTTAATAAGATATTTAATATAGCCTATATCAGGGATGGCGAATTTTTTATGCCCGCGTGCCATACTTAGTTTTAAGGATGTTTATATGTGTAAAAGATTTAGACTCCAAATAACGATATTTAAAGAAATTAAACGAATATGCTTTAATTACAATAAACGTAAAAAAACTGATTAAGAAAAGGAGGATCAGACGGATGATCAGGTAAACCAAAAAGGATAATTGAAAAAGAGAGGTGATAAGTCTATATTGCTTATAATGAAAGCAAGGAACGAATACAAATGGAAGTTTGTACAAATTAGAAATAAAAAATTTCATATGGATACAAAATGTTACTACATTTGTTTAATTCGATGTTATACTCATTACTTAACTAAAATAAACTTGGAAATTCTTGTATAAACAATCGATAGGAAATGTACTAAGATAATGAATTTCAAATTGAATCGTTTCTTATCCAAGGAAAATTGAGATTTCTTTATATTTGTATTTTCTAAAATTTACTTTAATTTGTACGCAGCGAAAAATGTTCTTATATATGGTCCATTCTTATATAGGATATTTCAAAACACCGTGTGTAGTGTTACACTTCAATGATACATATAAAACTACTTTATTTTATATACAGATTCCGCTAGTGACCCGGGAAAGTACACTACATTCTTTGACTTGCACAATTTCAGTCAACAACCGTTGTTAGAAGAAAGTACATTATTTATTATGGCACATTTATCATAATGAAAAAGGCTTCTTATAATAGCTGTTATTGACTTTATTTCTTTGAGTGAAAGCATGCAATTTACTTTCTCTTCGATTGTCCTTATTTGGAGTTTCTAATGAGTTCTGAAAATAAAATTTGTTTTACATTTTACAAAATTATTACGTAAAATACTTCAGATGTTAGATTATCAAATATTATTTACTGCATAGTTATAACAGTGTAGTTTTAGTGATTGAAGTGTACACGAACTTTTAAAACACTGTGTTATAGAAAAGTTCTCTTTTCTCGTGCAAGTAAATTCACCCAAGTAAATTACACGTTTTAATTATTGAAACAAATTTATGTTAATATTAAAATTATGATAATTTTTATTTAAAGATCTTAAAACAAAGAAAGGAAGAATTGAAAACGTCAGTCGATAATTTGACAGATTCCTCTATTGAAGAAAGGAAAAAAGAACCTCTTCTTGATACTTTGATTAAACATCAATTTCAAAATAAAGATTTTACCGACCAAGACATTTGTGAAGAAGTTGACACTTTCGTATTTGAAGTAAGATTTATTCAGTTTTTTTAAAGTAAAGAATGTGTTTTCTTCGTAAAATTATTAAATTGGTATTGCAAAGCAAAGTTAAGTTTAGTTAATTATTTTTAAATTTAAAAATATTTTCGGACATTAGAATATAATTGAGATAACAGTTGCTACGAAATAATTTAAATATATTTTTAAAATATCAATGTGAAATACATTCTTATTTACTATCAATATTTCTTAAACGTATTCAATGTAAATAGAATTTTTTGCTTTTAATAAGAATAAATATTTTAAAAAAATTATATGTATTAATATAAGGTTTAAAATATAAAGTGACCTAAAAGGCAATTAACTAAGATACCGGTATATAGGCCTATTAAGATTATTAAGAACAGTTAAAATCCGTGTTAAGCGGCTACGGATTTTCGATTCATTCCCTTCGTTTCATTTCATTCAGTTTCTTCGTTGCAACTTTTGAATCACGTTATGTACTGTACTGTACCATACCTAAGATCCATGTGGGACAGATTGGACATATCCTCCCAATAGTTTTGTCCCAGCAAATTGTTTTCCTCGCAAAAGATTTTTATTTTATACCATTTTACAATAATTGAAAGTAGAAACGAGTCTGTACACAACAAAACACCTTATTTTGTATATCCGTCAATCTCATTGTCGTTCAGAAGCGGTAATTGCTAATGAAGGTCTTCCACAAGGTGAACCACTTAGTCCTATTTTGTTTAATTTATTCGTTAACGATTTCCCGGACATTTTTGATAGTCTTTAGGACTTTACTATGGGTGTATCTATATCACCGGAGGTAGAATTTAACTGTGTTTTGTTTGCCGATGATATTGTAATATTTTCGTATTCGCCTATTGGCTTTTAGAAGAAACTTGACCTTTTATAGGATTATTGTAAGTCTAATAAACTACTTACTTATTAACGAGGCTAAATCTAAAGTAATGGTTTTTCAGAGAGGTGGGCAGACTGGGGAAGGCTGATAAATTTTATTCATCTAACTCTGAGTTGGAGATCGTCTCGTCTTACAAATATCTGGGTATCTATTTTACTCCACAGGGTTCATTTTCTTTTCACCTAGATAAATTGTTTTTGAAATATAAACTTCAACTTTCTCATTTAATAAAGCTTATGGTTAGAATGAAGCAGTCTTCTATTAAGTCATGCTTTCGATTGTTTAATTCCTTGATACGGTCAAGTTTGGGATTTGTGTTTCCTATTTGGGGATCATCTTTTGTCGATAAACTAGAGAAGACGCAACTGAGATTTATTAGATCGATATTTCATATTAATCGTTCGGTGCCTGGACCTGTTTTAAGATTCGAATTGAGCCGTCCGCCAATGGCTTTACGTTAGCTTTACATTGGCCATTTTTAGATACTGGATTAACCAAATTTTAGAGTTACCAGAATCTGATCTTAAAAAGTTGGTTTATAATAAATTGAAATTAATAGGTAGAAATCATTTGGTTGTAACTTGGTTAAACAAAATAATTTCTACCTATTAACTTTGGTTGGTCTTTTTCAGTTGAAGGTTTATTGTCTGATTTAGATTATTCTACTGATTACTATACTCAAATTTCTGATTAAAAAAAACTCTTTTTAGCTGAAATATTTCAGTCATTAAAAGATAAATATTGGGCCCAAGATATTCATTATATTGAGCAAAAGTGTAGTTTTTTTGAAACTTCCTTATCATCTCCATGGACACTTCGATATTATCTATTATCAAATTTAAATTACAATATTAAATCTTTAATAATACAACTGCGACTTAATGACTATACTATTGTTTTAACTGGGCGTAGAATGAATATTTTGGCTCACTCAAATTGTCCTCTTTGTAACAGATTTTGTGAAAACGTTAAAACCACCTATTTGTATCTTGCGAAACTACTGAACACTTAAAGAATACTTTTTTGACAATTGATTTTGATATGTTTTGTTTATATGATAATAATTTAAGTTCTGTAATGTTGTATAATATTTATAAATTCTTCTGTTATTCATTAAACATGTTAAATAATCTTACTAACTTAAGTTGTATTATTTATTTTCCTTTACATTTATGTATAATAACGTTTGTATTTTGTTAATTTTGATATGAATTTGTAACCCCCTTTGTAAAGGCGAAAACCATAACAAATAAATGTTGATTGATTGATTGATATCCATCAATCAATTTCGAACCCGACAATAAAATTTTTCTTATTTATATGATGGATCTCGTTGACTAAAGGCAATTTGTTTCGCGTTTAGCTTTAGTACCACAAAACAAATTGTTTTCAGATGTATTTGTAAAATTCTTAAAGTGAGCAATCGAAACGAAAATGATGCTTTAGGATACACTTTAAGATCCCGATGTGTGTAAAATGAACATTTCAACATTCATGATAAGTTGACGACTTGCGGCTTGAGGCTCGTGCAGCCTACATTTAGTGCTCTCAAGATTGACAGGTTGTGGTTCATGTCATAAAACGTATTGCGTTTGCGAGAAACCACGTCATAGGATACCACGTATTTAACGATTTATTCGGTCTTCATCATATATAAGGTTATGTTTTTTGAATGATTTTTTTGCTTTATTTCACTTACTTACCGATTTTATGGTCCCCCATCGCGTTGTGAAACGTAAACTGCAATTACGGTTCATTTATTACATTGATTACCGCCAAATCGGTCCCCACAGTTTACAGAGCTATTATTAACTCTAACACGACCAATTAGAGAGTAAAAGGCGTATAAACAAGAAATTTAAAGCCAATTAACAGCAAGAAGGTCTCTATAGACTTACTATAGGAAGGGGGAGTTTCCCAGAATATTTATGACTAGAGATTAACTCTTTTGTCGGTGTACAGGCAGACAACCTAAACAAAATCCAATCCAAGTAATTATATTGCGAACATCTATTAAATTTTAAATGATTGGAAATAATAAAAAATAAGTATTGCTTATCGCACCGGGGAGCCGACGCCATAACAGCACTGTAATTGACACTCCCCTATCATAAATCACAACTTTGAACGTAAACATCTCGGGTTCTACTGAGGCTATAATGACGCAATTTGTTTTGATAGCCGCAGAAACATTTCAACTTTGTAAGCAGTTTGTTAAACAATACAATTTTTTTAAAATTTATTTTTTTAATGAAAATACGTCGAACTTTTGTCTTTTTAAAAATTTTTTCTCGTCAATTATAAAAACAAATACGATAATCAGAGAGACAGAAGTGTTTATAGACAAAATAAAAAGACAGCGCATCTCTAGCGCAAAATTCAAGAAAAATATGGCAATTTTAAATTATTTTACAAAAAAACTGAGCCTCAGGGATTGTCGTTTTTTGCGTTTTTTTCGAAAATGCAGGTGTCAAAAGGTTAATGTTTCAAATTACTAACTTTGATAATAGAAACATAGTAGTAAAAATTTTGCATTATTAAGTGTAAGCTATATTATTAAAAACAACTAATAAACATCATAAAATACAAAAAATTGTTAATTTTCTTGTAAATCTTTACATCTTAAAACAAATTATTTATAAAAATCATATTTAAATAAATAAATTTCATTAAGATAAAACAATGTAAAGCTTTAAATTGGAATTTTTAAACCTTGCATTTTATAATTATTAACAGTTATAAGCATTTTATGTTTTATAAACTTCAACGCATTGTTGTGTTAGATTAGCTTTTATTATTTATATTAACTTTCCAAAAGAACGCAAAAAGAGCAAAATTGTATGAATTTATTTTCATATTTAGTTATAATTAGGGTTATGTTTATTTTCTAGGGTCACGATACAACTTCAATGGGCATATGTTGGGCACTGTATCATCTAGGACTCCATCGAGATATTCAAGAAAAAGTGTATGAAGAACTCCGAGGAATATTCGGAGACGACAAAGATAAAACATTAACTGCGGATGACATTAGAGAAATGAAATATTTGGAATGTGTCATAAAGGTTTGTATTAATCATATTTAGTAAATATGCTGTATATAAGTCACAACCAACCCTCGACCCAAGAGGTCGTAATTTGATACCTTGGAACTTTGTCAACGTAGTTGTATTTCTTTGTTTTATCTCTCGTGCCATTATGCAACCATAATTAAGCAGATACAAGAAAGTTTTGTTAATTCGAACTCGGATGGTTCGAAATCCTGTTAGTTTGTGACTGTACATTTATCCAGACCGGGGATATAGCGATTTACATGTTAAGGAATTCGTTAGTTTGATATACGGCTACTTCGTAATTCGAGATGAAAATTCTGTCCGAACTGTGATCTACGTATGTTAGCTCGTTCGTTTAGATCGAAGTGTCTTCATACTATACGAGAACCATAGATCAAGAACAAGTCTAAAGTGGCCAAGATGGCTTTGCTTTTAAAGTAACACATTTTCGAGTGTCACCTTACATATGCACTACCCCTTTTTTCTCTTATCTGATAAAATACGGCTGCGTTTCGGGATTGAAAGATTGGGCTACAAGTAACAGATTGAGATATTTGTAGGACTCTAGGCTACTACGTTTGGGCGACTTACTACTTTGTAGGGCCACTTTAAAAATAATTTAGACTACATTTCCAGGAATTTTGCTTTACTTTCTATAAAACCTATCTGGCGACCTGTGATGTTCTCACCGGACCCGTGCCGTTTACCTTCAGTTTATTTATATTATTATTATTAATTTAAATTATTTAACGAAAATAGCGTTTTGTTTATGTGGCCATATTCCATTTCGTTAATAAATTATATCAATTACATGATAGTTTTTACGGAAATATGCAAATTTCGGATAATTCAAAATCGCGAATATTTCGTCCCGTAAATTTCGAACTAGTGAAAATATTCTGTATTCATTATGACGGGACTAATAGAAAGATGAAAATAAACTCTGTATTACTAATTAGCACATAATATTTTAGTATTTAATGCATTGGAGGTTATCATATACGTTGGTACTCAGCAGGCTTAGAAACTTGCAACTACGTAAGAAAGAATACATGGGACCCGCCGAAGTCTACGAAGTTTATTTGCGGCCGGCATCCAGAAAAGGTTGCTCGTCATTGCTGCATATCCTAATATTAGTCGTAAATTCCGTTGGTGTCTTTGAGAAAGGTCTATTGTGTTGAAGTTGAAAAAAAGTTTAAATTTGTGACATTCGTCATTTATTTAATCGTAACAGGTTCTAAATTATTATCTTCTTTTCACGCATTTCAAAAGAGCCAATTTCTCAATGATTTATTTATTGCATGTTTCTTCTGCTATTTATTAGAAAGTAGTGTAATGCATAATAGTTAAATAATGATATGTAATTTGAATATTATTGTATTTATAAACTATATATTATGGCATATATTCATGTATCATTTAATTCTGCAGGAATCACAACGAATTTCTCCATTCGTACCATTAATTGGACGTTCGTGTACAGAAGATTTCAAAATCAGTAGGTTTCAACCAATTAAGAATATAATAATTTAATATTTCAGAAACATAGTAATTATACTTAAAATTTATAGAAAACTATACGATTCCTCGAGGTACATCTATTGTGATATTTGTTTATGCATTACATCACGATCCGAAAGTATTTCCCAATCCAGAAGTGTTTGATCCGGACAGATTTCTCCCAGAAAATTGCATCGGAAGACATCCATATTCATTTATCCCCTTTTCTGCTGGTTCTCGCAACTGTATTGGTAAGTTTTATGAGCATAAATGAAAAATTTGATTGTGTTTACATTATTATATTTTAAATTTTATTTTAAATCATAAACATTTTAATTTTTAGGTCAAAAATATGCTATGATGGAACTGAAGACAATTGTCAGCAGAGTTATTATGAATTTTGAGGTCAAATCAATAGATCCTCCAGAAGATATACTTTGCAGTTTCTCGCTGATTCTTAAACCTGAAGGACAATTAAAATTGAAATTGAAAAGAAGAAAATAATACATAAAATTATTTCTAAATAAGAAATCACTTTAATAATGCATATTTTTATATTTTAAATTTAAATTTTTAAACTAATTTTATTTGAGCTGATTTTTAAATTAAAAATTTCTTAGTTTATTTAACACAGTTGATTAGACGATTTCAATGATATCAGTTTAATAAAAATTATAAACTGGACCATTTTGATTTATCCTATTTATTTTTATTAAGAATGTAATTCATTATTTTTTAAAAATACCAATATAATTATCTACAATAAAACATTTGGGACATATCTATATTTTTCAAAAGAATTTTTCCTTTTATACATAATACATACATACATACATATATATATATATATATATATATGTATGTATATGTGTGTGTGTGTGTGTTATGGACAAAGTGATTAATACGGGCATTATGAATAATGACCAAAAAATCGGCCATTGTAATAAATTTCAATAACTTATCAAATTGACCGGTCATTATGAATACTGCTATCACCTACTCCGGCAAAGTGATAATAATAAGTTGAATGATCATCGACATACGCTAGCCAATCGGCACTCAGTTGCGCGTTTGTATTGCGTTTAGTACCGAATTTGGCGGCAGTCGCGACTGTTTGTGCTCGCGACAGATTTCTCCCAGAGGGAAGCCGCCGATTGTTTAACGTCACTAGTTATTTATTCACGGTAGTTCTTGAACACACGTATCAATAACTAGTATGTATCAATATCTAGTAACGTTAAACAAACGGCGGCCTGCCGGCGGCTCCTCTCCGGGAGAAATCCGTCGAGAGCAAAAACAGTCGCGACCACCGCCAAGATGGTGCACATAGGTAAAATTTTGCCATTTAATTAATATAATTAATAGTACTTAGTTTTAAAAGATTACATGTTTTTTTAAAATACTTTGAAATAATTCACAAAAAATAAATATTTCTAAATGAAATAAGTGGAGGTTTTTTTAATCAAATTTTAAATTCGGTACTAAACACGATACGCACACGCAACTGAGTGCTGATTAGCTAGCGTATGTCGAATGATCATTCCTCAACTTATTATCATCACTTTGCCCGACTAGGTGATAGCAGTATTCATAATGACAGGTCAATTTGATAAATTAATCAATATTTATTACACTGCCTGCCCTGTTTGGTCATTATTCATAATGCCCGGTCATTATGCCTGATTAATCACTTTGTCCATAACATATATATATATATATATATATATATTGCACTTTCTGCAAAACAGTATCGATTGGTACAGTGTTCCGATAAATAATATTAATACATTTTGATTCTATTTTTTGTTGTAGAAAGTACTGTTGTATTGTACTCTTATATGCTCGTTTCTGTAGTATAGATTTGTATTATAAAAAACAAGAAGACTTTTTTTTATCCTTTGAACACTAAGAAAACCCTTTCTCACTTGCATTATGGGCCAGCTTTTCCTATAATAGGAAGTGGTCGAGTAGTGAGAGACGAGGCTAGATATAGTCAGGTCATACTTTACACAGTGGCGTTGCTACATATTCAGCTCCTGGAGCAAGTAGAATCGGCGCGCCCCTTAAAATGTTAAATTTATAATGTATATTTTTGAAGTCGAAATTATAAGTCAGGTGTATACTAAAATGTTTAGGTACAGACCCCGCTTAACGCGGGGAATGCGTTCCTAGACGACAAAGCGTTAAACCAGGTCATTTTAACATAGCAGTGGCGTGCCGTGACATTTCATGACAGGGAAGCTGCGTTTCTGTAAAAAGCCGACTTCCACAGGCAATCAGTTAATTGCGCGTCAGTGATGGTCTAGGGCAAGGATGAGCAACCTGCGGTCCTCGGGCCGCAAAATATATTTTGCGGCCCGCGACGCATAAAATGTGAATAAATACATCAATTTCCCAGCTTAAGACAGTTCTCGATGAACAAAACCAGCTGCCATGATGCTTGCAAGTATGATGAAATATACGATAAGCACGAAGATCTTTAACGAGTTAGCAATACTGAAATACAAGCGAGATTTGTGCGTAGATAATTTCTTACCATACTAAATTTAACAGAAAAATTCATCACAAAACGATTATTGATGCTAATGTGTGGAATTCCATTTAATCCATGCAAGATGTGTGATTACCAGAGCCCCTTCGGCCGCCAATTTAAAGTATTTTAATCTTTAAAATTGGCGTTTCCACTTCCCGGGACGAGGACCCAGGGGTTGGACTTGTGGGAAGCGAGTGTTCGGGTTGTTTCATTGTGTCAAATTACATACACAGAACGAGGCGCTTGACGTGTAAGTGCGTGAGTGCAAGAATTCGAGTAAAGGTTAAACGGTGTATATCTTCGTGTAAAGTGATGTTATGTCTGTGCGCGTGTGTGTGTGTGATCGAAGAACATCTTCGGCATGTCTAAAATAGAAAAACAGTAAATTACGATACGAGAATAAGATGTGTTGAAAATGAAACGAAAGAGTTCTTACCGTTGGAGACTTCGGAAAATATTCACTTGTACGATAAATGGCCACTTCGTCCTCTTCGTGGTAAAGTTGGGGAGGGAGAAGTATCTCCCTCCCAAATGTTCCTACAAAACACAAAGACAGTGAGTGAGAAAGAAGAAGTTCATTCATTTATTATCTAAGGTCAACATTATTACCTGTATCAACTAGTCTTTCTTCCCGAACAGTGTCACGAGGAGAGCGAAGGACCTGACCTAACCTAACCGGAAGCTCAATCCTCGTAACAGCTGTTTGGGAAGAAAGGTCGGTCAAATGTCGCGTCCGGTGAGTAAACGTGTCACGTCCGGGTGGTCACAATCGGGAGTCAAATCCGTTGTCGTCTATCGACTTGTCACGTTCGGAAGACAAGTCCGTGGGTCACGTCCGGGTAGGAGACAGTCGAGTCCGGGAGAAAAGTGTCGAATCCGGTCAGAATGTCGCATCCGGGTGCAAAGGACGAGTTGGGGAAAATCGAAGAGGATCACCGCCTAGGCCAAGGGAAACGCAGCCACCCGCAGCAACAAAACCGCGGTCCTTCGACTTCGGCGGCGCTCTCTTCCGATTCTTCCCCGTTCCGACTTCCGAAAGACGATGGCGACGACGTCGCGAGCGTAGACGAAGACACAGATATCGCGAAAATACGAAGTAACAACGAAACCCAAAAAGAGGAATCGGAGCTGCTGTCACTTCGTACGTCTTCCACAACAAGGCCTGTGGCTGGCTGATCCCTGACGACCTTGGCCAAGTGGAATGGACTCAGAACTCTCCCGCCTCCGGGAGAGTGCCACGCCACACGCACTGGGGGAAGGTCGTCACCACCCGCTGCCTCTCGCTCGACGGTCTCCAACGACACCGAACATTCGGCAGAGACCAAGTCCACCACCGGATCCTCGAACGTCTCATCGGAGCCGTCCGAGGAACCCCCTCCCTCCGGCGCCACCGCATTCTTCCGTCGGAACCTCCGGCGAAACCACTCCAACATCTTCATTCTGAAAAAAAAAAGAAAGTTTGCAATTAGTCGATTAAAACAAAAGCTTAAATTAATGTCTAAATTCTTCCGAGAAAAGCAAAATGCTCACCGCAGCTGCCTTTTTAAATCTAAAAGATTCGAATCCGACCATCGAACGACGTGCCGAGATGTCTTCTGGGACCGATTAACCAGAAAAAGTCCAAGATTATACTCACGACGAATCGGAATTCGGATAGTTCGCGTTAGATCCTACCGGAAATTGCTAGAACGTTCCAACTGTATTTGCAGTAGAGACGACCGACCCGGAACGAAGAAACTCTCTTACGTGTAATTTGTATTTGTACGACAGTAAATTAAAGACACGCCGCACGTAGCCACGAGGAAAAGGCACTCGAGCCCAAGTCGTAACAAGTGTTTCCTTCTAGAGCAATTTACTCTAACGTGTACGTCACATAAACGCAACGACGGCATTTAAAAGAGTTTCGTGCAAAGAAATTGCCAACGAGTCGACCAAAACACAAGACAAACGTACGAAGAAGCGAAACGTGCCCACAGCCCAACTCGACATTCGGGACACGAACGTTCAAGTGGCACGAAGAATTGACAGAGGGGTACGTAAGTGTGGAAGATCGACTGCACTCAAAAAAGACTACCTTGTGGAAAGAGCCTAAGGAAAAGAATTCTTTGTGTCCATCCTGTATAGATAAGTGTTAAGTGTATTAGTATTAGTGCAGACAATTTAATTCTGGCAAAATAAGCCATTGAAAAGCGTTGTAACTAATACATAAATTGCATGGAGAAGTCTGAGATCAAAGGGCGAAATTTTTGACCTGTCCAAGGAACATCCCATGCTTCAGAATACGGTCTCCGTCCATCAATGTTACCAGAGTATATTTTAGTTAAAATTCGTATTTAAAGTTAGCATTAAATAATTTTTAATTGAATTTCTATAAATAATCCTTATTCTTTGACCGTGTTAATAAAATATAAATGAATTAATTACGAAAATAAATTAATGAGCAAATACTTAATCCGTTTTCGGCACTTCGGTCGCTTTCCAATGCGGCGGCTTGTTTAAAAGTCCTAATTCACAAGCGGCGGCAGATTTAAACGCAATTACGCTGGCCGATGCCGTCTCCGTAAGTTGGATTAAACGAAACGAAAATAAAATCTTACAGCTAGCTAAATTCTAATTAAAATCTTACTTTGTGTACTGTCGGCGTCCAAAAGTCTTCTTAAAACCACTTCGGGTTGCAAAAAACACTGAGAAAAGGCAAAAAACACACCGAAAACAGGAGCAAAGAGCGCACACGTCCGTCCGGCAAGCGAAAAACGTGCAAAGTGACGCAAAATCGTGTTGCAACAATACGCGTTTCCATAGAAACATAGAAACGACAATTGTTGCCGTTTCTATGGAGATTAGAAAGCGCTTAACGAATTCGAATGCGATTGACGTAATGGATTCTTTTTGAATTTTAAGGCTAAAAATCTGCATTTTTTACGTTGCTATCCCCCGAATGACGACGGATTGGGATCGAGAGACTCCCTACCGTCCTCCGCCTTCCGTTTCCATTCTCCACAAGGGGTTAGAAGCAAGATTTTCTATAATCGAACGTCATCTTTACCTCGCCACCCCCAAAACTAGAACAAATCATTCCTCTCGTTCGTCCAGTATTCTCCGATCGACCGACAGCGCTATTGTTACTAAATTTCCTAATATTTCGTTTGTCCAACGCCATTTTAAAAGCACATAGGGAAGAACATATAAAATTAACACGAAATAAACTTGAAAATCTTTTTAAAAATATCATAAATCTTCCGATAAACTAATTCGAGCTTAAATTAATCCTTAAATTCTTCCGAGAAAAGCAAAATGCTCACCGCAGCTGCCTTTTTAAATCTAAAAGATTCGAATCCGAAGCGCAAACGGACGACCATTGAACGATGTCTTCTGGAACCGATTCTCCAAGTAATATTAAATAAATTCTTACGTCTAGGGTCAATATGGACTAAGACTTACCTCAAAAATCTTGTCTTCTCCGCAAAAGTCCGCAAACCGCAAAAAAAAACAACGCAATCCAAGAGCACAAGAAAAACACGTCCGACTACAACCAGAAACACAATCGAACTGCGAATCGTCATGCGTGACGTTTTTCGAACAAACGTTAAAAATCGCGTCAACAATGTTCGAATTACGTAAAAATTCGAATTTAAAAAATCAATTTTATTTTTTTAATTAATTTATATATATATATATTTTTTAAATTTTGCTTCAGTCATTTTCTTGTGTTCGGAATTTGATAAATAAATTATCTTTTGCATTTACATAGTGCAGAATGTCCAACGTGGAGATCTTTTTCAATTCTACGTCTCGAGGCTCGACCATCTCCGAAAATCTCCCGAAATTCGTTTGAATAAACATGTTTTTCGTCCATTTTCGGCCATGGCGTGAAATAAATCAAATTCTTAAAATTTCGCCCAATATTATTTCGATTTTCGGAAAGATTCCTCGGTCGCCGTCGGGGTTGCCGGTTTCGCGGATTAATGCAACATCAAACTGGATAAAGTTAATATTAAAAATACCGAAAAACCTTTATAATGCGGCCAAACGAAAATGAAGTCCGACACATAGGATTTTAAAGCCAGAAATTCGAGGAGAAAGAATGGTGGCTTGTCCCTGGCTCAATCTGTTTATCCTATGTGTCGGACTTCATTTTCGTTTGGCCGCATTATAAAGGTTTTTCGGTATTTTTAATATTAACTTTATCCAGTTTGATGTTGCATTAATCCGCGAAACCGGCAACCCCGACGGCGACCGAGGAATCTTTCCGAAAATCGAAATAATATTGGGCGAAATTTTAAGAATTTGATTTATTTCACGCCATGGCCGAAAATGGACGAAAAACATGTTTATTCAAACGAATTTCGGGAGATTTTCGGAGATGGTCGAGCCTCGAGACGTAGAATTGAAAAAGATCTCCACGTTGGACATTCTGCACTATGTAAATGCAAAAGATAATTTATTTATCAAATTCCGAACACAAGAAAATGACTGAAGCAAAATTTAAAAAATATATATATATATAAATTAATTAAAAAAATAAAATTGATTTTTTAAATTCGAATTTTTACGTAATTCGAACATTGTTGACGCGATTTTTAACGTTTGTTCGAAAAACGTCACGCATGACGATTCGCAGTTCGATTGTGTTTCTGGTTGTAGTCGGACGTGTTTTTCTTGTGCTCTTGGATTGCGTTGTTTTTTTTTGCGGTTTGCGGACTTTTGCGGAGAAGACAAGATTTTTGAGGTAAGTCTTAGTCCATATTGACCCTAGACGTAAGAATTTATTTAATATTACTTGGAGAATCGGTTCCAGAAGACATCGTTCAATGGTCGTCCGTTTGCGCTTCGGATTCGAATCTTTTAGATTTAAAAAGGCAGCTGCGGTGAGCATTTTGCTTTTCTCGGAAGAATTTAAGGATTAATTTAAGCTCGAATTAGTTTATCGGAAGATTTATGATATATTTAAAAAAATTTTCAAGTTTATTTCGTGTTAATTTTATATGTTCTTCCCTATGTGCTTTTAAAATGGCGTTGGACAAACGAAATATTAGGAAATTTAGTAACAATAGCGCTGTCGGTCGATCGGAGAATACTGGACGAACGAGAGGAATGATTTGTTCTAGTTTTGGGGGTGGCGAGGTAAAGATGACGTTCGATTATAGAAAATCTTGCTTCTAACCCCTTGTGGAGAATGGAAACGGAAGGCGGAGGACGGTAGGGAGTCTCTCGATCCCAATCCGTCGTCATTCGGGGGATAGCAACGTAAAAAATGCAGATTTTTAGCCTTAAAATTCAAAAAGAATCCATTACGTCAATCGCATTCGAATTCGTTAAGCGCTTTCTAATCTCCATAGAAACGGCAACAATTGTCGTTTCTATGTTTCTATGGAAACGCGTATTGTTGCAACACGATTTTGCGTCACTTTGCACGTTTTTCGCTTGCCGGACGGACGTGTGCGCTCTTTGCTCCTGTTTTCGGTGTGTTTTTTGCCTTTTCTCAGTGTTTTTTGCAACCCGAAGTGGTTTTAAGAAGACTTTTGGACGCCGACAGTACACAAAGTAAGATTTTAATTAGAATTTAGCTAGCTGTAAGATTTTATTTTCGTTTCGTTTAATCCAACTTACGGAGACGGCATCGGCCAGCGTAATTGCGTTTAAATCTGCCGCCGCTTGTGAATTAGGACTTTTAAACAAGCCGCCGCATTGGAAAGCGACCGAAGTGCCGAAAACGGATTAAGTATTTGCTCATTAATTTATTTTCGTAATTAATTCATTTATATTTTATTAACACGGTCAAAGAATAAGGATTATTTATAGAAATTCAATTAAAAATTATTTAATGCTAACTTTAAATACGAATTTTAACTAAAATATACTCTGGTAACATTGATGGACGGAGACCGTATTCTGAAGCATGGGATGTTCCTTGGACAGGTCAAAAATTTCGCCCTTTGATCTCAGACTTCTCCATGCAATTTATGTATTAGTTACAACGCTTTTCAATGGCTTATTTTGCCAGAATTAAATTGTCTGCACTAATACTAATACACTTAACACTTATCTATACAGGATGGACACAAAGAATTCTTTTCCTTAGGCTCTTTCCACAAGGTAGTCTTTTTTGAGTGCAGTCGATCTTCCACACTTACGTACCCCTCTGTCAATTCTTCGTGCCACTTGAACGTTCGTGTCCCGAATGTCGAGTTGGGCTGTGGGCACGTTTCGCTTCTTCGTACGTTTGTCTTGTGTTTTGGTCGACTCGTTGGCAATTTCTTTGCACGAAACTCTTTTAAATGCCGTCGTTGCGTTTATGTGACGTACACGTTAGAGTAAATTGCTCTAGAAGGAAACACTTGTTACGACTTGGGCTCGAGTGCCTTTTCCTCGTGGCTACGTGCGGCGTGTCTTTAATTTACTGTCGTACAAATACAAATTACACGTAAGAGAGTTTCTTCGTTCCGGGTCGGTCGTCTCTACTGCAAATACAGTTGGAACGTTCTAGCAATTTCCGGTAGGATCTAACGCGAACTATCCGAATTCCGATTCGTCGTGAGTATAATCTTGGACTTTTTCTGGTTAATCGGTCCCAGAAGACATCTCGGCACGTCGTTCGATGGTCGGATTCGAATCTTTTAGATTTAAAAAGGCAGCTGCGGTGAGCATTTTGCTTTTCTCGGAAGAATTTAGACATTAATTTAAGCTTTTGTTTTAATCGACTAATTGCAAACTTTCTTTTTTTTTTCAGAATGAAGATGTTGGAGTGGTTTCGCCGGAGGTTCCGACGGAAGAATGCGGTGGCGCCGGAGGGAGGGGGTTCCTCGGACGGCTCCGATGAGACGTTCGAGGATCCGGTGGTGGACTTGGTCTCTGCCGAATGTTCGGTGTCGTTGGAGACCGTCGAGCGAGAGGCAGCGGGTGGTGACGACCTTCCCCCAGTGCGTGTGGCGTGGCACTCTCCCGGAGGCGGGAGAGTTCTGAGTCCATTCCACTTGGCCAAGGTCGTCAGGGATCAGCCAGCCACAGGCCTTGTTGTGGAAGACGTACGAAGTGACAGCAGCTCCGATTCCTCTTTTTGGGTTTCGTTGTTACTTCGTATTTTCGCGATATCTGTGTCTTCGTCTACGCTCGCGACGTCGTCGCCATCGTCTTTCGGAAGTCGGAACGGGGAAGAATCGGAAGAGAGCGCCGCCGAAGTCGAAGGACCGCGGTTTTGTTGCTGCGGGTGGCTGCGTTTCCCTTGGCCTAGGCGGTGATCCTCTTCGATTTTCCCCAACTCGTCCTTTGCACCCGGATGCGACATTCTGACCGGATTCGACACTTTTCTCCCGGACTCGACTGTCTCCTACCCGGACGTGACCCACGGACTTGTCTTCCGAACGTGACAAGTCGATAGACGACAACGGATTTGACTCCCGATTGTGACCACCCGGACGTGACACGTTTACTCACCGGACGCGACATTTGACCGACCTTTCTTCCCAAACAGCTGTTACGAGGATTGAGCTTCCGGTTAGGTTAGGTCAGGTCCTTCGCTCTCCTCGTGACACTGTTCGGGAAGAAAGACTAGTTGATACAGGTAATAATGTTGACCGTAGATAATAAATGAATGAACTTCTTCTTTCTCACTCACTGTCTTTGTGTTTTGTAGGAACATTTGGGAGGGAGATACTTCTCCCTCCCCAACTTTACCACGAAGAGGACGAAGTGGCCATTTATCGTACAAGTGAATATTTTCCGAAGTCTCCAACGGTAAGAACTCTTTCGTTTCATTTTCAACACATCTTATTCTCGTATCGTAATTTACTGTTTTTCTATTTTAGACATGCCGAAGATGTTCTTCGATCACACACACACACGCGCACAGACATAACATCACTTTACACGAAGATATACACCGTTTAACCTTTACTCGAATTCTTGCACTCACGCACTTACACGTCAAGCGCCTCGTTCTGTGTATGTAATTTGACACAATGAAACAACCCGAACACTCGCTTCCCACAAGTCCAACCCCTGGGTCCTCGTCCCGGGAAGTGGAAACGCCAATTTTAAAGATTAAAATACTTTAAATTGGCGGCCGAAGGGGCTCTGGTAATCACACATCTTGCATGGATTAAATGGAATTCCACACATTAGCATCAATAATCGTTTTGTGATGAATTTTTCTGTTAAATTTAGTATGGCAAGTAATTAGCTACGCAAATCTCGCTTGTATTTCAGTATTGCTAACTCGTTAACCTCTTAACAGTGAAGGACGAGAATAGTCGTCCAAGGCGATCGAGTGGCAGTGGTGAAGGACGACTATAGTCGTTAAAAAATTCTTATAAAATACCTGGACCATTTCGTGAAGTCGTAGAATTTTCACGAGTAGTTGGGTTCTCCAACTTTGTTTTGGAATATCCTTTAGTTCTCGAGAAATTACAATAAAAGAAAGAAAATTAAAATAAATATGAAATTTTAGACGGCCATCTATCGACATAAATCGAATTTAAATCTCCCGCCGTCATCTGATTGGTTAAAAAAATTAATATTCCTAATTGGCTCGCGTCAGAAAAAAAGTAGGTGTGACTTCTGTAAATGACGCTATCGGGAGTGCACCGATGCGACCGGAAAAAGTAAACAGCCTACGTCATTAGTCTAACGGTCCTTGTCTGACCTAATTTTCGTAGAATCAACATTGGAGTAAGCTGTAGTAAAACGTAGTAGTTTATAGTAAAACGGTCTTCTCTAATATTCATAGTACTTTGTAAAGCTCGGATTTCAATTTAATAAGTATTATTTAGTTCAGAAACATTATAAATACATCATTAAGTAGGAGAATAACGAAAAACTTTATTTTTTAGTATAATACAATTTACAAAATCGAAAGTTCGTATATCGTAATATTATAAAAAACTACATCGAAACATACAAAGTCACCTAATTTACTTAAATTCAGTTCATTATACAACTGTAGATACTCTTGCCTTCCTCAGTTTCCTCAAACAAAATTCGAAAACTTCAATTAATCCTATAAATATTTAAGCGCCATTACTATTCGAATTAACTGTAATTACAAATATAACTGAAAAATATTTTCGACATAAACCCTAGGCAATAATTATCAAAACAAAATTCTTCAAGTATAAATTTTTCTGATCGAGTAATATGTAATAATAGTTTTATCTATTAGTCTTGCCATATTCTACTTTCTATGTTCACATCCATTTAGTTTCATGTAATTACACTTTAAATGTAAAAAAATCTACCAACAAATTAGTTTGCTAATAAAGGGACTACTTGCTAATTAAAGTTTGTATTCTTCTTTGACGTAGTTCTACGTTTTAGCACTAAATTGGTAGACATGTCTAAATAACACGCTTATAAACACTAAAAACCATAAATGTCTCGAAACTAGAACTACATAATTATATGCACAAATAAATTAGTAAACCTATAATACATGCCTTCATTTACATCCAAACAAAGATCAGTTCTCGCAAATTGTCAAAAAATAAATTATTTTCAACTTTTCTTTCTGTAAAGTAGCATATTCTGAAAAACAAGTTCTATATTCAGAGTAAAATTTCCACCTTTTATCCGTTAAAAACAACGCAAAATCTATGAATCCACGTAATAAAAATTTATCGCAGTGAACTTCGAAAAAACGAGAAACACAGAAACACCAAACCGCACGCTATTAAATTTTCCCGCCAATTGATTAATATAGTGATGCTCCTGTAAAAATTTTATCACATGACGAAAAGTTTTAGAATAAATGCTAAAAGTTTTAAAAAATTATTTCATGAAATTCGATGAATTTAATTAATACACAATAACTAAATCTGTTTAATAAAGGTTAATAATTTACTACTATAATTATGCAAATTAGATATAAAAAAGATCGCTGCGCAAATTCTCCCGCCAACTATACGTCATGGAAAAACTTACGATGTCAATGCGATTGAAGCTTTCCCACTAAACACTGACAATTTTATATAATTATTTAATTAATCCAGTCAAATTTAAATAATATAAAATGTCTAGATCTGTTTAATAAAGATTATCACAAATATTATTACAAATATGCAAATTAGATATGAGATAGGTCACTAGGAAATCTACCGCCAAGATAAAAATAGCTTTCGGTCACGTGTTCACCAAGAAATATGTTTAAAATTTAATTTTTCAGCTTACATAAACCGTACAATAAATGAGTATTTCTTCGAAAGAAGTCGATATACACGAATAAATAATAATTATTTAATAATGCTTTTATCCATTTTAAATTGATATTGTAAAAATTAAGCCATTTAATCTGTGTGGCTTTTATAATTTAGAGTTTCCGAGTATTTTACTGTGAAATTCAATTTAGTAAACAGAAACAAAGTTAGGTTATTAAGTATAAACAGCACAATACAATAATTTATACGTAAGTTGAGTGTAAATACAGAAAAAAATCGAATTATATCAAAGATGGAGAGAAACAAGCTTACATCCCCAGAACAGAGCTTATAATTCGTTGTTATTTTCAGCCTGTTTCTACTTCGACTGTTTTTTGTTGGTAAAAAGTTAATGTTTTAAGATGTTCTTAGTGAAGAAACATAAAAGTATCGAAATATAATATTCACACACACAAAAATATTCATGTATGTCGACATTAGAAATTTGAAATCAATTATAGAATGTCCTGGATAGAGATATCGTGTGATTGTCTGTTTCTTCTGTCTTATTTTGTTTTTCTACGTGAAAATAAGATATCTTTTATAACTATTGATAATATAAACATTTTGTTTCTTTATATATTACCTTCAATTACAGCTGCAAACTTTAACACATGGAGCATGTGAGAAAGTATTATTGTATAGATTATTACATTTTTATGAATACACCTGAGACTTCGTGACAATATAGGCCTATATTAACCTACTTTAAGTGTCAATATTTTATTTAGAATCATTTTAAACGTTATTATTACATCAAATTATGAAATGGAATGTTCCAAGTATAGGAGTAAGAGGGAGGGGAAAGAAGCCATGCGTGGGGAAAAAATGAGTTTTTATCTAAATTATAATAAAATTTACTTATATTTACGATAAATATCGATAATTTTCTTTTGGAGAAATGTATCTTGATAAAATTAATTATCTATATGAATGAAACTTTCAATAATACATTAGTTACAATGACTGACGTTCCTTTCTTACCCTTTCTGTAGTATGTCTTATTATTAAACATAGTTTCCTAGATTATAGCATAATAATGTGTAAAAAAAAAGAAAATTCTGTTAATTTGTAAACGCAGATACTATCACATAACAAGCATACTGTATCCTCTGTATATTTAAAGTCAGTTATTCGCGATTGAATTTTTCTAGATAAGCCTGTTTAATCTGTAATTTATTTGACAGAAAGAAATTGTTTATGGCCGTATTTCATTTATATAATGTTTTTCTCGTGATATTATTTCTAATATCGGAAAAAAATATACATTTCTAATATGGACATACATCAATATTTTTAATTCTGAATATTATATTTCGATACTTTTATCTTTCTTCACCAACAACAAAGTACTTTTATTTTAAAAAAATAAGTTTTTACCAACATAAAACAGTCAAAGTAGGAACAGGCTGAAATTAACAACAAATTATAAGCTCTGTTCTATAGATGTAAGCTTGTTTGTCCCCATCTTTGATATAATTCGTTTTTTTCTGTATTTTCACTCAATTTACGTAAAAATTATTCTATTGTCCTGTTTATAACTAATAGCTTGTCTTTGTTTCTGTTTACTAAATGGAATTTCACAGTAAAATATTCGGAAACTAAATTATAAAAGCCAAACAAATTAAATAGCTTAATTTTTACAATATCCACTTAAAATGGATAAAAGCATTATTGTATAATCATAAGACAAAAAACACCTTGATGCTGAGAACGTTTAAATTTAATCAAAAACAAACGTTTTCGGCCCACTCCATGAGCCATCGTCAGGCTAACTACATTCGAATACAATTTCGAACAAGCAATTTCAAATTGAAATAAACTACAAAAAAAAGAACTCACGCGCTACGCTGGATAACGTAAACTAAAACTAATATAAACAACATAGAAAATAATAAAATAAAATATGTCAATGTTACATGTGTACATTGTAAAAATCTATAGTCTATAGTTCTCTAGGCAATCCTTTTGCCGTATCTAATGTATTCCTGTGACTTTTTTAATTAAAAACTTTCAAGCTGATGGTAAAATCGCCGCATCCTTGTAATTTAAGCATTTTTTGGTTAAGCTCGGTGTGTACAACCAGGTGTGTACTCGATACCGTACAGCAACGACCAGTTAAAGATTGATAAAGAATACATCGGGGTCACGACGAGAAGCCTAAGTAAAAGGATTAAGGAACACAGATATGACGTGGCGAAGGGTAAATGCACAACAACGTTAGCAAAAATGGCGCAGACTGAGGGGTCCGTGGTGAAATGGGATGAAGCCAGGATCTTAACACCGATACATTCGCCGACACTTGCGGCTACAACCGAAAAATGTGAAATTTATAAGTCCGGCTTAACCAAAAAATGCTTAAATTACAAGGATGCGGCGATTTTACCATCAGCTTGGAAGTTTTTAATTAAAAAAGTCACAGGAATACATTAGATACGGCAAAAGGATTGCCTAGAGAACTATAGACTATAGATTTTTACAATGTACACATGTAACATTGACATATTTTATTTTATTATTTTCTATGTTGTTTATATTAGTTTTAGTTTACGTTATCCAGCGTAGCGCGTGAGTTCTTTTTTTTCTTTTTGTAGTTTATTTCAATTTGAAATTGCTTGTTCGAAATTGTATTCGAATGTAGTTAGCCTGACGATGGCTCATGGAGTGGGCCGAAAACGTTTGTTTTTGATTAAATTTAAACGTTCTCAGCATCAAGGTGTTTTTTGTCTTATGATTTAATAGAGTCTGAGTGAAGTTAGACGAACCATTATTGTATATTTATTATTTATTCGTGCATATCGACGTCTTTCGAAGAAATAATCATTTATTGTAGAGTTTTTATAAGCTGAAAATTATTCTGTTGTCTTTGATGAAATTTGTTACAATTTACTAATTTTTACAGAAACATTAAATTTTAAACGATGACATTAGTTAAAATGCATTAATTTGTACACAAACATTAAATTTAAGGCGCATTTCTTCGTATTTCTTGGTGATCACGTGACCGAAAGCTATTTTTATCTTGGCGGGAATTTTCCCACAGTGATCTTTGTCATATCTAATTTGCATATTAATGATAGTACATTACTAATCTTTATTAAACAGATCTAGACATTTTATATTATTTAAATTTGACTGGATTAGTAAAATAATTATATAAAAATTTTCAGTATTTTGCAGGAAACTTCAATCCAGATGACGTAAGAGTCATCTATGGTTTGCAGGAGAATTTGCGCGATGATCTTTTTTATATCTAATTTGCATAATAATAATGGAAAATTATTAATCTTTATTAAACAGATTTAGTTATTGTGTATTAATTAAATTCATCGGACTTTATGAAAGAATTTTTAAGAACTTTTAGCTTTTATTCAAAAACTTTTCGTCATGTGATGAAATTATTCACAGGTGCATTAAAATATGAATCAGTTCGTGGCAAAATTTTGTACAGTGCAGTCTGGTGTATGTGTTTCTGGTTTTTCCGAAGTTCACTGTGATAATTTCTTATTACGGGGATTTGTACATTTTGCGTTGTTTTTAACGGATAAAAGGTGGAAATTTTACGCTGAATATAGAACTTGTTTTTCAAAATATGCTACTTTACAAAAAGAAAAGTTGAAAATAATTTATTTTTCAACAATTTGGGAGAACTGACTTTTGGATATAACATATGGATTTACATGAAAGTATGTATTGTTGGGCTACTAATTTATTTAGGTTTATGTGTATTGTTGTACTGTAACTTACTTTGTTTTACTATGTTAGAGAAAGTAGGTCACACATTGGATTTCTGACATAAAACTGTCGGCTTTTTCAGAGTGAAGCGGACCTTCTCAATGAAGTGTGTTTTAGGGAAGTTGTGCATTCTTTTTCTGATGCATGCCAATGATGAAAATTGTTTTTAAAATTAAATATCGGTCAATGACGATAACATTTGTTATAAATGTGAAGATGAATATAAAACATTTTTTTATTGTTTTGTTGTTTCTTAAAGATTAATTTATTTAAATTTATTATATGTCAAGTAAGTTTATTTACAAAATGCTAATATTTTAATCCGCTTTAATATTTCGGCGTAAATTTGAACAACGAATTTTAAAATTTTAAATAAACGATATACTGAAATTTTCTTTTATTTACAATGATTACATCACTTCTACAGAAAGTAGAACACGAGACGACCTTCACCCACATTTCAGTCTGGAGGGAAAGGCCGCCAGGCGTCGTAGTTGTAAACATAACAACTTTTACGTCATCTATTGTTGTGGATGAAATTCGTTAACTGTCAATTACATTTTCTTGAATTTGATTCGAAGGTTGAAAAAAATCGTCATGACTTAAATGCCTAAAACTTTAAAAAATTATATAAAATTGAAAATAAATTTAAAACTTTTGAAAAAATCGTATCGGATAGAAAATCAAAAAAGAATTTAATATAAATTTGAAAAAAAATTTACCGCGAAAAAAATTCATATATAAAAAAATTATTTGACAATAAAGAACGATTTTTTCTTTACAAGACGTAACTGTTTAAAATTTTTTTTTCCTAAACGGAAACGAGAAAAACGCGTGGGAAAATTCTTAAAAATTTTCCCACGGTTTACCTCCACAACTAACTGGTAGCGCGGCGTCCGACTGTTCCACTGTTAAGAGGTTAACTGATTGCCTGTGGAAGTCGGCTTTTTACAGAAACATAGCTTCCCTGTCATGAAATGTCACGGCACGCCACTGAATCTTATCATTTATTTCACATGTAGTATAGAAATTTGTAATAAGATACATAATGCAATTATAATAAAATATTAATTTTAATTAATTCAAACTACGTTAAAATATGAAAATTTATATTTTAGAAAATTCGGTGGAAGCGCTGCTTTTACCACTTCCAATGACGGCACGCCACTGTAACATAGAGTAAATAGGGATAGGGGAACGACCAAAAATTAACAAATTTTACTTTAATTGTAAGTTACTTTTATATTAATTTGCATAATAATACGTTAAATAACACACAAACATATGCGCACAGAAATGTAAAGTTCATTTATTGTGATGGTCCTGGCTCTTTCAAAATTCTTGTTTTTTTGCAATAAAGTCGTGAAGTTTCATTTGTCGCTTTTTTCTTTTCTTAAGCAAATGTCAGTAGCAGAAGATCGCATCCGAAACGCTCGTATTGCTTTTGCACTCCTTTCGAAATCTGGATCGTTCGCTACAATTTCATCAACGATTTCGGTTATCGTTACCAAACTTTTACTAAGGAAATCTGTAAAGAAATTTTTTGGGTTCTTCGTTTTCAGAATCTCTATTTTCCAGTTCTACACGAATTCCTTGTTTTGCCAGTTCTTGTAGATCGTCGTTCGTAAGACTCACCAGAAATCTGCGGTAACTCCTCGATATCCTGCTCGTCTACATCTCTTAGTCTTGCTGTATTGATTAGGTTAACTTTGGTCAACCTAACGATGCAGCGATAGGCTCTTCTCGTTGAGAATTCTTGGATACCTTCAGCCATAACTTCATCCACCTTTCTTTCGTGCATTTATCAGTTAATTCTTGCCAAGCGAACCCGACATTGCATATGTCATCATGATGTTATATTTTTTCCAAAATTGCACCAAACAAACATAGATTTAAAGAAAATGCATCTTTTTGCCACCTTTTTATGATTCGATCGTGTTCGTAAATAATCGTATTATATACGAATCAATGAAATGCCGCTATAATTTAAATCGGCGTAAATTTTGAGCTTTTTCTTTTAGGCTTCGAGTAGACCGCGTTATCTCGAATCAGCGTTAAGCGGGGTCTTACTGTACTTATAATTAGTTTTATTTACCTAAAAATATTTTAAAATCTTTTGTATATTTTATAGAAAATCTGGAAAATCAAAAACTTTTTTACAAATTTTTATTTCGCTCTTTCTAACTTGGCGCCCTCATAATTCTTGCGCTTGGAGCAGTTTGCTTCAACTGCCCCGCGGTAGATACGCCGCTAACTTTACACGAAAAATACGTGGAGGTTTTTCGTCCGTCTGTTTCAGTTTCGGGTTCCCCAGAGCAGCAAGTTGACACCTTAACCACTTCGATCATCCCACCGTCAAATGGTACTGCCAATTAATATTAAGAGTATTTTCAATTTGAATTTTCTTTTTTTATGTATGGCATAAGGCGTAGTGATGTGATGTAAGACATAAACTGAAAGAGCGGCTAAAAAGCTTAGAGTGGACTTACCCTGATAAATATAGTTACTCTTTAAATTCTATTGGATAAGGTTGCTGCGAATTATTTAAAATATTTCATAACAGTTTAGCACTGGAGATTATTTGATATCAATCTTATCAAAAATGTTGATGCGGCGTTTGTTCCTGTCTGCAGCTATTCTTATTATTATTATAACTCGTAAATTGTTTAAATTTCTTAAATTTAAGAAAGCTGTAGACAAACTTTCAGGACTTAAAGTACTTAATCCTGTATTGGGTAATTTGCTTAATTTGCTAGGACGCACAGATGGAATTAATTTTCATACATGTAAGTAATTCTCATTTGTTTTCGGAATTTTATTGTAAGATATTCGATTGTATAAGCCAAGCTAAAAAGCTTTATTTGTACACTAATACGCTAATACAGTAGAGACTCGTAAATCGGAACCCCGGTAATCGGAATCGCCGGTAATCGGCACGATTTTCAGTCGGACTGTGTCGTGCTGAATCGAACGTTTTTGATACTAAATTTACTTCTAAAGTATAATTTTCATGTTTTTATATTCTTTAATATATTTATTTTGTTTGTACAAAATGCAGAAATAATTTAATAACGATACGATAGCCTCGATTATTATTATAAAAATTTTCGTTAGGCTTAAAATCGACGAAAATTCAACACGAAGCGACACGCAACGGTGAAAAATTTGAACATCGGACAGGTTAATACAGTCAAACCTGTTTTTATGCAGGGGATAGGGACTGCATTAAAAAAAACGCATTAAAAAAAATCTCACGAAACTTCACGAATGGCTGTAAATAATAGTTTTCGCAACACAATTAAAAAATATTTTTTTTAATGCGGTCAACAGGGACCGCATAAAAAAAGTCTCACATAGAAAATAACTCAAAACCGTACGAAATAGAATTTATTGACAACAGATGTCAGCACTTGACTGCATCGTCTGGTCTATCGTCTGTTTTACATATTTTTGTCCAGGTGGTGTTTTGTTGACTTAAAAAGTAAATTATTTCATATTTCGCATATTCATGCAATAATATTACTATAATAAGTGCATTTATGCTATAATAAGTTTATTTAGCTATAATAAGTCAACGTAAGACATGACGAATCGCACGAGACTAGTCGCCAACTATACCGCACAAATTAAAAATTCGCATTAAAAAAATCGCACAAATAAAAATCGCACATAAAAAGAGCGCATAAAAACAGGTTTGACTGTATATTTTTTCGTACATAATCCGTAATCGGAACAAATCCATAATCTGAACAACCCCAGTCCCCAATTGATTCCGATTTTCGGTTCACTACTGTATATTTCATTTATATGCTATATTACTATCTGATTTAAATATTAATGTCAAATAGACGTAACTTACTGCGTAAAGTATTGGGAATGGCGTACTTGAAATTCGGTGACGAAAGCTAACTTTTGACGATTTAAAATATTTTTCCTATCCAAATTATTCGTTTTTGAGGTTTTTTGTTTTTTATTTGCGAAAAGATCAAAGGCAAACTTAAAAAGTTTAATTGATATAACAAAGCAATCCCGGTAAATGCCATTTTCGACTACTGGCACGTGGCTTACCTACTGTAGTAGCTTGTTTTTATTTACGGCTGGCAGATGGTGCGTTTCAATTGTAGGGTAATTTCCGCATGTGAGTACACGCGACACGGAAAGATGACGGAACGGCAACCGTTTCCGTCGTCCGTTTCCGCATGTGAGTACCAGGCTTAAGTCGGTTAAGGTGCAGCCTGTCTCTTTGACGTCTTAATGGGTGTAATTAAAATGGCCCTCTTAGTACCTATAGGGCGAAAGAAAGAATGTATATATATATATACACATATATACAGTCGACTCCGCATAAGTCGACACCCCTAGGGAAAGTGGAAATGTGTCGAGTTATCCGATGTGACGACTAAAGCGAAGTTGGAAAAAATACCACAAAACTACAATTAGGAAAATACAGAAGTGCGTTATACAGTACTATGGGCTTACAATACATTGTGTCCTCCATTTACAACTACTCTGTAGATGAAAAACTGAAAAATTCGTTTAGTGTTGTTTGTTTTGAGCACTTAACTGTCTCGACTTTCTTTTTCAACGATCATGAACGCCTTTAAAACATCATCTTCGCAATTGTCAATTGTTGGCAAGTAACGTCTAAAGATTCTTAATGCCTCTAGTGTGAGAAAATAAAAAAATGGATTCTGATGTGACGTTGATGTAGATTGTATATTTTCTTTTTGTTTATCTGTTATTATTTTATACATAAAAATACATAAAGTGTTAAGTCATTTTTATTAATATGTATATATATATTAATAAATAAATAGAGTCCCCCTCCTGAAAAAAAAATGCGTTCGCACCACACGGGTGGAGTGAATTCATTTTTTCAGGAGGGGGTGACGACTTATCAGAGTGTGGGACAGCAAAACTATGTCGACTTATCCGGTGGTGACAAGTTAAACAGTGTCGTGTAAACCGGAGTTTTTTTTAACATTATTGCCTATGTAAGTCGGCCGGGACCATAGAAATGACTACTTAACAGATGGTGTCGAGTTATCCGGGTGACGACTTATGCGGAGTCGACTGTATATGTAAGTTACGGCAAATGTGATTAATCCGGTGATTATGCATAATCGCCAACGAATTCGGTAAATGCGATAAATTTCTTTCCTATATTGGGCATTAATTATATTTAGAATACTGGTGATTATGTGTACTCGCCAGTTCATTGTGGTAAATATGATACATTGTACTTAACACATTGTGTGTGTATGTAGGCCTATATATATACTGTATATATATATATATATGTATGTTTTGTATTTTCCGGTGAATGTCGACACATCAAATACGTCGGTGAAAGACCGAATATTTAGTTATATTATTATATTGATACATTCGAATCATCGCCTGTATATGTCGACAAACACAGATAAACTCTGGTGGAGGTCGAAACGACAAGCCGAGAAGACACAACCAGAGAGAAGCGACATAAACGCCAAATCCTTTGTTCTATCGTCATATCCTCTGCCGCGATTGAGATCACGTGGCATCTATTTGTTATACTCTCGAACACTCTGCTGTTTGACAGGCGGCTCCGTAGCCGTAGTTCTGGTTTTTACCACGGGATGCCGCTAGTGTCGTGACGATCAGGTAGTACTGTACAGTATGCTTGGAATTTTTTGTCGACATTTTAGCTTTAAAACCATACGATTTATCATCGATAATTGGTTTTGAAGTAACTCTGCTACGTTGCTAAGATGGAGAATATTGCATTGGATATATCAGAAAATACTTGTTATTGCGATAAGCATTTCTCAAAAGAAAATCTTACTAACAAGCATGTAAGATTAGAACATAGCAAATCTTGGTGGAGGAAAAATCTATATTCTGTCGTGAGACTTCATGTTCTGAAGGATTTTCTATTCGATTACAAAAACATTTGGAGAAAGTACTGTACCTGTACGTACCGTACATGGATTTGCCTGCGAACTTGTGAAGCTGGAATTCAAAAATATGAAGGGTAAGTAAATTCTGCTCTGAAATTTTAAAAATGCTGTATTAATTAATATATCTTAAAATAATTGTTTTCATGAATATTAACAGCTGATTAAGTAGTAAATAAAAATATTATGTACTGTATTTGACAGATTTCTATGAATGGAAAGCCAGAGAGGAGTTGAGAACCAACTAAAGTTAACTGTCGTAGGTACTGTCTAAAAAATCATGGAATTTATAAACTGTACTCGTGCGTATCTGGCACATGGGATCATGACTACACTCAATTCAGAAATGTTCCTACAAAAAGAAAACATTCAATAACAGATTGTGTATATAAAAATGTTGCAAATGTATAATTTTCAATAAATCTTTTTCATAAAGAAAACCATCTTTCTTATGAATAGCTTTTTTTTTTTTTTTTTTTCTTAGCTAACATTCAAATAAATCATTGCAGATCTGTTAAAGGAGGCTACAAAAAGTTCACTAATATTTTACTGACGATGATAATTTGTTGATGGATTTATACTGCCAATTCAAAAGACCTCACTCAAATTACACAAGATACACTTAAATCTTGGTATTCGCCAGGGTTAGGTTTTATAAAAATCCCGTGAAAACCAAATAAGGATGCCTATGGAAAAAATTGAGTTTGGTTTTGTCACACTGCTGTACTGATCTGAGGTGAAAAGCATATATTTTAAATTAAATAAATTAAAAATATAATTAAAAATTGTAGCCCGGCATTATGACGATGTCATAATTGCTCGTTAATACAATAAAACTATTATTTCATTCCAGTCTTAAAGTTGACAGAATATGAATATTTATTTTTCAAAAAATTCTACAACCTTAATACAATAGACATCCGCGTAACGTGACGCTCATATTGCGTTATTTTCGCGTAACTTTTATTCCTTATTTCTTTTAAATTAAAAACATTTATCTTTTAATAAACGAATATTTCATTTTAGAAGCGACTAACAGGCGGAATATTTGTTTTGTATTTCTTTTTTTGTTAATAAATCAAGTTATTACGCACACATGAAAAATGCTTTCCCTGTGTTATAAAACTTATTTTGATATTGTTGTATAAAGAAAGTGAAATTTTTTCCATTCAAATTCACTTTTTTACCGGCACTTACGTATGATTTATGATAATGAATTGTTTTTCTGTTGCCTGTTCAATTAACGTGATATATAACTTATTTTATTTATCATAATAGGTATAAATATTGTGACTTTTATACTAATTTTATACATTGTTTATAAATTAATTTTATTTCAAATTATTAAAAATTGTTTTGTAATTCCAACTCTAGTAAAATCGATAATAATTTATTCTAGTTTCTTTCGATAAAATTAGTACCATTTATATTTATGTAACACATTGGCAACTGTTTAATGGCATACTTCTACATTATTAATAGCTCAATAACGTGTTATTACAAATAAAGGATGTCCTGTTTCGGCCTAGCTGACTGGGATAAATCTTTCAGGTTGCTGAAATAGAAAATAGTCGTAAACTTTTGAATAGATTTGATTTTCTAAGATCTGATTTTTGTTTTTAAAAATTTAATAACGATTAGGTTAAAAGTATATTATTATTAGAAGGAAAAAATCAACATTTTGCAAGTGTTTATATCTGATAATTACTATATTATGTAAAGGAAGGTCATTTTTTTATTGATCGCGATAACAGCATCACTTCATATCATCACGTTACTTCAATCAAGATGTTGATTTGGAGCATATTATTACTTCTTTTCGCACTAATAATTTTATGGAGATTTGTTTTTGGAAAAATTAAACTTCGGAGACAATTATCTTCATTTCCTGGGCCTAAGTTGGATAATTTCCTTCTAGGAAATTATAATCTTTTCTGGACAAAAGGAAAGAACATTCCTTTTCATATCCGTAAGTAGGCCATTTCACAATAATTATTTATACGTTTTAAATGTTTTAATATCAATTTATTTAGTTATAAATAATAAGTTTTATCAAATTAAATTGATAACAAATATTTCTTTTAAAATCATAAAATTTATTATTTGCTTATTATAATTATAATCTGATGATTTGATGTTATTGAATGTTTTTTTAATTATGTGTTACAAACAGCTGCATATATATAATTTTATTCGACGAGTAAACTTTACCCGTATATCTTTTGTATTTCAATTCAAATTATCATCAACTTAAATGTCTATTTATTTCATAATAGAATAGACGATTAGTTATCATATCAATATAATTTTAGGCTTATATTCTTATCTGATTTTTCATCTTGAACAAGATAACTGATTGATTTTTTCGTTTAGTTAATTCTTGTAGTGTTTAAAAGTATTTTAATTGTAGATTAATGAAATTTCGAAAGAAAATAACTGTTTTATAACATTTACTTAATTATAGTTTTTATTATAAAATGTAATAAAATAATTTTTTTATTAATTTAATAATCTAATATTTATCGAATTCAGATTATGAAGTTACAGTGAAGGAATGGTTAATTTTTTTAAAAAATAGAACCTTTCTTCTCTCAATAATTTGATAGAGACAGTTCTATAAATGATTGAATGAATTGGGAACAGAAAAAAGGGTTTTAAAACGTATGTCAATTTCCGCGATAATTTAGATAATTGAAAAAAAAAATACAAAAAGAAATTCCACTATTGCTGATGTAATCGTACTACTAAAACGTCTCAGACTTAGTACTACGATTACAGAGACTTACTTGTTAGTCAGATTTCAGTAGTAGTTAGTCCATCGTTTAAGTTCATTTTATAATAATTTATTTCAATAATTTCCTTTTAATAATAATTTTCTTTTTTGAGTATTTTAACATTATTAAGTGAGATCTCGCAACCTTCCTCATTACAATGTATAGCCACTGACGAATTATAGTTAATAGTAACCACTTCTTCATGACTAGTAGATCCAGTCAAGAAGTGGTTCCCGTTCAACCCTCAACCCCCATCTGGTTATAACACATTGTGCTAGTTTTTGTCGATTTAAGTTGGTCTCACACAGTGAAACTTATCACTTGTATAATGGTTTTAGGAACTTTTAATTTCAACTTTTATAAAAAAATGTTTTTAAACCTGATTTTACTTTTATTTATCAGTCTTATTTTTTAAAAGTAAAATAAAATTTGTTTTATATTTCAAAAATACAAAATTTTTTTTAAACATAATCCACTTCGTAATTTTTTATCCATCAACAGGTAATAGCAATCTAATCTATATTATATTAAAAATTAAGAAAAAATTTTCAAATTTTTAAATTTTTTCTTAATTTTATTTATTTAATATTTATTTACCTGTCTACCTTAATTTTACCTTATACAGCACACTTTTTAAAACAAGTTTTATTTAGTCAATTGCCTAATTTTTAATTTCAATTTGAAATTAATAAACAGCTAAGTAAAAAAGATTTAAAAAAATATTATTTGTATTATGGGTAATGTAATTTATATCTATTATTTCTTTTGTAAAAAATAAGGACTGAAAAGGAGTCATTTAGACCCGAAGTGCTCCATTTTACAGGCATCTCCGGACAGCACCAATATATTGATAGATACTGATAAAATAGTTTGAAGAAATTGATATTTATCTAACTCCCAATTGTATTTCCGCGGTAAAAATGTTAAAAAAAACTATTGTTTTTATGAAATTCTTTGAGATAAATATACTTTTCGTGTGATTAATTATAATTTTCATTAAAATTAGACCGAAATATGTTGAAGTGGTGGGGAAAGTAACATTTTTATATAGTCAATTGACTGTCATATTTACGAGTAATCACTCGTATTAGTTATTTTATATAAATCTGAAAATTCCTAAATAATGGTAGTAATTATCAGGGATGAAAACAAATAAAGAATGCGGGTAAGCCCAGCAGCAACATTGCTAGTTTTTACTTTTTTAATTTGTGCTATAAAACATAGATTTACATGAGGGTTATCGATCGCTTTTTCCAAAAGCATTTTAAAGGCAGTACTATTTAAGCGGCGAGTGATGACGTACCTCATCTTCAGGTCGCCGAGCTGACCATGTCTTTAAGGTAATGAATAGCTCAATGAATAGTTTTCCCAAACGAATTCTGTGATGACGTCATTACATCTTAAACAATTAGCTATCCATAAGTTTCCATCAATGACTTCAGGAAAACTTTCAATACTCAATGTTAACATATGAAATTTTTCTTGTATAATAAATTAAATATAATATATTTTTAGTTTTACATTCATTAAATATATTAAAAATATATAAATATAAAATATATTTTTTAGAATTTCCTATAACGTTATTATCCTTGGCTACAATTTATCGAGAACATGGATTATGTCGTGTTTGGGTAGCTGTTGATCCTTACGTGATGATTTTTTCGGCAGAAACTATTGAAGTTAGTCACCTGATATTATTTCATAATTAGAATTATAAATATACGAACTAATGTAAATTTAAATATAATCGTATAAATACTGTAGAATTTTTAATGTGTTAATTGGTTGCAGTAAAAATTGAAAAATATACATTAACTTCATATCATATAATTCGAGAAGCAGTTCATTTCAAGTCATTTGGGATAAATTGTGTTGGAAATCAAATGAGAAGGAAACATTTTGGATTTAACAAAGGAAATTTTATTCTTTGAACGTAACTTCTTAAAACGCAATGATTCTATATTGCATTAACTGCCAATTAAGAAGGAACACACAAGAGACAAAGTGGTCCAGTTATTGTTGTAAAGACGAATGACGAAAATTTAGGCGATTGTAAAGAGAATATGGTAGAGAATACAGTGGCCTCTCCCACATCTAATATGGCCGGGAATGATCCGAATATTACAAAAATCTGGATAAGGAGTGGGTAATTTTAGAATAAGACAAGTGTAATAAAATGTTTTTGCTGAATTTTATGCTGATGTATGACAATTATTACAATTAATTTTGAAAGTATTGCGTTAAAGTTGTTTTGTTCTCGATTCGCTGACGAGATGCTACATCACACCAATGCCCAATCATTATCACATCAGCGGTGGTTGATGCATTGTGGTAGAGCTTCTACGAACTTCAATGCGACCTCAATAAGAAGAAGTTAAAAAATATACGCACTGCAGCATGGGAAAGTAAGATTCGAAATACAACACATTTTGGAACATTTTTAGTTGTCTTCAATTAGTCGGTTTCCTTTATAACGGATCCTCTCGCGTTCAAAAGTGTTTTGTACTTGTTCGTGAACTACACTGAATTTTATTTGGGAAATTACAATTGTTTCAGCTCACACTTCTAGGAGTATTTTGTAATCTAGTTCTATTTTATCTATGTACACGCGGTGTTTATACTTTGTTATTGTATTGATATTATTGTGTCCGTGTTTATTCTGCCGGCAGAGCGCATCGGGTACTCTTTGTGTAACATTAGATACACCCCCTTTGGTTGTAAACGGTTCCCAGTCTGGCATCACGAGATCCCCCCCACTCTTTTCTTCTCACCTGTCCTTCCCTCTGTTCTCCTCCCTCTCCTTTATCTTTATTCATCAATTTATCTTTGGCTATACCTGTGGGCAAGGCCTTCTCTGTCTATCTATCTATCTGTCTTTGATTAGTCCGGATATGGGAAGGACGGATGTAGGAGAGTCTACTGTATTCCATACATTACACTGTAATACAAATAAAAGTTTTTCATACACGTCGTTAATTTTAGTATAGATAAAGATTGTTTACAGATCAGCGAGAATCCTAGTATCAAGGCGAAACATTTGATATCATGTTTTACATTTTATTATTAAAAATAACTTTATAAAATTGAATTAGCTACAATATAAATAATACGAATAAATTGAATAAATAATTTATTATTTTTGATAATTTTCTTAATAATAATTTGTCAAATAATTTATAAAATAATAATTTTTTAGCCCATTTTAAACAGTCACACGTTAATAACTAAAGACGATACATATAAACTACTTCATTGTTGGCTTGGAACGGGTTTACTAACGAGGTAAAATATTATTCTTTAAATATTCTAGTTAATAAACATAAATAATAATCAGTTAATAGATATATCCACATTGAGACGTAATTTGATATTTGTTAATTGTAATTAACAATTCAGCTAATTTAAAGTAGTATATATACATACAGTAGGCCTATATTACATTTTTAATGCAAATTTTTAATGACATAGCACTGGTAATAAGTGGAAAATCAGAAGAAAAATGATTACTCCGACATTTCATTATCGAATTCTCGATCAATTTCTTCCGACATTCGACAAAAATGCAAAGATTCTCGTTAAAAACCTTGAAGAATATGAAAGTGAGGATTGGATAGATATCATACCATTAGTTACTCTTTGCACTTTGGATGTAATCTGTGGTAAGAAGAATAAAAATAATTATTAAAATTATTGAATTTAGTATAATTGAATTTAAAATTCTTATTACAGAGACGGCGATGGGAGTTGAAATAAAATCACAGAACAAAAACTGCATGGATTATATTCAAGCACTGCATGAGTATGTATTATTTTGAAAATGCAATTAAATTATTAAGTTCAATGGAACTAACTTTATTAAACATTGTTTTAAACTTCATTTAATGATTTTTTCGTAACATTTGTAATTGAATTGGATCGTGAGTCGTAAAACACGAATGGAACACACTACTTATCTATTACTTGAATACAGTAATAGTAATAGAAACTAACGAAAACAAGTTGATTGGCATTCGATTAATAAATAAAAATATTTTAAAGTTATTAAGTTTTATACAGTTTTTATTATTATACATTAAAAAATAACTTAGAAAGTAATCCTCCTCTAAATTTTGTTTATAAGTCATTTCAATTCAGAATCTCATAATATATTTTAAGAACAATCTTACGTAACCACCTAATGCTCGACGGCGTTCGGCCACCCGGCTCGACGGCCGGGTGGCCGAGTGGTCAACGCCGATGGGGTGGTCGTGCCTACCGCTTTGGGAGATTCAGGATCGAATCTGAACGGTATCGAAGCTTGCTGCTAATGAAGATCAGAAATGAAACCGTAATCAAAATCGTATCGAGACCCAAAACGCGAACAGAAAAGCGATGCTAAACATAATATCCGAAGTGGAAACACTACTCAAATGCTAACGTAATTGGTAGAAAGCCAACTTCTGAATTATAAATAGTAACGCTAGGCTGTTACCAGAAAGAAATCACATCTTTACGTGAGAAATCATAAGAGGGAAAAAAAGAACCTACAATCACTGGAAATCTGAAGCACTATTTGTTTCTTAATTTAATTATATTCATAATAAAATAATTCATTTTAATTACAGGTTTACTAACATACATTTAGAAAGATCTATGAAACCGTGGTTGTTTAATGATTTTATTTTTAATCTGACATCTAATGGGGCTAAATTAAAAAGAACTTTATCTGTACTTCATGGCTTAACTAAAAAGGTAAAAAATATTTTTGTGTTTAATTTTAAAATATTTTTATAATTTCGTGCTAGACTATTGAAATCACATAAATAATTCTAGATTTCTTTATGTTAATTACGTAATATTTATAAGGGAAAAATATTCATGTTTTACATAATGCAATGAAGGAGATTTGATAAGACCAAATTATTTTGAAAAGATTTGCAATTAATTATTAACAGTGATTCCTAGGAATGAAAATTACATTTCAATATGTAATAATATACACAACGAGCAATTATTTAGTGTGACATCGTCACAATGCCGGAATGCAATTTTTAATAAGTTTTTAAATTTAAAATATATGCTCTCCATCTGAAATTAGTAGAGTCTTGCTCCTGTACATCATACTTTTTCGTTAGCAATAGAGTCCTGCAAGTCGTCTATCTATCTCCTCTCGGGGTGAAATTTTTGAATTGAAATAACGTAACTTTTTAATTTTCGGTTTGGACCGGAAGTTCGTATGTAGTTAATCGGAACTCCTGCTCCAAATCTTTCTATATCTGGTCTTGGCTTTCATCTATAACTCCGTTCTCGATATTAGAAAAGGGCAGACAGCGGACCGACGGACGACAGTAGGAACTTACACAATTTTTCAAATTGCATCCTAATAATTGGCATTTACTGTATTTATTTTTCATACGATATTTAATATACATATCAGGGATGGTAAATCTTTTTGAGCCCGCGTGCCATATTGTCGTGCCAGATGATTTCTTCTTTCGTGCCACTTTGTACACACGTGCCATAGAATCGCCACCTCTGTTATATATGAAAGAATTATAATGAAAAATATAAAATTTGTAACTAAAATCGTTTGAAAATCAAAATAATATTGTGAAGTAATTTAGATCAAATAATTTTACATAACCTTTAAGACAATTTGATCTAAATAATTAAACGCAATTATGGTAATATACAGAATTATAATCATTATGTTTTTCATTAAAAACGTTTTATTTTATTAGTCCATAAGTATAACACTAAAATGTATATATTGCTAATAATGAAAGCAAAGAAGGAATACAAAGAAAACTTTGTGCAAATTGAAAAAAAAGAAATTCATATAGATACAAAATGTTGCTACAATTGTTTAATTCGATGTTATACTCATTACTTAACTAAAACTAACTTAAAAATTCTTGCATAAACAATTGACAGAAAATGTACTAAGATAATGAATTTCACAAAGGACCGTGTGTAATCGTCGCATGCTATAATTAGTACCTACACTTCGATGATAAAAATGCAGAAATTTTAAAATGATGCAATAAATAATATTTGAGGGTTTTATATAATAAAATGATAAATATATTAATAAAATTAATTTATTTTATATACAGATTCTGTTAGTGACCAGGGAAAATAAATTACATTCTTCGGCTTGCACAATTTTAGTCAACCACCGTTGTTAGAAGAAAGTGTCGATACATTATTATATTATGACACATTTACCACAATAAAAACGACTTTTTTTGTAATAACTGCTATTGACTTTATTTCTTCGAGCCAACGCACGCAATTTACTTTCTTTTCGATTGTCCCAATTTGGAGTTTCTAATGAGTTCTGTAAATAAAATTTGTTCTACATTTTAAAAAATTATTACGTAAAATACTTCAGATGTTAGATTATCAAATATTATTTACTACGTAGTTATAACAGTGTATTTTTAGTGATTGAAGTGTAGAGGCACACGAACTTTTAAAATGTGAACTTTTAAAAACACTGTTATAGAAAAGTTCTGTTTTCTCGTGTAAATAAATAAAAATAAATTCATCTAAGTAAATTACACGTTTTAATTATTGAAACAAATTTATGTTAATATTAAAATTATGATAATTTTTATTTAAAGATCTTAAAACAAAGAAAGGAAGAATTGAAAACGTCAGTCAATAATTTGACAGATTCCTCTATTGGAGAAAAGAAAAAAGAACCACTTCTTGATACTTTGATTAAGCATCAATTTCAAAATAAAGATTTCACCGATCAAGACATTTGTGAAGAAGTTGATACTTTCGTATTTGGAGTAAGATTTATTCACTTATTTTTAAAAGTAAAGAATGTGCTTTTTTCGTAAAATTCTTAAATTGGTATTGCAAAGAAAAGTTAAGTTTAGCTAATTATTTTTAAATTTAAAAACATTTTCGGATATTAGAATATAATTGATGTAACATTTTGTTTCGAAATAATTTAAATATATTCTTAAAAATGTATATATTCAATGTGAAATGCGTTCTTATTTACTATCAATATTTCATAAACGTATTCAATGTAAACAGAAGTTTTTGCTTTTAAAAACAAATATAAAAAAAAAATTACAGTAGAGCATCGATTATCCGACTCAATTGGGGACTGGGGTTGGTCGGATAACTGAAAAACGGATAACCGAAAAGTATGAAAAAATACATTATTAGTATATTCCATGAAATTAGTATATTAGTATATCGCTATTAACCTACTTTGCCTTGAATTTTTATCGATGTTAAGCCTAACAAAATTTTTTTAAAATAATAATCGTCGCTATTGTATCGTTAAAAATTATTTCTTTATTTTGCACAAAATAAATACAGTACTATACTGTATATTGAAAAATATGAAACAAAAAATATATATATATATATATTCAGGTTACATATTTTACATAAGGTAGGCCTATACATTAGAAAAAAAAGTCCAAAATTTTCTTTTTCTTCACAGCTGACACTCGTTTTTTTGCCACTAAATCTCGCACACGTTTTAAGAACAGTAACTGGATAGCGTCGTTAAATAAAATTAAGCCTCGTTTAAATACTGGCCTCCCTTTCATGGTCAAGTCAGTGTTGCCAGCTAAAACACGCAAAAATTTAACAAAAATAATAATAAAGTAGCCAAGACAGCCAAATATTGTAGCGCCACATCACTAGCGGACATTTGAATTTGCCGACTAGAATGCGGTCGGTTAACCGATGTGACGGTTAATCGGGGGTCGGATAATCGATGTTCTACTGTATATGTAAGGGAAGGGATGGCAAGATGGAAGGGGTGGGCAAGATGGAAACTACTTACCCACCCCGAACCGCGCGACGAAGCATCCGAATCTCCATGCACACAGAGACACCCGGATATCTAGTATATATGAACGGCGACTCAGACCAGTTGGTGCCACCAATTGACGTGTGCAAGTTATTTCGCAGCAGATTATTACGCAATCATTGGACTTATGCAGTGTTATTATTTATACCTACAAGGTAAGTGTTACTATTTTGTTTTTATACAAAGTACAGTAATTTTACGCCCGCTACAAAGTGTCCACAAAATAAGTATTATTATAAACTTATAAAATTACCTTTTAGATGAAGATATTATGGTATTCGAAGTAACCTTTAAGACTGAAATTGTTTAGTTTTGAAATAAAGTTGACCTGTGTTTGCAGTCAGTATGAAAAGTGCACGTTGGGGCAAGACGGGTACCCCATCTTGCCTCTACCATCTTGCCTAAGGTTGGGCACGAATTCTGCTGCTGGCTAGAGGCATTGCAATATAGTGCAGTGAACTAGTTTTAAATTCGTTGTCATTGATAATTCTATATCACTTTTTCGAATATATAAAACAATAATTTTAAAACTGATCTTTTTATAGAAAATGAAATATTCCACTTTTAAATCATATTTAACTGTAATAAATTTATACGGTATATACTGTATTACTTTATTATGTTTTTACGTTTTATTTTATTTATGAAAACATTTTTTTAATTTAAATACTATTTTAACAAGAAATAAAATGTGAGATAACAATCAAAATAAAAATTTTTTTCCACGAAAAAAAATATCGTCTGCTTACAAAATAGCGAAACTGAGCATGCGCGAAGTGACAGTATCGTCTGGTAAAGTAAATACGAGTGTTCAAATAGATATTCTTCTCAGCAACAAATTAAGGTGTTGTATTTATTTATGTGTTCATTTGCTGAGCGCTTTTAAGGTTATAAATACGAGTAAGTTGAAACTTTTATATTTATTTATTCTTTGACTTTTGCTGTTTAAATATTCTTTGTTTTAATTTTCGAATATAAAATTTCGCAACGGTTAGCCAAAGCTGTAAATTGCCACATTTTTATTTTTATTTTTGAAATCAATATAAGTTACTAATATAAAAAGCGACAATGTTAGTTTGTTTGCTAGAGGTAATCTCGGAATACATGAACTAATTTCTATAATTCTTTCGCTATTGGAAAGCTTATTCCATCCAGATGAACATAGTATATATACGATTTTCATATTAAGAAAAGAAAATGCCTGTGACTGATGTTTTTACTGCAGCGTTTGTCTCGTAACGTAAATTGACGGCTCTGTTCCCGGCCAATCTCCTTCACCTGGTCAGCTTTATTAAACTTATCTTATATTTTCGATTTTGGTTTGATGCATGCAGTTCGGGTAGTTGTGTATATGCTTTGTTTATATTGTCATGGTCTTTAATTTCTTATTTTGAAAAATAATACTCTTACGCAATGTTCCCTCTAATTATTTTGTAGATAAGCGGAACATATACTTCTCTGAGCAAAAAATTTTTCTGAGCATAAATATAAAATCTTATTTTTTTTCTATAAAAATTAAAATAATTAATTATAAAGTAGAGATTAAAATTCATTTTAAAACATACTTCCATACAAAATATTATCTTTTGTCAATGATTTAAACGAAATATACGTAGCAATAATCATGTTGCAGACAGAGTGAGAAATAAGTAAGCAACAATTCAAATCAGTGTGCATGCTCGCATGCACGGCGCACAAATTCTCGTGCGCGCCAACAATTTGGGCAGTGCAGCCGCGCAGCTTAGAGGGAACATTGCTCTTACGTTATCAGATACTTGGAGCTATAAAGGACAAATTTACTCCCATTAGATGAAATTAATCTTTTGGAAGAAGGCATATAGTACAGTATTTTTGTATGTTCTCTGTTTTATTAGTAATCCCACTGCACCACAGCCATTTCTACTTATTAATGTTTTACATTACTAACTTTGATAATATAACATAGTAGTAAAAATTTTGCACTGTTAAGTATAAGCTATATTATTAAAAACAACTAATAAACATTATAAAATACAAAAAATTGTTAATTTTCTTGTAAATCTTTACATCTTAAAACAAATTATTTATAAAAATTATATTTAAATAAATAAATTTCATTAAGATAAAAGAATGTAAAGCTTTAAATTGGAATTTTTAAACCTTGCATTTAATAATTATTAACAGTTATAAGCACTTTATGTTTTATAAACTTCAATGCATTGTTGTGTTAGATTAGCTTTTATTATTTATATTAATTTTCTAAAAGAATTCAAAAAGACCAAAATTGTAAAAAATTTATTTTCATATTTAGTTGTAATTAGAATTATGTTTATTTTCTAGGGTCACGATACAACTTCAATGGGCATATGTTGGGCACTTTATCATCTAGGACTCCATCGAGATATTCAAGAAAAAGTGTATGAAGAACTCCGAGGAATATTTGGAGACGATAAAGATAAAACATTAACTGCGGATGACATTAGAGAAATGAAATATTTGGAATGTGTTTTAAAGGTGTGTGTTAATCATATTTAGTAAATATGCCGTATATAAGTCATGACCAACCCGCGCCCCTCGAGGTCGTAATTTGATGCCCTGGGACTTTGTCAACGTAGTTGTATTTCTTTGTTTTATCTTTCGTGCCATTATGCATCCATAATTAAGCAGATACAAGAACTTTTCGTTAATTCGAACTCTAATCTGGTCAAGATGACTGCTTTTAAAGTAACACGTTTTCGAGTGGCATTTTACATATGGACTACCCCTTTTTTCTCTTATTTTATAAAATACGGCTGCGTTTCGGGATTGAAAAATTGGGCTACAAGTAGCTGATTGAGATATTTGTAGGACTCTAGGCTACTACGTTTGGGCGACTTACTACTTTTTAGGGCCACTTTAAAAATAATTTAGACTACATTTCCAGGAATTTTGTTTTACTTTCTATAAAACCTATCTGGCGACCTGTGATGTTCTCACCGGACCCGTGCCGTTTACCTTCAGTTTATTTATATTATTATTATTAATTTAAATTATTTAACGAAAATAGCGTTCTGTTTATGTGGCCATATTCCATTTCGTTAATAAATTATATCAATTACATGATAGTTTTTACGGAAATATGCAAATTTCGGATAATTCGAAATCGCGAATATTTCGTCCCGTAAATTTCGAACTAATGAAGATATTCTGTATTCATTATGACGTGACTAATAGAAAGATGAAAATAAACTCGGTATTACTAATTAGCATATAATATTTTAGTATTTAATGCATTGGAGGTTATCATATACTTTGGTACTCAGCAGGCGTAGAAACCTGCAACTACGTGTGAGACTGCGGATTTTAGAAAAAATTTTCAAATAAAAGAAAACTTTCCCTTTTTTTCGCGTTCGAAATTGTTGTAAACATCCTCTTAGAAAAAACTCCTCGCAGAGTATTGGAGCAGAGGTCTCTTCCAACTATCAACAGTTAGGTGTGAAAGTTAACACTTAATTGTCAAGAATTGCAAGTCATTGTCAACAACGGACTGCTTTCCCATACTAATGCTATAAAAGCGCGTACTACCGAAGTTTAGGGCGCACACGGAAGTTATTTCTGTACTTGTGCCAGTCGATCTCCACGCCAAGGAAACGAATCCCGTCGGAGAAGACATTCAACGGCAGCAGACCCTTTCATACTATCGGCGACCGCCATACTTCAGTTATACCGTCCAATCTCGCAAAGAGGTATTATTTGTTAGAACTCTAAATTCTCTCTCCCTACAACGAGATTAGGCGTAACTCCTAGCCGCCCTTTTTAGAATTTGTAAACCTTACAATTAATCGCAGTTAACCGCATTTAATCGAGTAGCATTTTGTTGAGTTGACTTGTAACCGATTTGTATGTTAACCTTAGTTAATCAATAAATGTTTTATTTGTTAACCTGTCGACCTGTCGATCTCTTTTTCCGGAAAGACGCCCGTCCACTTGCTCTCCCCACTCACTTTTTGCCCTCCTAAGCCATTCAACAGACGCAGAGATCGGGTTTTACCAGCACGCGCAGATGAAGTAATCCGTGAGGATTAACCCCTGGCCCCCTGCTTATCTCACATACGTAAGAAAGAATACATGGAAACCGCCAAAGTCTACGAAGTTTATTTGCGGCCGGCATCCAGAAAAGGTTACTCGTCATTGCTGCATATCCTAATATTAGTCGCAAATTCCGTTGTTGTCTTTGAGAAAGGTCAATTATGTTGAAGTAGAAAAAAGTTTAAATTTGTGACATTCGTCATTTATTTAATCGTAACAGGTTCTAAATTATTATCTTCTTTTCACACATTTCCAAAGAGCATATTTCTCAATGATCTATTTATTGCATGTTTCTTCTGCTATTTATTAGAAGGCAGTGAAATGCATAATAGTTAAATAATGATATGTAATTTGAATATTATTGTATTTATAAACTATATATTATGGCATATATTCATGTATCATTTAATTCTGACAGGAATCACAACGAATTTCTCCATCCGTACCATTAATTGGACGTTCGTGTACAGAAGATTTCAAAATCAGTAGGTTTCACCCAATTAAGAATATAATAATTTAATATTTCAGAAACAATAATTACACTTACAATTTATAGAAAACTATACGATTCCTCGAGGTACAACTATTATGATACTTTTTTACGCAATACATCACGATCCGAAAGTATTTCCCAATCCAGAAGTGTTTGATCCGGACAGATTTCTCCCGGAAAATTGCATCGGAAGACATCCATATTCATTTATCCCTTTTTCTGCTGGTTCTCGCAACTGTATTGGTAAGTTTTATGAGCATAAATGAAAGATTTGATTGTGTTTACGTTATTATATTTTAAATTTCATTTTAAATCATAAACATTTTAATTTTTAGGTCAAAAATATGCTATGATGGAACTGAAGACAATTGTCAGCAGAATTATTATGAATTTTGAGGTGGAATCAATAGATCCTCCAGAAGATATACTTTGCAGTTTCTTGCTGGTTCTTCGACCTGAAGGACAATTAAAATTGAGATTGAAAAGAAGAAAATAATACATAAAGTTATTTCTAAATAAGAAATCACTTTAATAATCCGTATTTTATATCTTAAATTTTATTTTGTTTTTATATAGTTGAAATTAGAATAAAATATAATACAAAATATTATTGTAAATTTTTATAATAAGGCTTTAAAAAGCAAAAATGGTCAATACTCCGATCACTCAATTTGATTCTTATTTTACTAAAGATAAGACCTGATATACAGAATTCTATTTTCGATTCAATTGATGTTGGTGGAATCGTCTTTAATACATTTAAGAGAAGACGGATATTATGTGTTTTTTCACCTGTAGCCTGGAAGATTTCTAGTTTGTTTTCGAGATGCGTTACAGTATTTCTTTTGTCGTCTAGTATTCTTGATTTGTCTACCACGGATGCTTTAATAGGGCATCAATCTTACAGCCCGATAATTCGGCAGTTCGTTTGACTTTAATAATCAGGTTCATGAAGAAAAACTTCATACTTGCATACTTTGTACTCGTTTGTATCCTTGCCTAGTTTGCATAACCTGGCATAATGCAGTTATTGAATCTACTGAGCATGGTTAAAAATTAAGACAGCATAAGCACAGTTCTTCTAGATATTACAGGTCTGACAAGTAAAGAATTTTCAGAGTCCTGTCACAAATAGACTACATATTGATTATTGACAATCTGTGACATGCCATAACAAGCAAAAATTTAAAAAAACTAATAAAAACAGGCTTAAAATTAATCAATACAAATGTATTTTGACAGTTTATGGGTTAATAATTATGCTTTCTGTTTGCAAAATTTTCTCATCCTTAACACAAAGTAAGAAAAAAGTAAATTTTTAAGAAAGTTGCGGGATTTCCTAGAATGAGAAGAATTATCCGGGATATTTTCTCTGTTAAAAAGCAGCCAGGATCCCGTTGGAGAAACCGTAATATGGATGTTAGTGTGTGTGTATGTGATGGGCACGATTTTTTCACCCATTTTTGAAGTTTTATAACTCCTGTGCCTTTTGTCGAAAAGCTGTGAAATTTTGCAGGGATGTTCGTATATTAGATGAAAATGTTTCTAGAAATTTTCAGGAAAAACGAACTATTGGTTCTGGAGATATTAAGAGGGTCAGAATCAAATCTTAAAAAGTTTCCACATTACGAAACTTTTTTCAAAGAAGTAAGTTAATTAAATTTATTACACTAAAACTGTTGGAAATATATTAATATAAGTTATTTAGTTACACTTTATAAAATCAACAATGTTATGTTCCAAAGCATGATAAAAATTACTTATTTTTCTGTATTTAATGTTTTGCATCTACAAAAAGAAAAAAAAAATGCTTGAGGAAACATTAATTGAAACTGTGAATGAGTGGTCTGATGTTAGTATAACATATATATATATATATATACAATTACATCTATTTTATGGTTAATATAAAACATCTAAAAGTTATTTTTCTAATATCATTTTAGATATGAAATGTTGTTATATTTATTAATATAATTATATTGTTATATTACTATAAATAAAAGAATTGAAATTTAAAAGAAAAATTCTTCTTGTTTATTTATTTAAATTACATACTTAACTAAGTCTAATTCCCCTTTATTAAATTTAATTAAAATATTCTTTTTAACTTGTAAGATAAAATAGAAAAATTCATTTAGTATATACAGTGTTAATTATCCATAAAATATGATCTCAGCGATATTTTATGTTTTAGAAATTTCATAATTGCATTCATGAAGACCAATATCCAGTAAGCACAAATTATATGTTTTATCCAAAAAAAAGCAAGAATAATAAATAGCATTTTTAATTAATTGCTTTTAATAAATAGATTATTTTGAGTTCTATCGATGATAAAGATGGCAATGAATATGGAAGAATAATCGAAAACTATTTCAGTAGAGTATCGTATATTTATATTATAAATTTTATTTTAAGTAATCTTCTTTTTGTTATTAATTATTTTACCCCCTTCTTATTTAGACACAAAATAATTATAATGAATTTAAAACTCAAGCGATGTCAAGAATAAAGGTTGGATAACTTTTTATTTTCTTTTTTCTATAATAATTATTGTATAATAATAGTCGTTGAATTAGGAAATTAATTTTTCTTTAATTAAAATATTATTACGAAATAAATAATATTGTTATCAAATATTCTAAATCTGTGTTTAAAAAAGATTATAACAATTATTATTTTAATTTAGAATAAGAATTAATTATTATTCTAAATTAAAATAATTGTTAAAAGATATCGTTTTTTTTGTACCGAAATAAAATTAAAAGATTCGAATACACTAATCAATTACTGTTAGAAAATTAAAATATTCAAATATATTCCATTAATAATCAATCCTGAAGTATTAATAGTAAAATTAAATTTTAAATTTGATTATTTCTATCGCATTATACTGTACACTGTGCAATTTATCAGTTCAGAATAAAATTAGAATGGATCATTTTTTTAAATTTATTATAAATTATACTTAGAAGGTATACTCTTTTCAATGGTTGCAAAATTAACATACCTTGCTCCAATTGTCCTTTTTGTAACTTTTCTTTTAATGTTAAAAATGATTTGTATTTTGTGGATTTACTGATCATTTAAACTTTTAATGATCAGTAAATCCATAGTTGACAAAAAGTATCCTTTAAATTTTACAGGATACTTTTTGTCAACTGACTTTAATATTATTTTCGTATAAGATGGTAATTTATATTCTGTAACGTTATTTAAACTTTATAATTTTTTTGTCGTCAGTAAATATGTAATAAGTTTCCTAATTTTAACTTATACATAATTGTATCTAGATGATAAGAAATACCATACTGTATTGTAACTAATGTTGTTTCTCAAGTTTTTTGTTTCACTTAATTTAAATATAATTAAAGTAAAATTAGCAATGATACTATCAATCACAAACACTCTACGAAGTCGATTCAAAATTAAAAAAACGTAGTTAATTAGAATACTCCCATATAATCGAAGGATCCTGCTCAAAATTAAACATATTGTTTTGTTAAACTTATAATTCTTGGAGCGTGATTTTTATTACTACTTAAGCACATTAAAAATATTTATAAAGTTTATTATAAATCATATACCAAATATATCAAATTTAAAATATAATAAGAATTCAAACAATTCAAATTATTATATGTACTTGTTATAAAAAATTTATTTACTATTAGTATTTAATTTTAGCGTCCAACAGCAGCTGATCAATGTGGAAATTCTTTTATTACTGCGTTGGATGTAAGTTAAATATAATAATATTTTATTAAATATTTTTTTTAAATTTAAAAAATATATATAAGAAAATAGAGTTAGATAATATGTAGTTTTATAATTATCAATTAATATTAAATTTTTTAGAGAGCTACAATGGAACAATGCCAAAATAATACGGATGTCACCGTGAAATATTTATGCAACTTCTATGAGGATTATTATTATTCTAAATAATTAAATAAGTTTTTTAATGTTCTTACAATTAATAGAACAGTTAATTTATATCAAATTTACAAATTAATAGTATTTTCACTAAAATATTAATATCTGTTTAAATTTCTGTTAATAAAATTTAACATATAATTAAACCCAGTGTTTAATTGATATAAGTTTAATTACCAGTTTAATAAAAGCATTATTTTATTTTTTTATTTAAATATATGCATGTACTCTATTTCTTTTTATTATAGTTTATTCAGTAAGTTCTATATTTGAAATGATAATAAAAAAACCAGAAATTTTTGAATTTCTGTATGAAATTTTTTATAAAAGAATCTAATTTTATTTATTAGCACATAAATCAATATGATTGTATGTTCTACTATATAATCATGTATTGAAACGTTTTTAATTAGCATATCTTAATTATCAAACATATGAGAAGCGTTTGATATCTGTTAACTTCATAACTTCCATTTTTTAGCCTAAATGTTTAAAAAGTGAATATAATTTGAACAATTCGTGAAAACGTTTCACTTATTTCATTTGAGATATTCAATACTTTTAAAAAGTAAGAATTGTATTTGATTTTCTACTGTTTTTAAAGATGGAAATTAAAAAATGTTCAAATTATTATTTGGTATTTATACGTTATTTAATTATACTTCATAAATACATAATATTTTGATTTTTAATTCTTGAAATTGTTTATAGATTTAATTTTATTACGTAATTTGTTTAATGAAAAAATACGCGTTTTAAAAAATAAAATTGAAGAATATTTTGAAAGCAAACTATCATTTTTGTAAATTAGTTATAAATCGTTAGGAAAATATCAATAAAAAATTTAGAAGTTGTAGTATGTGCTTGTGGTGTAGTGGTTATCACATCCGCCTAACACGCGGAAGGTCCCAGGTTCGATCCCTGGCAGGCACACTTGCTTTTTTTTCATTTTTAGTGTTAGAAAGGAACTTGTTATGACCAATAATCTTATTTTCATTGAAATTAATGAAGATTATTTATTGTATAAATTTTATGTATTATTTACTTTCACTTTACAAAGTTTAAGTATAGAAACAATATATAACATAGTAAATTAAATTTAATGCATAACTAAAAAATTAACAAAGTATATTTGACATGCCAACATGTATATCAATATATAGTCTACGAAAAAACAGAATTTTGTTTAGAGCAGTTCCATAATATGCTAAGTTTCACTTTGTGTGACTGAAATCGATTGTCATACAAATTTTGCTAGAATAAGTAATACACGATACAGTATAAAAATCTGGAGTTTATTCAAGAGAAGATTGACCTATCATTGTGTCAACAGTAAGTCAGAAGGTTAAAATTTAAGACGATAAAATTATCGAAATATTAGCAAATTTAGACAAAATATAGAATATATTTTGAATATATGTAAAAATAAACATTATATGTATAAAGTATAAGCATGTAAAACATTATACCTGCCATTTCACTGAAAAATCTTTCAGGTAATCATAAACTACTGTAATTATATAAAGAAAAAGTAGTGATTAAGAATAATCTTTTATATTAATTTAATTAAATAACTTTAAAATTATAATTTAAATATTTACTTATTATTTCTGAGGTGTTTAAGATATCAAAAATTAATTTAGCAACATAATTAGAACAACAACAGAATGAATGTCAAACTTAAGCACTAAACATAAAATCTAATATGCTAACACTCAATTCTCTATGCGTTTCTTCATTATTTACAAATATACCGTAAGCCTATATGCAACTTTTGTCCAAAAAAGTTTTTAAAAATTCAAAAAATTTAAAAAATATGTTAAATTTGGATCTCTAGAGGCAAATGAACTCCCCAAACATCTTTCAGTAGGCTACAGTGTAATATCTATTTATTTGTTAGCCCAACTCGAGTAAATATGTTATTGTTTAACTAAACATATTATTATTTCAGTATTACTAATTTTAATCATTTAAAACGGGATTATTGTAAATATTCAAATAACGTAAGACGATTATCGATTGATCGATCGATCGTCATACGCATCCAGCGATTCATAGTTAAGCAGTAGCCTTTTTTCCACACTTATACTCGTTATTATTTATGTCATATCTTGTCACAGTTACCTTATTTTAGGGATGGCTTAAATACATTAAATATTTTTTTCTAAAATACTCTCTGCTGAAATGGATTGCGTCTTATATGCCGTAAAAAACTTAATTTTTTCATAATAGAATAGTTTCTTTTGACAAGTTAATTAAATTTCTATTTTATTCTATCGATACAGTCTATATTAAATTAATAATAGCATTAAGTAAAAAGCTTACAAGGGTTCTTACTCGACTTTCTCGAAACTCGAACAGGAGGTTTAGACCATAAGGAAGTCCGATAATGTCAATTATGCTGGGTTATAAAATTTAAATAAACAAAAACATAAAAGAAGTAATTTTGTTGAATTATGATTATAAAATATTTTCATGTAAAAAATATTTAAACCAGAGCTGTGGTGTCGGTAGATTTTTACACTCCGATTTTTTCTTAGGATTCGACTCCGACCAGGGGCGGACTTGTTAACAAAGTAGGCCCGAAAATTCTGACGTCATCACCTCGGAATATTAGCGTCATTAAATTCAGTTCTAATAAAGATAAAAAGTAGAAACTTTTATTCCAAAGCTAAAATATTCCTCTTAAGTCAATACGATAATTTTTACTTCTCTGTTGTTATATATAACAGAGGAAAAGTGTAGCGATCGTTGAAAAAAAATGATTCCACCCCATATTTTTGCATTTTTGGATTCAGGGCACCTCGAAATGTCGAGATATGCAAAAGATTCGGTTTTTTTTTTTTTTTTTTTTTTTTTGGTATGTACGAATGTTACTCTGTATGGGAGGCACGATTTTAATTGGAGTCGGATGGTTTAACACCGGAGTTATTAAGCTTGAAAATGGTTGAACTAAATCGGTTGGTACACATTCTAACATCCGTTTGCACTTCTCTACGTTCGAGGCTTCCCGAGTCCAAAAGAGTAAAAATCTGAGAAAGTCATTGTTTGACTGATCGTCATTTTTTTCCTTTGTTAGCCTATACTGTATAACAGCCGGGAAAGTAATAATGACGACGATTCTGATTATTTAAAAAAAAATACAAAATAAAACGGTTTTAAAATTTAATTAAACATTAAAATTTGACACATCTACTGAATATATAAGTTCACATTTATTAACTTTTTTGATGATGGCATTGGTATTTGGTAAGCATGTATGAATAAAAATAGTAAATAAATTCTTATACAAACAAATTAGTTTAATAAAAATGTTGTACAGTACATAATATATGAGTATATTGGGTAATATATAAGTATACAGATACATTAAACTAAGTCAAGAATGAGAAATATAACATTTAGACTGGTAAAAAAGAAGTTGCTTATTTTGCCACGTTGATTAATTTATTATTTTTCATCTCTGTTATAAACTGAATTACTCCTTACAAAAAAGTAATCATTTCTATTAAGTCAGCATTTCACTGAAGCTCTTAAATCATATTTAATAATTTTAAGAGCGGAAAATAAACGCTCTACTGAAACTTGGTTGGTGACAATGCTGTGACAATCAATGTTGTATTTTGGTTAATGTCTGGATAGTGCAGTATTGCCGTTTTAACATCCAAACTTGAAGAGTGGTCAATGTGATTTATTTTTTCCAGTGCATAATAAATATCCTCTTCATCCTCTTCAAATTCTGTAAGATTTCCTTTTCTGTCTGTACTTATATTAGAACTCAATCTTAATTTTGAGGGTAGAGACGAGTTTTATAAAAAAAATAAAAAATAAGAAAACTAGCATATGAGCCAGATGTTGCTCACGCAAAAAGTAACGATACCGAAGATTAAGATTATAGCCGATTTTACCCGTTTTCACTGGGAGCAAGAATTAGGTCCTCTCTCTTCCGAGACTAATTAGAGAATTTTTAGATGGGTCTAAATGTATGTTCGATTTTTCACAAAAACGCAAAATATCGCATCTAAGATAGTAAGGTAGAAACGGAGTTCTTCGGAGTAATCCTTAACCCTCTCCCTCTTCCCCCCGCAAGAGGAATTTCGAAAAATCCCTTCTTAGTGTACATTCTTATGATGTATCCTAACTGTGTACCAAATTTCAACTCTTAACCGTTTGAACTCTGAGTACACACTTTCCTATCTTCCTTACTTCCTCTTCCACCTAACTTCTTTTTTCTAATTTCTTCCTTCCGTTTCTTTAGGGCAAAAGTCTGACATAAAGGTCAGACAGCTCTCTACCTTCTTTGAGTAAAAGTTTGAACTCTGAGCTTATTATTATTATTATTAACCCATCTCGATTATAAGATTGTGAATGCTAATAACGAGTAAAATATTCATTAAGTCCGACCATACTGGAGATATGACACATGACCCCTTCTATGTGTCTACCCTGTCGACCTTTAATAAAGAACCAAAATTTAATAGCATTAATGCCCTTTATACACACGCTACTACACTATTTTGTTTCTTAAACTTTACTCATTCTGAGATATTGTTCAATAGTTCAGAACAGAATAAAGAAATTAATTAAATTAGACGCCAACTTACGCGCGTAGACGCGCGAATTTTTCCCTTTATTTGACATTCCCTTGGGTTCGAGAGATCTCCAAACGTATAGATTTGCAAAAAACTCGGAGAGTCAAATGTGACACGATTCAAATACTTTTTCGTTTTTTATATACATAACAAGTTGGTAAAGTAAAAAGGAGTCGGAGTCGAGGGGATTTTTGACGACTCGGACTCCGACTAAAATATCAAAACTCCACGACTCCGACTCCACAGTGCTGATTTAACACTATGACACCAGCTGAAAGTTAAAATTGTGGTTGTCTCCATCTGTTATAAGTTATTTTTTAATAACATCTCATATTATTATTATGTTGGGTTAAGTGAGATATACTCGGTTAACACCAGTGGCTGTGTACTATGCCGGACCAAAGTCAAGGCATAATAACCAAAACAGAAATTAAAGAAGTGTATCAGTGTGTGTGTCTGTATTCAGGAACTTTCTCACAATATGACATGTATTCAATATAGTGGCCTTCTGTATTGTGATGTACGTGTTTCTATTCAATTCTAATGTACCCAGGCTTTTGTGTAGTGTGTGTGGTATCACACCTGTAGAGGAGAGAACAACAGGTACAATAAGCACCCTATCCATCCTCCACAGATGCCTTATTTCCTGGGCGAGTTCTGTGTACTTGCTAATTTTTTCAGTGCATGCATTTTGTATATTGTGAGTGTTTGGAATGGATATGTCTATAATGTATGTGATTTTATTGTGTTTATCAATGAGTGTGATGTCTGGTCTGTTGTGGTATAATTGTTTTATCTGTGATTATGGCTCTGTCGTAGTACATTTTGTGCGTGTTGTTTTCCAATACTGTCTGTGGAATGTATTTGTAGTATGGTTCGTGGATGTCTACTAATCTGTGTTTCTTTGCAAGCTCTTGGTGTATTATATTTGCTACTTGATTATGTCTGTGTAAATAATCTGTCTGTGCCAAGAGCTTGCAACCAGAAGTGATGTGTTGTATAGTTTCTGGCATGATGTGACATTTTCTGCACGTGTCATTCGTGAGTGTTGCATCTTTGAGTATGTGTTTTCTGTAGTTTTTAGTATTTATGACCTGATCCTGTATGGCAATCATGAATCCTTCCGTCTCCCCAAAGAGGCATCCCCGAGCTAACCAGCTGTTTGACGCAGTTTTGTCAACAAAATCCTGGGCCAGATCGTAAGGATGCCTGCCATGGAGTGCCTTTCGAGCCCACGATTGCTTAATGGTGTCTATGCTTTTTATATGTTGTGTTGTGTCCATATGATGTGAGTGTAAGTTTAATGGTGTGTTATTCGAGTCTGCTAGAGTTACTGCTTTATGTAATTGTGATGTTTCTTGTTTTTTGTAGAAAAACTCTCGCAGTGACTGTATTTGTTTGTAGTGAAGGTTAACTATGTCGATCAGGCCACGTCCGCCATCTTTACGTGGAAGGGTTAATCTTTCTGTGGCGGATTTAGGATGATGTTGTTTATGCTTAGTAAGTGTTGTTCTTGTTTTCCTTTGGAGTTGCTCAAGATCAGTGTGAGTCCAATGTATAACTCCAAAAGAATATGTGAGTACTGGAATGACATATGTGTTTATTGCTTTAACTGTGTGTTTTGCATTTAATTGTGTTCTGAGAATAGCATTTAACCTACTTTGGTATTCTTTAATTAATCTTTGCTTTATTTGTGTATGTTCTGTTAGTTTGGCCTGTTGGAATCCTAAATACTTGTAGAACTCGCCCTCTTCCATGGATTCAATAACGTCTCCATTTCCAAGTGCAAAATCTTCTTTCTTCAGGATTCCTTTTTCTATGTGAACTGTTTTGCATTTATCTAGGCCAAATTCCATTTGTATGTCCTTGGTGTATGAATGTGTGATTTGTAGGAGTTGATGAAGTTGTTTTTGTGTGGATGCATAAAGTTTTATGTCATCCATGTACATGAGATGTGACAGTGTAAACTGTGTTGTTTTTTCGTGTCTGATATTGTAACCATATTGCGTGTTGTTTAACATGTTGGATAATGGGTTCAGGGCTAAGCAGAACCAGAGAGGACTCAAGGAATCTCCTTGAAATATTCCTCGCCTAATAAAAATTTGGTTTGTTTGTATGGAAGTGTTACTAACCCTGAGATGTAGTGTTGTTCTCCAGTGCTGCATAGTGTTTTGAAAGAATGCAATGAGTGATGGATGTATTTTGTACATGTGTAGAATATGTAGCAGCCAACTGTGTGGAACACTGTCGAATGCTTTTCTGTAGTCTATATATGCCATGTGTATGTTTCTGTGTTGTTTGTGTGCTTGCCGTAGAATGACTGAATCTATGAGTAACTGTTCTTTGCATCCCCTGTGGTTTCTACGACAACCTTTTTGCTGTTCTGTTAGAATATTGTGTTCTTCAACGTGTTTGTATATTTTGTTTGCAATACAGGATGTCAATAATTTGTAGAGTGTTGGAAGACATGTAATTGGTCTGTATTGTGTGGGGTCTGTGGTATTGTTGTTTTTAGGTTTCATGTAGGTGATGCCCTGGGTAAGAAAATTTGGCATGTCTTGTGGATTGATGATGATGTGTGTTAGATGTTTAGCTAGTTCCTGGTGCAGTGATGTAAACTTTTTGTACCAGAAATTGTGAATGTTGTCTACACCAGGTGTCTTCCAGTTGTGTGTTCTGTTAACAGTGTATTGGAAATCATGTATGCTTATTTCAACACAGGGCATAGTTGGTATGTTGTGCAAGTTTCTGTTCTCCTCCTCGATCCAGCCTGCATCAGCATTATGCGTGACAGCACTGGACCAAAGAGAAGACCAATATGTTGTGAGTTCTTCTTCTGTTGGTGTGCCACTGTGCTGTGTAACAGTGTTTGCTTTGTTATTGATTTGTCTATAAAAGAGTTTTTCATTGTTTGTAAATAATTTATTTTGTTGTTTTCGTAGTGTACATGTTTTGTATCGTTTGAGTCTACGTGCTTTGGCAGCAAGTTTTTGTTTTAGTGTATCAATGTATTCTGTAATGTGTGTGTTGTGATGTTCATGTTTTGTGTGTGTTTTTATTTTCTTGAAAATGTTTTTGAGCTGTTTCCTTAATTTGGGTGTTATGTTGTTTTTAGCGTATTGTGTCAGCTTGCCTAATTGCTGTCTAATGTCATTTATTTGTATTTCTATTCTTCTCTGCCAGGCAGGCTTGTGATAGAATTTTGTTTTCTGTGTGTTTGTCTGTGATTGTACTTTCAGTCCATGGTGTGTCACTACTGTGACTGCTCCAGCATAAACTAATGTATGAATGTCTGCGAGTGTAGAAATTGAATGAATGTAGTGTGGTAGTAAGTGAGTGTTTACGTAATTTAGTGTTTTTCCTACTTCCTTTGACGTGTTGATTTTTGGTATTCGTGGTCGTTGTGTGGGATCTGTGCCTGTATATTTAGTGAGTGTTTCCTGAAATATATGTGAGAGTGTATTAACTAAATCCATGTCTATGTTATCAGTGATGGATGAGGAAATGTCTGTAGTATCATTAGTGGTAATTGTTGTATGTGTGTTATTATCAATGCTTGTTGCTGGATTATCCTGACAGGTTACATGATCTTCATTAATGTTAGATGTTTCTGTCTGTTGATGTATTTGATCAGCAACCTGTTGTTTGATAAGTTCAAGTGTTGTTTGTGGAATAAGGTTGTTGTGTATAATTGTTCTTTTTTGATCAACAACCCTTTGTTCGGTGACAGTGAGGTAAGGATACTGTTGTGTGAATCTATGGTGTAGTTGTTGTCTGTATGCTGTCATGTTTGTTTCGAGTTTTGTGATTGTGTAGTAAGTACGGATGATAAACTCGTTCATTTCTACTGTCCATTTCATCCGTTGGCGTGGTTTTCCAGCCTTTGTGGTCTGTGGATGCATTGCCACAGAAACACCAAGGCTGGGTAGGTTCCTCACATCTGTTGAGGGCATTGCAGTAGCCATGCTTGGGCCGGTGCTGCTTTCGCCACCGGTAACCAAGGGAGACTGTGGCCTATTTTTCGAACGTGAGCCTCTGCCTAACCCACGAACGCGGACCTTGTTAACCCGGGCGACGTCCGAGCCGGTATCACACTTTGATCTAGTTATTACCATAATAAATATCTCCACAGAATGTGGGTGTGGTCACTCTTAGCTTCATTTCTCCCCATAGACCTTACTGGCATGGGTGTCCCTACCAGGAGCTTATGCTCCAGCCTGCATTGCCCTATGGATCAGTAAAATTACTGGGCTCTCCCACCACGACCAGGTGGTGACCACGGGAGAGTTATTATTATTATTATTATTATTATTATTATTATTATTATTATTATAAAAAGGCAGAAAAGGCTTAATTTTGAGGGATTCGAGATGAGATTTTTAAAATATTGTAAATGCCAATAAGAGTACAATTTTTCAATTTCACCTCTTTTTCATGGTTTCCAATTTAATTATATTAAACCTATTAAAAAGATTAAGAGTAATTACTTTCAACTTTTTATAATTACCAAAAGGTCAGGTATTTAATTACTAAAATTATATTAAAATATATAAAACTGATAAAATTCTTAGTTATCTCTTGTACTTTCCCGACTGAGATGAAATGTTAAAAACGATGAACCAGTATTAAAAAGACAAACCGTTACTGTTTATTTTCTTTATTTTTCTCATATACATTTCGATCCTCATCCGCACATGCATAGGACAAAGTTTAGCCTACAAATATCTCAAAAAACCGACAATTACAAAAAAGAGAACAATATATATTCAATATATATATTTTAAGTTTACAACTGCTGTTCTACAACATACTGTACAGTCAAACCTGTTTTTATGCGCTCCTTTTATGTGCGATTTTTATTTGTGCGATTTTTTTAATGCGAATTTTTAATTTGTGCGGTATAGTTGGCGACTAGTCTCGTGCGATTCGTCATGTCTCACGTTGACTTATTATAGCTAAATAAACTTATTATAGCATAAATGCACTTATTATAGTAATATTATTGCATGAATATGCGAAAAATGAAATAATTTACTTTTTAAGTCAACAAAACACCACCTGGACAAAAATATGTAAAACAGACGATAGACCAGACGATGCAGTCAAGTGCTGACATCTGTTGTCAATAAATTCTATTTCGTACGGTTTTGAGTTATTTTCTATGTGAGACTTTTTTTATGCGGTCCCTGTTGACCGCATAAAAAAATTATTTTTTTAATTGTGTTGCGAAAACTATTATTTACAGCCATTCGTGAAGTTTCGTGAGATTTTTTTTAATGCGTTTTTTTTAATGCGGTCCCTATCCCCCGCATAAAAACAGGTTTGACTGTACTGTATTTCGATGACAATCTATCTACAATCGTACACCATTCGGTGACACATTTATATTTTAATTTACATTTTAATTTACATTTTAATTTTTTAATTTTTTCACAATAGCAAAATGTTCTTTTTCCTTTTTCTTTAATATTTTCTCAAATGATATATAATAGACCAAGATAATAAAATAATATTTAAATTTTTATTGTTCTATCCAAGGGTGTTGTAGTCTTAACGCTGTTAAATGTTTTTACTCTAATCTTAAGTTCTCTACCTGTTTCTTTTATATAAATTCCTTTGTCATTATTACAATTACACTTTAATTCATACAGTATACCAGCTAAATATTTTTTTGTTTATTTTTTTCTACCTGTCAATTTTAGTTTGTTGGTTACTATAGATACTAATTCTTGCCCTACTTGTTTAAATTTTGTTTGTTCTTCAACAGTCCTTTAATGTACAGAAATTTATTAAATTTTCTTATGTAAAATTAAAAAATTGGATATCTATTTTTTTCATATTTATCATGCCACATTTTAAGGACAATCCTATGATAATCATTAAAAATACTTAGAAAACGATGTTAAGAAAATATTTCCTAAACATCTTTTTTAAGTCTTGGTTTAAAGTTGTAAGGCAATAAATTTCCTTAGGTTCTCTTATAAATTATTTTAATAATTAGGACGATATAAATAATAATTCATAAAATAAAGAATGTAATATAGAAAAGGTTATGTTTGAAATACTAAACTATCATTTTTTTCTTATACAGTGGTGCCTCGTATAACGTACGCCTCGAATAACGGACGCTGCGAACAACGGACTGGCTGCGAACAACGGACTTTCCGGCATAATTGGCGACTGTTCCATGGGTGCGTTCTTTAATAGCGGTCGCTCTGCGTATCCGCTACTACGGGAGTGCGCTGCTGTTTGTAGGCATTTAGGAATGACGGTGAAAGAAAGAAAAGATGACAACACTCGCATTATCGATAGTATTGTGATGGAGGGATGTATAATTCTAAAATATGAGCTTTTAAAGGCGAAAGAAGGGTTCCAATTGTAAAATTTAACCATAAAATGGATTATTTGTTGAAAGAGCATTCAAAATAGCCACGAAAAAATTAGAATGCTGGCAATCATTCGAAAAAAATTTGTAAAGACACTTACATCACCTCGTGCACTGACTCACGCTTTCACAATTTCTAAATTTTCATTCATAAAACCACATAATGGACCCGGAAACGAAACTACCTGAGCCATGGAGGACGCCATGTTGCTTTCCACCGTAAACTACTGCTACAAGCGGCCATTTTTGCCGTTCGACGGCGCGCACTCCCACCGGAATTTAGGAACGCGTTCCGCGGGAATTTTTAAACGTATGTTGCTCGCGCAGAGTTACACACAGGAATAAAAGAACGCACCCCATGTTCATTTTTTTATGATACAGTACGGTTATTTTATGCTGCGGAACGAATTAGATGTTTCAACATGTATTTCTATGGGAAAATGCGTTTCGTATAACGGACGTTTCACTTAACGGACATGCACCTGGAACGGATTAAGTACGTTATATGAGGCACCACTGTATTAATATCCAGATTAATTAATTAATTAATTAATTTTTTTTAGTAAAAATTTCATTAAATCCAACCTCACTCGAGATATGACACATGACTCCCTTTTCTACCTCTCTGTGGTGAATAACAATTGGGCGACGATTAATTGAGCGACAGAAACTTAAAAATTTCTCACGTTTATCAGGCAGTTTTGTTGTTTTTTCTGGTAGATATTTGTAAAATGTAACTATTGTTAAAACTTATAAATCATACTTCTTAAGTTATGAACTATCAATTCTGAGTTATTTCCACATAGTGAAATGTCGGTATAACGAAATTAGGGGAACCATCGAAATATTTTCGTTATACTAAAATTTCGTTATATTGAAATACAGTTAAAAATGCAAAGATAAAAGAAATTTATTGATGATAAAAATTGCTTACATTTTGAAGTAAGAAACTTTCTAAAAACGAAATTTGTCTATTAGTATTTATGCGAAACCAAATTTCACATTTTCAGAATGTAAGTAATTTTTTTATTCTAATCTATATATATATATATATATATATATATATAATCGAGACGGGTTGTTGATGATGATAATTATAATAATAAGTGCAGAGTCCAAACGGTTAGGAGTTGAAAGTTGAAATTTGGTACAGAATTAAGGTACGCTATGCGAAGCACGCTAAGAAGGGATTTTTTGGAAATTCTCCCCCTCGGGGAGAGGGTTAAACAGATTTATATCATGTTTGGAAGAAATCAAGCTGTTTCTTTATAATAATAATAATAAAAAAATTTCCGGAATTGAATGATGAAGACTGGTTATCCAAATTGATGTTTTTGACTAATATAACACAACACCTCACTGAATTAAATTTGCGTTTACAAGGTAAGGGTCAAACAGTACTAGAACTTTTTGAATACTGGAAAGGGTTTTCATCAAAATTAGATATATTTTGGCGTAATATTACCACTAACACTTACAAGTACTTTCCAAATGTCAATGTCTATGCAAAAAAATTTACTGTTAACAAAGATGAATTACTAATATATGTTGAAAGCCTCAAAGAAGAATTTTCCAAACGATGTGCAGACTGAAATTCATGCACCCGTATTTCCTTTCCTATTAAACCTGACTTAATTGATTTAAAACGGTCTCATTTGATTTATCTCTTTTTGAGTGGATGGACATTGATAATTTTGAAATGGAAATTGCAGAATTAATATCATCAGAATTGTGGAAAAAAATTTGTGGAATTGCGGAAAACTCTTGAAAGTGACTGCCCGGAAAAGGCTGCCTGAAAGATTTAATTGTTTGAAGAAAATCGTATGTGCTCTACTTTCAGCGTTTGGTTCAACTTACCTCTGTGAACAAATTTTCTCACATATGAAAAGTATTTTGTCACATATGAAAAGTAAAAGTGAATTCATAAAGAAGTTGTCTAACACTGGAACATTCAGAAGTCTGCGTGAAGATAAAAGTGACAAATTACACACCTAATATTGAGAAAATAAGTAAAGAAATACAGGGACAATGCTCACATTCATCGATTAATAGCTGTAATTAATAAAGAAAATGATTAATAACAGAATTTTTGATAATTTGTTTGTATTAAAACTATGTGTAATGTTTTATTACATTAAAAATGTAATTTATAATTGCTATCTTATGTTTTTAACACCTAAACGACCGGTTTCCATCATTACTGAAAAACAAAATATGATAAAAATAAACTAAAATTAAATTGCACAAACCACGAATCCGTCCTATCCAATGAACTAGAATTCTGGGAGTTTTATTTTCTAAGAACATAGTAGAACAAAAATTTCAAAATAAAATATCAAAACAAAATTCGTAGAATCATGTCGGCACGCGGTACAAGTTTGTAAAAATCATTTGGCAAAACACCCCCAAAAAGTTGCCGACCCCTGGATTAGAATATTTACATGATATTGCATATATTACATTTTCTCTGTTGTTTGCTTTTGAAAAACTTGACGTGAATTTAAAATAAGAACAAAAACGAGTTAGAAGTGTTTTTAAGCTTCATTATGTAAGGTCTCTCCTTCAGCAATTTATAATTTGTGCGTATTTCATCTACGATTTTGTTGCCCAGATGCCCAGCATCCACTTGACTATCACCCGGTTTTCCGTCGCCTAGACGAATGGTATGCAAACCGTGGGTCGCGACCCCCAGAGGGATAGCCCTACAATAGTGACGGTCTCGGAAAAAAAAAAGAAAAATAAACGAAATAGAGGAGTTTATCGAATCCGTTCGACCACGTCAGTGTCTTTATGACAAAAAACGTATAAAGACACTGTGTTTAAACAAAGTGTATGGACGGCCATAGTGCTAAATTTCAAATAACAGGTAGGTTTAGTAGAATCGATATATAGTATTTAAGTCACACGTTTTTTATTTCAATTCGGAATACAAGTCCAGTAGCGTAGCGAGAGGAGGGCAAGGGCCTTCGATACTATTAACTTCATGCCCCGGGCGCCACTCACAGAGGGGCGCCCGGGGCATGAAGGTAATAGTAACTATTCGTAATATATTATAGATATTTTAAGGTAGGTACTACATTCTATGATTATTTGTATTATATTCTTATTACGAGTAAATTCTATATATTATATTACTATGTGTTCTGGAGGGGAGAGAAGGGCGCCAATAAAGTGTCGTGCCCCGGGCGCCAGTTATGTTCGCTACGTCACTGTACAAGTCTATTAATTTGAATTTTCTAAATTATAGCAGAGGCAGCGGAGGAAAAATGGAAGGTACAAAGGGATAGATATATGAGAGAAAAAAAATTAATAAAATGTAGCACTGTATTAGTGGCATTGATATTCTCTATCGTTCAATTGTAGTTTCGGAATCAACGAATTATTAAATCCATGTAAATCACACTCTCGAAATAACTTTCTAACCCACCAGTGTGTCTTTTGGTGTTTTTTAATAAATTATTTTTTAAAATCATCAATGTTTGAGTGGAATACAGCCACAGCAAATAACATCAGATACCGACGGCGCCATTTTACTAAACTCTGTATGACGTTGTTACATTTCCGTCTCCTATTCGGCCAGAATTTTTACGTATATGTGTTCTGGCATAAAAGTGTAAACAGAAACTGAACTGAAAGCTGATTTCTGATTCAGTTTTCTGCCACACAATTTTACGCATATGTGTTCTTGGCCTTAACACGTGGAATATGCGATGAAGGTGGTAGCCTACCGCTCTGGGGAACCCGTGTTCCAATCCGGACCGGTCGAAAAATCCCCAGGAATTTTTCGGGGGTGGTCCGTTCGGATAAGTCGGGCTCCGTCCCTCACCACCCGGTCGCCCCAATATGGGCCTAGCCGAGCCCATAATGGACCTGCTAAAAAGAGGCCTTCTTAGTGCCCACAGGGCGAAAAGAATTTAAAAAAAAAACACGTGGAATACACCTATCCCTCGTTTTACACGGTACTTCTTTTACACGTTTTCGCTTTTACACGGTTTAAACAATAAATGTAGAAAATAAACTGGCTATGATCAAAAGGAACAATTTTTAACTCTAATCTACATCTATATTCTAATCCACCTTAATTATATGTCATAGTTGACATTTAGGATACTAGGTGACAGTTTTATTTCAATCCGTCAAATAGTAACCGATAAACCGATATAGGGTACTCCCCCATACGCATGAAGTTGCATTCATTGCACATAGTTTTAAACCAGAAAATTTTAATTTTTCATATTCATAAGTAACAAACGATTACATTATTTTTAATTACATTTTTTACATTACATTACATTACACAATTACATTACATTTTTATGAATCTTTCAGATTTTATTTTTTGTTCCTTTGTACTTTGTATTTAATTAATAAAAGAATATATTTTTTTGCCTTTCAATATTTTTGTTTGATTTATGTACATGTACCTTTAAAAAATTGAAAAAAATTCATAATTAATAAACAACGAAATTATGCGTTTTTTGCATACTTTTCGATTTACACGGTTTTACATTCAAAAAGATACAAATTCGATTTACACGTTTTTCTCAGGAACCTATCTTCCGTGTAAATCGAGGGATAGGTGTATTTATCAGTAAGACGAAACAAATTGTATATGTAACATCTAAATTAATCAAGAGTTTAAAATTTAATAAATTATCTGTCAAATGAAAACAAATAGTTAAATGAAATTTATAATTGTATTTTTGTCTCAACTGAAAAAATCTAGCAACGAGTTGCTTAACTTTCCTGGCAACATTTACAACTGCGTGTGGTGCCATCTGTTAAAAATTTAATAAAATTTTAAATTGGCAAAAAGCGTAATTTTGAGGGTAGGGATGGGTTTTATTAAAAAATTGTAAATACTAATAACAAGTAAAATAGTCATTAATTAAGTTTGACACTACTCGAGAAATGGCACACGAACCCTTCTATATCCCCATCCCACCCTTTAAGTACCAAAATTTAATAGCATCAATCCCTCAATCCCCTAATACACAAACCTCCTCGCAAAATTTCAGAAATTTTCGACAAAAAGCATAAGAGTTATTAAGCTTTAAACAGGATAAACAAAATAGTGTCCCCATATACAGTAACATCTATACATACGGGGAAAAAAAACTCAAATTTTGTTGTATTTCTCAATGTTTCAAAGTCTTCTGAGTCCAAAAATGTGAAAATCCTGGGGTCTTGGTGAGGTTATTTTTTGACCGATCTCCATATTTCTCTCTGTTATATATAACAGAGCCGGAAAAGTAATATTTAAATTCACCGAGCAATAGTATATCAATAAAAAAATGGCGATTTCAATAAAAGAAAGATGTAAGTTTTTTATTTTGTCTATTATTGATCTATTATCTCGTCGCTCAGATGTCCGGCGCCCAATTAGCGATATCGTTCCACTCGCCAGTCATGTCGCGCAGTTAACCGTGTCTCTACCCCTCGAGTTTGCCATCCCAAATGTTTCTTAATCTTTACACCCATCCTCAGATATTAAACGAAATAGATGCCAACATACATAGAGCCTACCAGTGGATAAAATCACCGAAGACTGGTACACAGTTGGTCGTGGGTTCACGCCTAGCCAACGGTCTGACCACGTGGAGTATTTCAGGTTTTCTTCACGTTAGTAACACCTAAATAGGAGCCAGTTTCCTATAAAAGACCTCCCGAAAGGCATTCCCTCCTTAGCAGATCTCCCGTGGGCGCGTTGCCGAATTGAATAAAATCAAACAAGCCACATACATAGCCATAAAATTTTTCCCCTTTCTTTTTTACTTTTTTAGGTTCAGAGGGTTTCAAAACTTCGATATTTTTGGCTTTTTATTTAAAGTCGTTTTATGAAAGTTAAATATTTTCGGATCATTATATAAAAATCAATAATAAAAATATTCAAAAATATATAATTAGAAAATTGGAAATAAGTGATATTTTCTAATTTTTCTTTCGAATTTATTTATTTGCTTTATTAAAAATAAAAAAATTATGATTAGATAATTCAACATTTAAAAATATTAATGTTATGTTAACATTAACTTTATTAAAGCTGTTAGAAAAAATTCAGCAACGAGTTGCTTAACTTTTCCGGAAACATTTGGTGGCGTCATCTGTTATGATATTTTATTAAAAACGTTTCATAGTTTTAATTAATATAGAATGTAAAAAAGCTTAATTTTGAGGGTAGAGACAGGTTTTATATATATAAAGAAAAACATTGCAATACTAAACGAGTAAAATCGCCATTAAATCCGATCCTACTCGAGATATGACATCCTTTATTTCCCCATTACGTTGTCCTTTATCCATCAAAATGTAATGGCATTGATTTCCCTAATACACAAACCATCCTGCAAAATTTCAGAAATTTTCGACAAAAAGCACGGGAGTTATTAAGCTTCAAAGAGGGTGAACAAAATCGTATCCTTCCCCACACACGCACGCACTAATACAGGAAAAAAAAAAAAAAAAAAACCGAATGTTTTTGCATTTCCCGACGCTCCATGGTGTCCAGTGTCTAAAAAAGTAAAAATCTTCGGGGATCAGTTTTTAAACGATCGCAATACTTTTCCTCTGTTAAATGTAACAGCCGGGAAAGTAAAAACATTATAAATAATAGAAATTCGATTTTAAATAGTTTTGAGGCACTTAATGCATGCGAAATTTTAAAACTTTTTGTTTTTCCTTCTGTTTACTATTTTAAAAGTTAATTTTTTATGCAATGTAAAATTCTAAGAATTTTTAATTAATTTTTTATATTAAAACATATCAATTTTGCAAGATTTAAGAATAATGCAATATAAGAAATATAGTATATTTATAAATTTTAGTAATTACATTAATTATCATTTTGAAAAAATTATTTTGTTATAAAAAGTTTATTTAATGTATTAATGTATAATGTTATAACATTATTTTTTAAAATCGTGTCTGATGTAAATTATATTTTATTATATTCGTTAATTTTCGTCCGATGGCGATAATTATGTTTAATTAATTTTCTGAAGACAAAGTCCTTTCCGGAACATGGGACCACCATTTTTAAGTTCCAAACATTACACTTTTGGCGACTGACCTTTCCTTTTAGGCTACTGGCCGCCAAACAGTCCTTTAAAAACACAAACATATATCCAATTAAAAATATTAACATTTGTAAAGAAGCAGGAACTGGTAAAGTACGGACGTCTTCTATTCTCCATCATGCCTTCTTGGGGTTGGTTCGGCTTTTATCTACAACGAAATAGGCGCTGGTAAAATGTAGATGAGGAAAGCTACCCCCTGGCGACGATATTTTAAAATTATATTCGTTAATTTTCGTCCGATGGCGATAATTATGTTTAATTAATTTTAGTAATTACATTAATTATCATTTTGAAAAAATTATTTTGTTATAAAAAGTTTATTTAATGTATTAATGTATAATGTTATAACATTATTTTTTAAAATCGTGTCTGATGTAAATTATATTTTATTATATTATTAATTTACCGTTTGAATGAAATGAAGACAAAAATGTCAATATCCTTAACAACTAAATATGTGCATACTTATTTATATACTGTACATGTAAATTACCATCGTCAATAATTGGCAGGAAAATTTCGCTTCATCTAAACAAGATTTAGAGGGGGTCTCGATAAATTGCATTTGAAATGAAATATTAAATCTACATAAATGAAAATTTAAAAAGGTGTATTTTTTGTCAATAATAAATATTTTATTTGTAATATAAGCAACTAAGTGCATTAAAAAATGTAAATTGAGGATGTATAAAGAAATACTTGAAAAATTCTGAAAAAATAAATCAAAAACTAAAACACTTATATTTTTATTCTCTTTATTATTTATTTATTATTATTTTTATTTACTAGACTCTAGTTTTTATTCTCTTCGGTGCTTTTCCTTTGTTCAATCGGCTGCAAACTACTCATAAATCTCAGTAACTGTTTTTAACTTCACTTTATTTTTTTACAACATGAATAATGATTTTGAGTTCTCGCAACCCTCTTCAGTCACTGTTCTAGCCCAAGTTCAAGTCTAAACGCTTATTTTATTAACATACAATAAATCATATCTAATAATTTTTGCATTTTATTTATTTTGAATTCTAAAAGTATTTTAATAAAGTATAAAATAAAATAGAACTTATTAAAAAATTTTGAAAATATATTTAAAGTTTAAGTTGTAAATTTAATTTTAAACATTTATTGAATATAAATGTAATAGTGTAGTAAAGCAAACTTTCTTTTTCATGATTTTTATGTTAGTGTTTTAAAATATTTTAAAATTTTTCTGCAGACTTACTATGTTTACAGATGTAGTTTAGTCATTGATTATGCAAGACTAATAATTGCATATAAATTTAAAATATACTACATATAATTAATTCATTACTTAATTATAGGCTGTTTCAAAATATAAATATGCTAATTTATCTTGTTATATATTTTTGCTTGATGATAAACTTTACATATTGGAGCTTCAATTTCTTACCATTTCAGATTCAACGTTTCCGCTTGTATTGACAATCAAAATGTTGATGTGGTTTTACACTGCAATTGTATTGGTCATCGTTTTATTAATTAAAAAGATTTTCGAGAACTACAAACTTAGAAAAGTATTATCAAAACTTCCAGGTCCGAAAACAAATAATGTTCTACTAGGTAATCTACCTATACTTTTGGGAAGAAGAAAAGGAATTAGTTTTCATGTCGGTAAGTAGTCATCAATTCGAATTTAAATTTTAATATCTACTAGTATACATTTGAATTAATTTAGCGAGACTTTTCATGTTACTTTTTATAATAGAAAATATTATATTACATAATTTTTATTTGAAAAATTGTAATATATAGATATTTAATTATAATACTCATTGATTTTGAAGTTTCAGTGTTGCCAACTCTAATTGAAACAAAATATCTAAAAATAATTAAATAAAAATATCTAGATCTCATAGGCTACGTGCTATTATAAATTGTGAAAAAATAAACACCTAAATTCATTAGGCCATATGCTATAAATTTTGCGGAAACATCTAGACAACATTAAAAGTACTTAGATCTAGATACGAAATATTTAGATTTGCAACAGTGAATGATTTGCCAAATCGCCATTTTACTCGTGGCTGCACTGTTTTTACTTCTTGTATATTCGGCACTTTTAAAATGTTACCAAATAACCGGGACAAAATGACAAACTGGCCTTGTATAAATCGTCAAACCGGGACAATCCCGGTCAAAACGGGACGTCTGGAAAGCCTGGTTATAACAAATCATTAGTTTTTATAGAAAAATGATATCTAATACAATGATTTACGTATTGCATTATTATATAGCTCTTTAGCATTAAAAATTAATTATTTTTTTTAGCATTATCGGAATCACTGACAGGTTTGTCTACCATTTTTCGAGAAGACGGATTATATCGGTTTTGGGTATCTGTTGAACCATTTGTGTTTCTTTATTCTCCAGAAAGCGTTGAAGTTAGTATTCTGTATTAAGTATTTATTAATTAATTTGATTAATTTAACAATAAATTCGAGAATTTTGTATAGTCATAAGCAGCAAATATTTAATAAGATCGAAATGAATAGGTGCTTATGTGGATAAATGTATAAACATTGAATCATGTTCAAAAGCAAGTTTATAGCGTTTAAATGAAATTGAATGTTCGAAAATTTAATTAAGCTTCCATATATTTGTTTATATAAACAAATACTTGCAAGCTTAGTTCAGGTGGGCTCGCAATGCAGAAAAAAAATTAGAGTAGTGAGCAAATTATTATGATTCAGCTAACTATTAAGAAATAATACCAACTGTTGTAGATCAATCATTCAATATTTTAATAGTGTATTATGCAATTACAGTATTTTCTAATATAGGCGATTATGGCATGAATGAAAATGGCATGATGAATGCTAATAATCGCTAATTATAAATGAATTATCATCCGGTATTCTGTGGTTAGACTACACCTAAAACACTATATTTATGAAACTCAAAATCATGTATAAACAGTGTTTGCGACATCCATGCCATAAAGCCGTGCCATAAACTTTCAACCAGAAAAATATTTATTACATTTTCTCAATCCACTTTATTCTTCAGATCACACATCTAAAAATTATTTTCTGTTTCTAAAACTAAAGGGAATATTCTACAATGTGGAAACAAATCATTCTAAACATTCAAAATTTTATTATTTTATTTTATTAAAGAACATTTTCAAAATTTGTTTTCAACATCGAAAGAATTAATTATATTTCATAGTAACGCAAGGCTATAATTTTAAAAAACATTAATAATTATTTTAGTTTTATTTTAATTAAAATTTGTTTTGATCGTTTCTGGAAATAAATAAAAACACTTTACAATAAATTAAAGCAATTTTAATCATTTCACAAAGTGTTTCAATGATAAGTAATAATTAAAATGTTATTTTAAAATATTTTAAACTTTTCTTTACGTTCAATACATTATTTTAATATTAAAATGGATTAAAACAGTGTATTGTACTGTACATATTTTATATAATACTGTATAATAGTGTATAACAATAGTAGAAAATGTTTCTTTAGCCAGTTTTTTCCAGTCATTCATTGATAGACAAAGGATATTCTTATAGCCTTCTGCACTGTTGGCTTGGAACAGGCTTATTAACTAGGTGAGAAAAATTTATGAAAGTTATTTAAAATATTTTTAAAATAAAATGTTATAATTAAATTTTCATACATAATAAGAGGTAATAATATATATATAACATATGTTTATATATATATTATATATTCAAAACTAAAGAGTAGGATTTAAAAAATAAGTTAATACCTTTTTGATTGCCCCTTCACTTCTCTTAAGTTTATTAATATATTGATAGTTCAACTAATAAGCAGAATTAAAGCAATTTTTTTAAAAATCTGTGGATTTTAGATGAATTTATTTCAAAAAATTTATAAATTTATTAAAATGATAAACAAATATGTCTTAAAATGAAAAATTTCAAATATATGAATTTATTTTTTTATACCAAATCAAATATGATATATTTTCACAAGAAACATTTAAAATTATTTAATTGATAAAAATAAATATTTTATTTCGGAAATAACCAAATTTTTCTTCGTTTAAAGTTTTGATAAAAATAACCATTATACAAAATTTTTTCTCAAATAGTATTTCAATCTATCAAGAGAGAAACTGAAATTTTCAGAATTTACTGTTACAGTGAACTGCTCAGAATTTTCTTTAATAAATTTTATCTATTATAAATTTCAGTGTTTTATTTATTAAAGTAATTGTATAATTTCTTAAATTTTTACTCTAATTTAGTTCTGGAGATAAATGGAAAACCAGAAGAAAAATGATAACTCCAACTTTCCATTATCGAATATTAGATCAGTTTATTCCGATATTTGATAAAAATTCGAAGATTTTCGTTACAAATCTAAAAGAATATCTCGATAAAGAATGGATCGACGTTACACATCTCGTCAATCTCTGCACTTTAGATATCATTAGCGGTAAGAATTTATTAATCTAATATGATATTTAGTTTATAATCTGTATTTAGTGTAAGTAATTAAATGCCAATATTTATCAAAATAGTTCATAATTAATACATTTGATAAAAGCTTAGTTATATACGAAACATATAAGCCGTCCTGCTGAATTTATGAATTTAAAGAATTGTAAAATTGGTTTTGCTTTCCCCCTTTTTTTGCTATTAACAGTCATGTGTAAACGGAGTTAGCCTTACTATTTCGATAAGCTGCTGGAAAATAGCCATTTTGACATTACTGTAGTTACTAATGGTTTACCGGTGTTTAGTGCTTTTATTCACTGGGCCATTGGTCTTAATAGGAACACTATGCGCGAATACTCGAATACTACAATATGTTCGAGATTCGAGATGGTTTTCTTTTTTGTCTTTGAATGAAGTTAAATGGAAAGATGGTCATTATTCTATTTATAAGTAATTCTACAATTTAAATTAGCCTTTTATCTTCTGATCTTTCATTTTCTGATGTGTTTGTGATAAATTATTCATTTAAAAATCTAATGTTTTAAGTAAACAATATTGTTTATTTTAAGAAACTTAAAACTTAATTTTTAAATAAAATTTTCATTATAGAAACTGCAATGGGTATTGAAATGAAATCGCAAAATAAAAATAAAGGTTATTATCTCAATGCTTTGCACGAGTAAGTATTGCTTAGTGTACATTTTATAAATTATAATTATACAAAAACTTTTTTATTATTATAATTTACAAGTTTTCATAAACTGAGAAGAACTTAACATATTAATAAAAAACTAAGTTTGATATCATATATTATTATATGTAAAGAACGCAATAATTTTTCTGAAATTTTTAGATAGTTTTACAGATTAAACCTAGGCATAATTCAATTCTATCGTACAACTCAATTGAATGCGTAAATTCACTTGTTATAAATTAAATTTATCATGTTCAGTATGATTAACGTATTCTACAGCCACTTTCTAACCGAAACTAAATCGAAACAATGAACAGGAGTCACCTTTATCAATGAACCACATTTATTTTCTTTTAAAAATTTCATATTTACCATTTTAGAAATACTGTCTATATAACGACTTTATAAATTTTTAACATCTCAGACCGTACCGTAAAAATAATACCACAAAAAATAACAGTAATAGTATTTATTTATTGAGCTGCAATTTGAAAAAAATTGTAGACCTATAAATTCCCACTGTCGTTCGTCCATCTGTCCGTCTTTCCTTAATCTCGAGAATGGAGTTAGATAGATGAAATCCCTGAACAATTTTGAAAGATTAGGGACAGTAGACCCAGATTTACTATATAGAAACTTTTGATGCAAACTGAAACTCTTGTTATTTTAATTCAAATATTTTTCCCTGAAAGGAGTTAGAACACTAGCATGACTCCATTCCTAACGGGAAAAGTGTGATGTACAGGTGCAATACACATCTACAGGTTTAATTTGAGGTGGAGAGCATATATTTTAAATTAAATAAATTAAAAATATGATTAAAAAGTGCAGCCTGGCATTGTGACAATGTTACAATAAATAGTTGCTCGTTATTTTTAAAATCATTTAACTCGAAGATCAAAAAATTAAATATATCGGTAATTTGTTATTTTTTTATAATAAATAAAACGTAAAAATCCAAATATTTTAAATATAAATTATTAATATTAAACTATTATTATATTTTTTTAGATTTTGCGATATATTTATGGTTAGGTGTGTGAAACCATGGCTTTACAGCGATTTTATCTTCTCCTGTACATCGGATGGAAAAAAAATAAAGGAAGTTATATCAATTCTTCATGATTTTACTTCGAAAGTAAAAGTTTTAATATAATCTATGCTGTTACTAAGAAAGTATTATCTAAATATAGTAATTTAAAATATATACATAATTATTCTTTGACACTATAGTTTTAACATGTTTTTGTAATTTGTTCTTCAATTCTCAAATAATACTGCATATAAAACTAATAGAATAATTGAAGAATTTTTCTCCCAAATAACATTTTATTTGTGCCTTGATAAAGATTTTTAGTTTAGTCTAAACAGCCGAATCAGAGTAGTGAAAAAATAAATCTTTTCTAAAGATTGCAATGTAGCGTTAACTTAGAACAGTAATGTTATTGTTCCATTAAAGTATTTCAAGCTTCTGACAAAGATGATGATGTATCATCAAAATAATTTTTACTATAGAAAAGAAATATATTTTAATCTTCCATGCATTAGACGATGCCTTCCAATACATGGATTATTTTTCAGTTTCTAAGTCATACTGAAACACCCAAGCTGACTTGTCACAATTAATTAATGTTTTAAGAGATTCTTATTAGTCAAAATATCTTTACAAACCAAAACACGAGAATACTTTTCGTCTGATGACATTTTTTAGTACAACTTTCTTACACACCTTAAAGTATAACTAAATACTATAAATAATAATACACGAAACAGACGTATGCTATTCTTTTGTGGTTTACGAGGAATATGACATTTTGTGTGTTTCTTTTCGATTTGGATTTTAGAGATGATTCATCACCCTGCAAACAGTGAATGAATTGACATCGTTTTATGAAACTTGCAAATTTTCAACTGCTAGAGAAAGTGCATTTATTGTGAAGAGGATTAGAGGGGAAAAAATATGATTTTAAATTTCTCCTAATGAGACGATTTACTCAAGACTGCATAGAGAACTTGTTCTGTATTGTTCGCCTTAGAAGTGTTACAATTACACCCAATTCTTTTTCTACACAGAAGATACATCCCTCGAAAAAATCTGTGCAAAAAAGATACGATTTCTATAGTAAAATGGGAGGTATGTATTATAAAAAACCGTATAAAATGAAATAAATAATTATATTTCATTCAAAAAACCGTGTAAAAAGTGACGAAAATTTTATTCCAGTATAGATCTGTTTCATCATCGTTGAAAATCTGTTCAGGAACATAGCCATCCTCTCTTATTATTTTTGTTAGTTTTTCTGGAAAGCTCTCGGCAGCATTTTCATCTGCAGATGCAATATAACCTTTAATTTTAATGTTGTGAAATGCATTTCTTTTTAGGAATCCTGTCAGCCCTCCTTCACTAGAAGAAAATTCATTTTTTTCAGATTTTTTTCTAATCTCTACTGTTTTTGAGCTAAGTTTTGATCTGTAGATGATGGATTTTCATATAGAATTTTCATTTCTCTTTATTGTTCTGACAGTTGTTTCGTTTAAGCTAAAACTTTTGTCCACAGATGTTAATCCAAGATTTTTTGTTTCTAACGAAATGGCTTTTCTTTTCCTTTCATTTGTAATTTTAGACATTTTGAAGTCGTAATCTACCGTAAAAATTATAACTAAAATATTTTAATTAGACTTGTAAAAACTTGTGAATTAGACATAAGGCAAACTTGTAAACAAATCATAGAGGCCGTCCATAAATTACGTAAGGTATTTTGTGATGGGTGGGGGTCAAGGATTTCTTACGATTTCTTACTCAGGGATGAAGGTAATAAATCTCATCTTACGTAATATTCTTATTTTTATTTTTTGATCTCTTTGAGTGGTGGAGTTTTGTATTTGGCTTCAATTTGGCGGTTTCTATTAAGAACGCTCGTTGTACTAACGCCATCAGGTGTGACGTGATAGAATAATAACGCTAGCAGACACATTTTTTATCATGGGAGAAAGGTGGTTTCTCTCTCTCTTTTTTTTTTTTTTTATTAGAATAAGTGCACCACTCCTATGGGTGTATAACACTAAGAATACACAAACCAAAATACATGATACAAAGTAAACATAAAATTAGTAGGGGTAGGTGAGGCAGGATGAGGACGTTAAGGTTTGAAAGGTCATAGGATGACAACCACTTTGACGAGAACAATAATTTTTTTATTCTCAGCAACTATAACATTTGGTAATATACATACAAAATTTAATTTTTGAAAAACGTTTTTAAAAACAAGAAAATTTAATATTTTAAAATTATATGCAAATGTACCATCTTGCCCCACCCATGGAGTAAGATGGGGATATTATTTTTATATACAAGAAGGACAAATTAAAATGGTTAAACTGTCGTTTTCTTCAATATTGGCACAAGAACAGTGTGCCCATTTATCACAACGGGTACATTTATTATTATTTTCCGAATAAATAAATATAAAAGTTTGAACTTACTTGTATTTACTTTACCAGACCGATACTGTCACTTTGCTATTTTGTAAGCAGACGATATTTTTTTTTCGTGGAAAAAACTTTTTATTTCGATTGCTATCTCACATTTTATTTCTTGTTAAAATAGTATTTAAATTAAAAAAATGTTTTCATAAATAAAATAAAACGTAAAAACATAAATAATAAAGGGGGCGCTGCTTGCTGCAAAGAGTGTTGGTGAACTTTTTTGTGAGCTTACTTGGAATTTTAAAATTATGGAAAATATCGAATTTTGGATAATGGTGTTTGAGTTGCTGTTAATATTAAGTGGTATTGAATTAAATCCTGGTCCGGTTGATCGTACTCCGCCGCATTCACAGACCCAGTCACCGATATCTATTGTAAAGCGACGTCGTTCTTCGAGCGAACCTACCTTGAAGTCGGCGAAACTGGAGGATTTTTTCTCTTCAAAGATAGATTCAAGTAAGTCCATTCCTAGGGAGATTATTTCATATTTGGACGACCGATTTGATAAGCTTTTTTCGACTCTAAATGAAGTTGTTACGAGGATTGACTGGTTGGTTAATTTGCATAATGAACACGACCAACGATTAACTCAGGGAGGTTAAATTAGAGGAAATTTTCAAACTTAAAGATGACATGCAGCGAAAAAACAGTTTGATCTTGCATTCTATAGACAAGGTGTCGAATGAAATGAGAAAGAAAAATATTTTGATTAAAGGTTTAACGGATGACAGTTCCGATTTGAATAGGAAAGTGCAAAACCTGTTTTCTAAATTGATAGGTGAATCAAGGTCAATTCCAACAGTTAAGATAGTGAAATTTAACCGATCAGATACTGTATTGGTGGAATTGCAGTCATTTGCAGACAAGAAATTAATTTTTGGTAACGTTAGAAAGATAAAGGCACATGATGCATTGAAGAATATACAAATATTTGATGATTTATGTTGGCGTTCAAGACTGAGACGGAAAAAGCTTCTGCCTTTTCTACACGATTATAAGCTGCAAGGCAGGAGAGTTCGACTGATGGCTGATGTTTTGCAGGTTGGCGATGAAAGATATACTTACGACCTAGATAGAGGAGAATTATTGAAACTTGATTTTTTAGTGGAAAATCGAATGGCAAATTCTCAAAATCTTCATTCTCCGATCCGAGCAAGTGTACAGTTGGATTGAAAGTTTCAACATGGAATTCTCAGGGTACCCTCCTGACTAATCTAAGTAATAGTGATTTTGTTAAACATATTTCTGAAACTGATATTTTGGGATTAACCGAGACTTGGTCTACAGCTCCACTGTGTTCGAGATTTAAAAGCCTTAACTGTAGATTAAAAGTTTTTGAGGTAATGGCTACTAAAAGTTTAGGAAGGGGTAGACCTTCCGGCGGGTTGCTTCTAGGTATAAATGAAGACCTGGGGGAAGTAAACTTGCTGCTATCATGGCAACATATAGTGGTTGTTAGAGTGAAATTTAACCGGAAGAAAAATAAAGGGCTACGAGAAATGATGGTTATATTAGCATATCTTCATATTCCTATCTTTGAAACTTTAATTGCAAAATTGGAGGATTTGATTTCTGATTATACTTCAGATTATGATCTTCTGCTGATGGGTGATTTTAATGCACGAATTGGCTTGAGTATGGACACTATTTATCATGGGGATGCGATTTCAAACATCCGACTATCAAATGATAAAATTTGCAATAAAAGAGGAAACTTACTTATTGAACTAGTAAAAACTTATAATTTATACATAATAAATGGTCGATATCCTTCTGAATCACCAGCAGACTTTACTTACATTTCCAAACTGGGTGCTTCAGTAATTGATTTAGTGATCCTGAGCGAGAGTCTGGTAGAGAAATTGAATAAATTTTTTATTTCTGAAGATTATATGTCTGACCATCATTTGGTCATTTCTGAAATCCTGATAGATACTGACGAGGAGTAGAAAATCTAACTTGATTGACAAGAAAAAAGGACTAATCTGGAAAGAAGACAAATCCAGTTTATATTCTGAAACAGTTTTGGCCAGATATGTAAGTATTGTCTTAAGTGATGAAATAGAGGACAGTTATTCTGCTATTCTGGATTTGATCAAGTCATCAGCTGAACAATGTAGAATGATAACATACCTGGGAACGAAAAAATTACCGTCTTCAGTTTGGTTTGACAGAGACTGTAGAACAGCGAAGAAAATGAAGAACAAGACGCTGAGGAGGTTTCGAATGTCCCGTAGTAATGAAGATCTAATAAAATACTGTGATTCTAGAGCAATCTTTCGTTCTTTATGTAAGACTAAAAAGAAGAACTTTTGGTCAAATATTAGTAGACAGTTGCAGTCTGCGCGATCTTCTGTACAGTTTTGGTCTATTGTTAATAGATTTAACAGGAGAAAGAAATCCGATAATCAAATTCCTCTTCACGACTGGGAACGTTTTTTAGAATATAACTTTTGTCACCCAAGTTCTGATTCAATTCTTGATTTTGACCATGATAATTTCTCTCCTATTTTAGATGATCCAATTTCACTCTCTGAGTTAAAAACTTCAATTCGCAAACTAAAAAGAAAATCAGCCCCTGGTATGGATGGTATAAAAAATGAATTTATTGTGCACCTACCTGATGAAATGTATTTAGAATTACTTAAACTTTTTAACAAGATTAAGGAAACATCAAAATTTCCCGAGCATTGGAAAAATGTGTTGTTGCAAATGATTTACAAGAAAGGAGACAAACTAAATCCTCAAAACTATCGTCCAATAGCGTTGTTAAATACCTTTAGAAAGTTGTTTACCGGAATTTTGGCAGATCGGTTGAATCAATGGATAACAGAATTTAATGTTATCTCCCAGTTTCAAGGAGCATTCGTTAAAGGAAGAGGGACTATGTACAACGTCTTTATACTTAATGGTTTAATACAGTATGTTTTGTCAAGAAAAAGACGTAAAATCTATTCGATATTTGTGGATTTGGAAAAGGCTTTCGATAGAATCAATTTAAATATTTTATGGAAAAAGTTACATTTATTAGGAGTTTCAACTCCGTTCATTAAGCTACTAAAAAATTTATTTTGTAACACAAGATATCATGTGAGAGGCAATCTGGCAAATACTAAAGGTGTCATTTCCGGTAGTGGGTTGCCTCAGGGGGAACCTTTAAGCCCCCTGTTGTTTATATTATTTATTAACGATTTACCACAACTGTTTTCTACCTCTGAAACTTCGGAATTTGCTCTTGGAGAATCTGTTGATCTGCATTGCTTAATGTACGCTGATGATGTAGTTCTGCTAGCAGATTCAAAAACGGGTTTGCAACGAAAGCTTTCTCTGCTAGTTAATTATGCTAAAAGAAATGATCTTACAGTTAACTTACAAAAAACGAAGGGAATGGTTTTTCGCAACGGAGGCAGACTACTTAAATCTGATAAGATATTTGTGAACAATACTGAAATCAGTTTTGTGCCATATTTTAAGTATCTAGGAATACATTTTTCTTCGTCGGGTGCGTATAATCATCATTTCGATTTAATAGCCAAAGACATACAGAATAAGACAGGCTATATGCTTACTCTACAAAAACGAATGAAGCTAAGTTCTATAAATAGTATCTTTAAACTTTTTGACGCCTTTATTGGTTCTAAGATGACTTATTTATTCCCGGTCTGGGGACTGGAGTTTCTGTCTAAACTAGAAAAAGTACAGATGAAATATTTTAAGAGACTTTTTAAAATAGAGCGTTCAGCTTCAAGCTCTGCAGTTCGTCTTGAATTGGGAAGACCTCCATTGGAATTGAAATTTGTCAAGACTATTCTTCTGTTTTGGTCAAAAGTTATGGAGTTACCCTCATATGACTTGCGCCAAATTACTTATAATGTTTTGCTAACAGCAGTCAAACCTGATAAGAAAAGTTGGCCTGCTTCAGTTAAGAATATTTTTGATAGCTTGGGCTACTCCTTTTTGTTTTCAACACGATCAGCTTCATTGTTGAGAACTCACTTAAATGATATAATTCAAACTAAGTCAGACCAACTGTGGAATCAGGATATATCGTCTACTTCAGCTAAACGAGTTAACTTGTTCGAAATGCGCCAGGGTTGGTGTACAAAAAACTACTTAAACTGTGAAACTAATTTTTCCACGAAAAGCCTCATTATGCAACTTAGACTTAATAGATTTCGGATTATGTTAAAGGGCTATCGGATAAATATATCAAGAGAGAAGTTTTGTAGTTATTGCAATAGTAAAGAGGAAGAGAATCTTTTAATACATTTGTTTGGATCTTGTCAAGTGGTAAACCAACTAAAATGTTTAGTACTAGGAGAAGATTTCAAGTATAATCATTTGAAAAATGACGACATGTCAAAAATTACTTTATTTAAGATTTTCTCCTTCTTCTCTAAATCTTTAGAATTCTTGTGATAATTTATTTTTTATGTATATTTAATAACATTATGTAACTAATTTGTTCCTCCATTGTAAGAATTAATTTAAATCAATAAACATAACATTAACATTATAAATAATAAAGTAATACATTATATACTGTATAAATTTATTACAGTTAGATATGATTTAAAAGTGGAATATTTCATTTTCTATAAAAAGATCATTTTTAAAATTATTATTTTATATATTCGAAAAGGTGATATAGAATTATCAATGACAACGAATTTAAAACTAGTTCACTGCACTATATTGCAGTGCCTCTAGCCAGCAGCAGAATTCGTGGCCAACCTTGGGCAAGATGGTAGAGACAAGATGGGGTACCCGTCTTGCCCCAACGTGCACTTTTCATACTGACTGCAAACACAGGTCAACTTTATTTCAAAACTAAACAATTTCAGTCTTAAAGGTCACTTCGAATACCATAATATCTTCATCTAAAAGGTAATGTGAAAGTTCACAATAATACTTATTTTGTAGAAACTTTGTAGTGGGCGTAAAATTAGATGAAGTATTGCTGAAGCATGGAAAACTGTCTTACTTCCAAACAAAGAGAGCGATTCGGACGTTCTCCCGTCCCGTGATCCTTTTTGAGGTTGACATTTAGTTCCCCAAATAACAGCTAGATGAAAGCGCGTTAATCACGAATAAACAGACGTCCCCGTCTTACCCTATGGCCTCATCTTGCACCACCTTCCTCTACTTGTGAACAATTCTTTCGTGCATGAAAAACATCAAAATTGCTGAAAGAATTAAGTTGAGTGATTCCAATTTAATTAACATTCTTAGAATTAAGACTGGTACCATAAAAGCAGATATTGACAATATTATAAAAGGAAGGCAATGTCAAAAATCGCATTGAGTTTATTTTTATTTTGTGGGAGTATAATTTATCTTTGACTAACAATAATATAAATAATTACAAAAATACTGTATTTTTATTAAAATTTGATATTCACATTTTGAACTTTTTAAAAGCATATATTTATATAAAGTACTTATGTCGCCCGCTAAATATACGTAAATTTTTAATTTGGCCCATTGGGAAAAAGGGTTGGACAACCCTGCTGTATCATGTTTATTTTCTTGTATTACTGTATTAAATAAACATTTTTTAATATTGTTTATTAATACTGTATGAAAAGGTCGTTGTACTGGAATGAGTACGCCAAAATTTCTACAGATCGTAGTCTTCTATAGAGTCAAAACGATCAGATCAGATAAACAATAACGTTGGAAAATATCAATGGTCTTGGAAAGTAAAATATGAGTAAAAAAAAAAAATTAATTTGGCACGTTTTTATGTTTGACATCAGGTTACATCAATTTACATCACCTTTACATCAATTAATTTTCACCTACAGATGTATTATAGATTTATATATTAATTTTAACATTGTTATGTTGAAAAGGTAAAAACCGCTACGCTACTGCACTATTATAATTTATTTCTCATACCCAATCTGTTGTATGTAGGGCTATTTCGGATTTGAATAGTTTTATAAAATAAATTAACAATGAGTATTTTTTCTAAAGTTTAATAGAATAAATTTTATTGTTTATTTAATAATAATAATAATAAATTTAATTTTTCTATGCCAAATAAATGAAACAATTGATTATCATATATAAAGATATTAAAACAAAGAAAGGAAGAGCTAAAAAAAGAGAAGACGTGTGAGAAGAATTGTTCAGAAATTTGTGAAGACAAAAGAAAGGAACCACTTCTCAATACTTTAATTAAATACCAATTTGAAAACTGCAATTTTACTGACAAAGATATATGCGAAGAATTGGACACTTTCTTGTTTGAGGTAGGTCTAATTTATATTTTTAAAAATTGCACATATTTCCAAATTTAAATTAATTTTTGTAATTTATACAAGAATTATTTATTTAATTACCAATATTTAATAGCATTTAAAAATACTAAATAAATTTCTTTTGACAGGGTCACGACACAACTTCAGTAGGTATATGTTGGGTTCTTTATTATTTAGGACTTTATCCAGATATCCAACAAAAAGTATATGAAGAGTTGTTACAAATATTTGGTGGTGATAAAGATAGACCAATTACTACGCAGGATATTAAAGATATGAAGTACTTGGAGTGTGTTTTAAAGGTTTATTGAATTTATTTCTTAACAAATTGACGGGAATTTTCTATTTCTTCAAAAAATAGGAAATGTTTCGAAAGTACAAATGTATTAAAACATATTAAACATATCTTAGGAATCACAGCGACTTTCACCTTCAGTGCCAACAATCACACGTTCTTGTACTGAAGATATCAAAATCAGTAAGTTAAATTATGAAAATAAAAACTTCTTATTAAATAAATTATTTATTTATTTATTTTTGTAGATGGTTATACTGTTCCGCGAGGAACTACTCTTAATTTACTTATTTATGCATTACATCGTGACTCGAAAAGTTTTCGAAATCCAGAAATATTTGATCCAGATAGATTTCTTCCAGAAAATTGCATTGGAAGGCACCCATTTGCATTTTGTCCATTCTCGGCCGGCTCACGCAATTGCATTGGTAAAAATTAGTCTACGTCACTCTAGAATTTAAATTTATTTTGATATAAATATTAATCGAATAATAAAATTTCATTTTTAGGCCAGAAGTATGCTCTGATAGAATTGAAGGCAGTAATAAGCCGAGTGATTATGAATTATCGGATTACATCAATAGATCCACCAGACAAGATTACCTGTAATTTTTTATTGGTTCTTAGACCGATGGAAGGTTTTCGATTAAAAATAAGACCTAGAGAGTAATTTCTATGAGTTTAATTGTTGTAAAAATTGAAATTACTAGTTCGATGGAAAATTTTTAATTTTCATTGAATCATATACTATATATGTAATTTACGATAGTATCATGTATGATGAAATATTAATATTTCAAAATCAAATAATTCATATACTCATATGATTTGAAAAATAATTATATTTTATATATATATATAAGATAATCATAAATTTTCGAATTGATATTACATTACAATAAATATGTTCAATATGTTGTCTCTCGTAAACTTGCATTGTTCAATATACTACGCAAAATTACAACGAACGCAGTGCAGTAACGGTGGCAAGCAAAACAATAAAATACGTTTCTAGGCTATTTAGCCATTATATATGAGATAGATTGATCTTATAACTCGTAAAAATAGTGTGATATTCAATATAAACTTTTAAATATTGCGGAAATAATAAAATTGATTAAAAAGTTAATTGTAAATAACATCTACCTGTATGTACTAATTATATTATATATTTTGTCAAAAATTAACTTGTTAGTCATTCATGTTTGATTATCACGTTATGATCCGTTGCTGTTTAGACTATCAGATTATTTAAAACTGTACAATTGGTGATACATATGTAACTTATAGTGTTCAGGAAACGGAACCGTTTGGCCACTGGTGGGTCCAATTTTTTCAACTTGAGCCCAATAATTTTTTCCATAAACGCAATATTTTCGAGAACATACTTCCCACGTACTGTAGTTTATACGATCTGTTGCCAAAATTTTAAAAACTTATTATCACATAAAAGTAATTATTCTAGCATTTTTATTGTGTTTTTTTTATCTTAACAAGTCATACAAAGTCTTTCAGACGTTAAGGTAAGCAACTTCGATCACGTGAGGGGGCCATCACAACCCATCCAACGCGAATCACTTTTCAAATATTAATAGTAGACCGATATTAATGAGTAGTCGTTGACCATCCTCTCTTCCAGGAGGAGGACGAGAGAATCCGACTACTTTTGATCGAATTAATTTCGATTCCCTTCTGCAACAGTTCCTTCTTTCTATCGGACCATCGGTATGGCGGCATTCAAATAGGAAAATTACATAATATAAGGTTACCGGCCAGCACAAAATATGATTTAAGTGGTTTGCGAGGGTGCCGACTTTAAATATTTGGACTGTTTTTTTTTTTCAGAAATTTCATTGCTTGGCAGATTACCGTTTGATATTCGGCTGTGAATGGTACAGTTTCTTAGAGTTAACATTAGAAAATATTACGATATCTGAACAATTTAAGATACTCTATTATATATCATTTGAGAAAAATATTAAAAAAGGAACATTTTGCTATCGTGAAAAAATTAAAAAATTAAAATGTAAATTTACTAAATTCAAATACGGATATAAATGTGTCACCAGAATGCTGTACGATTGTAGTTGACGCAGAAACAAGATACGAATTGTCATGGAAATACAGTATGTTGTAGAACAGCAGTTGTAAGTTTTTTAAAAAAATATTGTTGCCTTTTGTAATTTTCGGATTTTTGAATATTTATTTGTTTATAGGTTAAACTATCTTCTATGAATGTACCAATGAGGATCGGAAGATCGAAATGCATATGAGAAAAATAAAGAAAATAACAAACAGTAATGGTTTTAAAGTCTTTTTAATACTGCTTTATCGTTTCACCTCGGACGAACAGTCGGGAAAGTACAAGAGAAAACTAAGAATTTTACACTTTTATATATTTTTAATATAATTTTAGTAATCAAATACTTGAGTTTTTGGAAATTATAAAAAGTTGAAAGTAATTACTCTTAATCTTTTTTTAATAGATTTAATATAATTAAATTGGAAACCACGAAAAAGAGATGAAATTGAAAAATTGTACTCTTATTGGCATTTACAATATTTTAAAAATCTCATCTCAAATCCCTCAAAATTAAGCCTTTTCTGCCTTTTTATAATAATAATAATATGAGATGTCATTAAAAAATAACTTATAACAGATGGAGACAACCACAATTTAACTTTCAGCTGGTGTCATAATGTTTAAATATTTTTTACATGAAAATATTTTATAATCATAATTCAACAAAATTACTTCTTTTATGTTTTTGTTTATTTAAATTTTATAACCCAGCATAATTGACATTATCGGACTTCCTTATGATCTAAACCTCCTGTTCGAGTTTCGAGAAAGTCGAGTAAGAACCCTTGCAAGCTTTTTACTTAATGCTATTATTAATTTAATATAGACTGTATCGATAGAATAAAACAGAAATTTAATTAACTTGTCAAAAGAAACTATTCTATTATGAAAAAATTAAGTTTTTTACGGCATATAAGACGCAATCCATTTCAGCAGAGAGTATTTTAGAAAAAAATATTTAATGTATTTAAGCCATCCCTAAAATAAGGTAACTGTGACAAGATATGACATAAATAATAACGAGTATAAGTGTGGAAAAAAGGCTACTGCTTAACTATGAATCGCTGGATGCGTATGACGATCGATCGATCAATCGATAATTGTCTTACGTTATTTGAATATTTACAATAATCTCGTTTTAAATGATTAAAATTAGTAATACTGAAATAATAATATGTTTAGTTAAACAATAACATATTTACTCGAGTTGGGCTAACAAATAAATAGATATTACACTGTAGCCTACTGAAAGATGTTTGGGTAATTCATTTGCCTCTAGAGATCCAAATTTCACATATTTTCTAAATTTTTTGAATTTTTAAAAACTTTTTTGGACAAAAGTTGCATATAGGCTTACGGTATATTTGTAAATAATGAAGAAACGCATAGAGAATTGAGTGTTAGCATATTAGATTTTATGTTTAGTGCTTAAGTTTGACATTCATTCTGTTGTTGTTCTAATTATGTTGCTAAATTGATTTTTGATATCTTAAACTCCTCAAAAAAAATAAGTTAATGTTTAAATTATAATGTTAAAATTATTTAATTAAATTAATATAAAAGATTATTCTTAATTACTATTTTTTCTTTATATAATTACTGTAGTTTATGATTACCTGAAAGATTTTTCAGTGAAATGGCAGGTATAACCTTTTACATGCTTATACTTTATACATATAATGTTTATTTTTACATATGTTCAAAATATATTCTATATTTTGTATAAATTTGCTAATATTTCGATAATTTTATCGTCTTAAATTTTAACCTTCTGACTTACTGTTGACACAATAATAGGACAATCTTCTCTTGAATAAACTCCAGATTTTTATACTGTATCGTGTATTACTTATTCTAGCAAAATTTGTATGACAATCGATTTCAGTCGCACAAAGTCAAACTTAGCATATTATGGAATTGCTTTAAACAAAATTCTGTTTTTTCGTAGACTATATTGATGTACACGTTGGTATGTCAAATATACTTTATGTTAATTTTTTAGTTATGCATTAAATGAAATTTACTGTGTTATATATTGTTTCTATACTTAAAGTTTGTAAAGTGAAAGTAAATAATACATAAAATTTATACAATAAATAATCTTCATTAATTTCAATGAAAATAAGATTCTTAGTCATAACAAGTTCCTTTCTAACACTAAAAATGAAAAAAAAACAAGTGTGCCTGCCAGGGATCGAACCTGGGACCTTCCGCGTGTTAGGCGGATGTGATAACCACTACACCACAAGCACATACTGTAGTTTCTTCTATATTTGCTATTAATATTTTTCTAACGATTTATAACTAATTTACAAGAATGATAGTTTGTTTTCAAAATATTCTTCAATTTTATTTGTTAAAACACGTATTATCCATTAAAGAAATTTCGCAATAAAATAAAGTCTATGAACAATTTCAAGAATTAAAAATCAAAATATTACGTATTCATAAAGTATAATTAAATAACGTATAAATACCAAAATAATAATTTGAACATTTTTTAATTTCCATCTTTAAAAACAGTAGAAAATCAAATACAATTCTTACTTTTTAAAAGTATTGAATGTCTCAAGTAAAATAACAAACGTTTTCACGAATTGTTCAAATTATATCCACTTTTTAAACATTTAGGCTAAAAAATGGAAGTTATGAAGTTAACAGATATCAAACGCTTCTCATATGTTTGATAATTAAGATATGCTAATTAAAAACGTTTCAATACACGATTATATAGTAGAACACATATTCATATTGATTTATGTGCTAATAAATAAAATTAGATTCTTTTATAAAAAATTTCAAACAGATATTCAAAAATATTCTGGTTTTTTTAATATCATTTGAAATATAGAACTTACTGAATAAACTATAACAAAAAGAAATAGAGTACATGCATATATTTAAATAAAAAAATAAAATAATGCTTTTATTAAACTGGTAATTAAACTTATATCAATTAAACACTGGGTTTTAATTATATGTTAAATTTTATTAACAGAAATTTAAACATATATTAATATTTTAGTGAAAATACTATTAATTTGTAAATTTGATATAAATTAACTATTCTATTAATTGTAAGAACATTAAAAAACTTATTTAATTATTTAGAATAATAATAATCCTCATAGAAGTTGCATAAATATTTCACGGTGACATCCGTATTATTTTGGCATTGTTCCATTGTAGCTCTCTAAAAAATTTAATATTAATTGATAATTATAAAACTACATATTATCTAACTCTATTTTCTTATATATATTTTTTAAATTTAAAAAAAATATTTAATAAAATATTATTATATTTAACTTACATCCAACGCAGTAATAAAAGAATTTCCACATTGATCAGCTGCTGTTGGACGCTAAAATTAAATACTAATTGTAAATAAATTTTTTATAACAAGTACATATAATAATTTGAATTGTTTGAATTCTTATTATATTTTAAATTTGATATATGTGATATATGATTTATAATAAATTTTATAAATATTTTTAATATGCTTAAACTAGTAATAAAAATCACTCTCCAAGAATAACAAGATTAACAAAACAATATGTTTAATTCTGAGCAGAATCCTTCGGTTATATGGAAGTATTCTAATTAACTAAGTTTTTTTAATTTTGAATCGACTTTATAAAGTCCGTTTGTGATTGATAGTATTATTGCTAATTTTACTTTTATTAAATTTAAATTGAATGAAACAAAAACTGGAGAAACAACATTAATTACAATACAGTATGGTATTTCTTATCATTTAGATACAATTATGTATAACTTAACATTAGGGAACGTATTACATTTTTACAGAACGACAAAAAAAAATTATAACGTCACAGAATATTTATATTAAAGTCAGTTGACAAAAAGTATCCTTTAAAATGATCACAAAATACAAATGAGTTTTTACATTAAAAAAAAGTTTCAAAAAGGACAATTGGAGCAAGGTATGTTAATTCTGCAACCATTGAAAAGAGCATACCTTCTAAGTATAATTTGTAATAAAGTAAGAATATCATCCATTCTGATTTTATTCTGAACTGATAAATTGCACAGTGTACAGTACAATGCGATAGAAATAATCAAATTTAAAATTTAATTTTACTATTAATACTTCAGAATTGATTATTAATAGAGTATATATTTGAATATTTTAATTTGTTAACAGTAATTTATTAGTGCATTCGATTCTTTTAATTTTATTTCGGTACAAAACGATATCGTTTAACAATTATTTTAGTTTAGAATAATAATTAATTCTTATTCTAAATTAAAATAATAATTGTTATAATCTTTTTTAAACACAGATTTAGAATATTTGATAACAATATTATTTATTCCGTAATCATATTTTAATTAAAGAAAAATTAATTTCCTAATTCAACGACTATTATTATACAATAATTATTATAGAAAAAAGAAAATAAAAAGTTATCCAACCTTTATTCTTGACATCGCTTGATTTCTAAATTCATTATAATTATTTTGTGTCTATATTAGAAGGGGATAAAATAATTAATAACAAAAAGTAGAATACTTAAAATAAAATTTATAATATAAATTTACCTTACTCTATTGAAATAGTTTTCGATCATTCTTCCACATTCATTGCCATCTTTATCATCGATACAATTCAAAATAATCTATTTATTAAAAGCAATTAATTAAAAATGCTATTTATTATTCGTGCTTTTTTTTTTTGGATAAAACATAAAATTTGTGCTTACTGGATATTGGTCTTCATGAACGCAATTATGAAATTTCTAAAATATAAAATATCGCTGAGATCATATTCTATGGATAATAAACATTGTAAATACTAAATGAGTTTTTTTATTTTATCTTACAAGTTAAAAAAGAATATTTTAATTAGTTATTCATTTAACTGTTTAATTAATTATTCTAATTAATTAATAACTAACTGTTTAATTAATTATTTAAATGTTTTAATTAATTATTCATGTAATTGTTTATTCATTTAACTTAATTAAATTTAATTTAGTTAAATGAATAAACAAGAAGAATTTTTCTTTTGAATTTTAAAATTTTATAAAAAAATATAATAAATAATTTTTATTTATTTAAAGGAAATCTTCGTAATACTCTTATAACAAGGAAATGAATATAATTTCTTACTATAAGAGTATTATGAAGATACCTTTGTTAAAATTTTTTAAATTTTTATTCTTATATTTATGATAATATAACAATATAATTATATTAATAAATATAATAACATTTCATATCTAAAATGATATTAAAAAATAACTTTAAGATGTTTTATATTAACTATGTCTCTAAAATTAACTATAAAATAAATGTAATTGTATATAGATATATATTGTACTAACATCAGACCAATCATTTGCAGTTTCATTTAATGTTTCCTCGCAACATTTTTTCGTGGATGCAATAAACTAAAAACAGAAAAAAAAGTAATTTTTATCATTATGCTTTGGAATATAACATTCTTAATGTTATAAAGTGTAACTAAATAACTTATATTAATGTATTTTCAACAGTTTTAGTGTAATAAATCAAATTCACTTACTTCTTTGATGGTAACATTGGAACTTAAACATTTAAAAAAATCTTGTACACAATCTGTATCACAACCTGAAATTTAGAATTATAAAATTCAATTTTTTAAGTCAAATATAAATTCTGTCTTAACAATTTTATAATAAATGTGGAAGTGACAATTGAATTGCAAAAAAAATTCTCAATAATAAAATAATCTTACAATTTAAATAAAAATTTACTAAGACGATGAAAATAATTAAGACTTGTTTATTAGGTATCATTTTATCTTAATTTTAAGAAATAACTCAAAAGTGTTGAAACTGCAGTTTTTATATACAACTACATTTGTCGACACAATGAATTACGTAATGTTGACTTTTAGTAATCACTCAAGTGAAGCTGATTCCTTATTGTCATTATTTAAAATTAGTATTTAATTCTTAAATGTATAAAAAGATAAATATTTTTCAATAGCAAGTGATGTAGAAAACATGTTACCCAACGCACTGTACAGTACGTCTACTGTTTACGAATTAATGTAATTTCTTATGATAATTTTATTTTAAACAGATAAACTTATTGTTTGTAAATTAGAAAGACTATATTTAATATTTCTTTAATATCATAATAAAGGTGGATGTAAATAGTATAATGAATAAATTAATTATTTTAATTCTTTTTGATACAAATTTTTAAAATTTTGTATTAAAAAAAACTTGTCTGTATGTGTAAAAAAAAAATTATGAATTTATTTTATTGTGTGTTTAACCATTATCTCATTACGATAAATATTATTCAAAACTTATATATGAACTGAAACTAACAGAAGTGAAGTAAAATTTTTTACTTTACTTTCAATATTTGGAATATTTTAATCTGCCAGTACCAGTTATGAAAATCTTCAAATTGGTCTAATTGTTTATATTTATATTTTAATTGACTATACAAGATTACACAATGCACAATACAAAACTAAATATTCCTTTATTATCCTAAGATATACTCATTCTAAGCATGTATTATAAAATATTAGCGAGGTTGAGGCCGAAGTTTTCAACGCGAAAACGTGTACGTCGGACGTTCGGTGTCGCTTTCCTGTAAGCCTAAAAGTTTGGCAATGGCGTTTGGAAAGTCAGTGGAATCATGCTCGACATTCCAAACGCCATTACCAAACTTCTAGTGAATTAGGTGCATTCGCTTTTAATTAGAAGCGAATGCACCTAATTCACTCGTAATGTTACTTTTTTCGTTATAAAGGACTTTAATTTAATCTTAATTGCAGTTTAAGTATTCATTGCACACTTTTATATTCCATTAAAGGTTCACAAATGAACATAAAATTTCTTTCTCTAATCAATGGGTTTATTCTTCTGTTAAAAGAGCAGATTTAATTATTATTTTAAGCATTTAAAGTAAAATTTAATTCAGTAAACTAATAACATCAGAACAAACGTAACAAACATAGAAATTTAATTGTTAAAATATTTATTGCGATTAAAAGTTTACTGTTGATATTGGATTTTTCCAAAAGAATGATATTAATCGAAGTCTTGAAATTTCTTTTTGTTTTTATTTTTCTTTCTGAGTGGATGAGTTTCGAAATTCTCAAAGGTAAATTTTATATTTTAGTTTGTTAAATTGGTTTAATTATATTCGTTAATAACAAATATTATTGGTTAATTTCTTTAGAATCCTATGAAACCTCTTTAGGTGATGACCATAAAAGTTATCCAGTCTGAAAGCTTTCGAACATCTTTCGAAGTAATTCAGACGGGACTAAGAAAAATGGGGAAAACTCAAAAATATGATGAAACTTTTGAAGAAGATAGCAGAGCTAAACTCAAGAAGATAGCAGGAATTATTTTTCATTGAAAGAAGATAAAACCTTTATGGTTTAAGTTAATTAGAAGATCTGATAGAGTACAGAAAATGTTAAAATGCAGTATACTATACATGGATTGTACTGAAAAACCTAAATCTTTAAAGAAATATTTATGAGAGAGACTTGTCAAAAAATAAAGCCAATAGTACATCACTAAAATTTTTAAAGAAAACTTCTTCCATATGAAAATTAATATAAAATAGGCCTATTGTGAATCAATATTACCTTTAAAATTGCCTTTATTTTTAAGTGATAAAATCGATATACAAATTACAGTGGTGCCTCATATAACGTACTTAATCCGTTCCAGGTGCACGTCCGTTAAGTGAAACGTCCGTTATACGAAACGCATTTTCCCATAGAAATACATGTTAAAACATCTAATTCGTTCCGCAGCACAAAATAACCCTACTGTATCATTAAAAAATGAACATGGGATGCGTTCTTTTATTCCTCCGCGTAACTCTGCGCGAGCGACATCCGTTTAAAAATTCCTGCGGAACGCGTTCCTAAATTCCGGTGGGAGTGCGCGCCGTCGAACGGCACAAACGGCCGCTTGTAGCAGTAGTTTACGGTGGAAAGCGACACGGCGTCCTCCATGGCTCAGATAGTTTCATTTCGGGGTCCATTATGTGGTTTTATGAATGAAAATTTAGAATTTGTGAAAGCGCGAGTTAGCGCACGCGGTGATGTAAGTGTCTTTACGAACTTTTTTCGAACGGTAGCCGGCATTTTAATTTTTTTCGTGGCTATTTTGAATACTCTTTCAACAAATAATCCATTTTATGATTAAATTTTACAATTGGGACCCTTCTTTTGCCTTTAAAAGCTCATATTTTAGAATTATAGATTCCTCCATCACGATACTATCGATAGTACGGGCGCCGCCATCTTTCTTTCTTTCACCGTCGCTCTTAAATGCCTACAAACAGCAGCGCACTCCCGTAGTAGCGGAGACGCAGAGCGACCGCTATTAAAAGGTACGTTCGTTAAGTCGAACGAGTTAAACGCGTTAGTAACGAATCGTTCAAAAAGTAGTAGTCTCGCTCAGTGCGCATGCTCCGCGGTGATGACGTATCGAACGAAACTCTAACGAAGCTCACGAAAGAATGAGTTAGTTTACTTCGTTAAGAAAATGGCGCCCCACGATATCGATGTGTGGTCTGAAGACCACGTGTTCTGTTGCCTAACCGGCTCGTAACCAACCCCTTGGGTGGTTTACGGTGTAAACGAGGGACGGGCCCTCGTAGCGTAAAAGCTTCCTGTTGTAAAAGTTAATGGGAGGAGGGGAGAAATGTAGTCCAAAGATCACGTGTTCTATTGCGTGATCCTTGGGTGGGCCGCAGGGTAAAGAAAGGATGGGCCGTGTTTTCGAGAGAAAGAAAGAGAGAGGGGGGAGATCGCGCATGCTCAACGGAAGAAGAGGGACTTTTTCGGAAGAAAGAATGAGGAGAGGACGTGTAGACGACAGAGTCGCGAGATTGTTTTTTTTTTGTGTGTGTTGTTTCTTTTGTTTTAGTGTCTGTTATAGCGAAGGGACAGAGTAGTGATTGGAAGGACTAAAATAAACTTTAAGTTCCTTGCATTGGAGTCATAGAGTGTGTGATTTATTTTTTTGAAGTTTCTTTTTGTTTTGTTCCTGCACGGGGAATACTCTAAAGATCGAGTACTTCCCCACAGATGTTTCTAGATCTACTCGAGTGTTTAAATTGTGAATTAAAAGGTGAGATGATTGAAATAACTGTCCATCCGAAGTAACCTAAGAAAAATATTTTGGATAAGGCTGCACTAGCAACATTCATATCTTCGATTTTAGAAACAGCCATTTAGTTATAACGAATCGTTCGAAAAGTCTTAACGAAACAAGAATAACGATGACGTCATTCTCGTTTAACTCGTTTGACTTAACGAACGTACCCAAAGAACGCACCCATGGAGCAGTCACCAATTTTGCCGGAAAGTCCGTTGTTCGCAGCCAGTCCGTTGCTCGAGTCACGTAACGGCCAAACAGAAAGTCCGTTGTTCGCAGCGTCCGTTATTCGAGGCGTACGTTATACGAGGCACCACTGTATCTTTATTGTGCTTTCGATTTTATATTGCAATAATTCAGTTCTCATTTTACTCATAATTTATTACAAATTCGAGATACTTTATTTACAAATCAAATAATTAATATTTATGTAAATAATAAATGGGCGTAGAATTAATATATCAGCTTACTCCAATTATCCTCTATGTAACAGATTTTTTCTTTGAAAATGTTAAGAATCGTTTGTATCTTGTGAATTTACTGAACACTTAAAGAATACTTTTTTGACAACTGACTTTAATATGTTTTGTTTATATGATGATAATTTAAGTTCTGTAATGTTATATAAAATTTATAAATTTTTCTGTTATTCATTAAACATGTTAGTTGTCCTACTAATTTGTTATATTATTTTATTATCTATTTACAATTATGTATAACAATGTTTGTATTTAATAATGTTGCTACGAGTTCTGTAACCCCTTTGTAAAGGCGAAAGCCATAACAAATAAATGTTTGATTGAAAAAAAAAATTAATCTCCGCTCAGTCATTTTGAGTACAGAAATAAATAAATAAATCGTTCAACTCACTAATTAATTTTTACTAATTTTCATTTATTAAACAAAGTCATATTTGAATCAAATACTATAAAATATCTTATATATATTTTCATTATAAAATGTTTAATTAATTTAACAAGTGTTAATTCCTTATCAGAGTGCGTGATAGCACTCTATAGTAGAGCTTAGCTACACGTGTAATGTTAAAGAAGCCTGCATTTTAAATTATAAAAGAAAGGATAAACTATCTTAACTCTATACGTATATTTAATGATGTAAGGTTCTCCTGAACGTTTTTGTAGAATGTTTAAAATAAGGACAAGAAGCAGTAATCATAATATTATTTTGAGAATTTTATTAATTAAAGTTATTTAATCATTAATCGTCAATTTTATCATTAATTAATCAATCGTTAATTATTTTTTATTTATATTGTTTTTATTGAAATATGATATCAATCTACCATCTGTATATATTGAGGGAATGACCGGCATATAGCACACATAACCAATCAGAGAAGTTAATGTACCACAAGCTCTATATTCTGACACTCAAATATTCAAGGTGCTAAAACAAACCGAGTAGCTGCTTTTATTTTTCTGTACATCGATAATAATATTAGACATCGTTTAATCCTTATAAAACTTTTTCTAAAAGGGCTTTTGTATGTAACTATTTATATGTAATTAATTAATAATGTTTTGTTGAATTAAACTATAATTGCGCAGGCCGGGATCGCAAAGATACTCGGAGTTGCCCTCTCTGTCAATGGCATTTACAATAGAATTTGCCACATTTTGCATATAGTAATTCTTGATTGTGGTTACATAAAGCCACAATCAAGACGGTTGCAACAACGACATCGTATTTGGCAATAGGAACACAATACGAATATTATTGCCATATTCGTTAATTTCAAGGTTATTTTCTCTATAGTATTTTTAACAAAAGGATTAACGCGTTTACGGACGTACACAAAAACAAAACCTATTGAAAACAAGTATCTCATGAGTAGTAGACTAATATCTTGAGATCGATTATAATCGAACACTACTGGAGCTGTTTTCAGAGACAGCTCTATATTAACTCTATGCCGAAAGGATTGATCAAGTTCAAATATAAAATTGTATCAGATAACAAATTCTCATTTAAATTTCATAAATTAATATGAGAATTAAATAATTACAGAAATTTTAAAATAATGAATTTTTAAAAGTTGATAATTTTAATAACTTATACTTAAAAAAAAAAAAAAAAAATTTGAAATGATGTACTATCTGGCAACACTTAAGCTAAAATTTGGCGGGAAAAGTTATTGTCTGAGAGGGAGCGAAAAACATGGATGTAGCAGATTCAAGAACAGGTCCTAAACATTTGAGTGATGATGTGGGAGATCGTTGTCAAAAATTATTTCAAGACTTCTTGGAAGAGTGAGTAAACTGGTATCATTGATTTTCTTCATTTTAAATAAATTATTTACTATGTGTCTGTATGTTTTATTCGATCTCTATATTTGTACTAATGTAATAGGAATTAATATATTTTTGTTTTATTTGTTCGTTCTTTAACAGTGAATAAAGAGGGTAGATTGGTCATAGTTAAAATAAAATCATATTAATTTTGTTTTTCATTAAATGTTTTCATATGCCTTATTGTCATTGTATATAATAATCATTATATTGATATACTTGTATAAATAAACAACCTCACATATCTTTACAATTTATACAGTTTAGTTACTTACATTTCTACAAAATATGTGGTTTAGGATTCCAGCTGTGACCCTAACTTTTTATTAATTCATTTACAAAGAAATTTTTTATATTATTGCAAAACATGAAAAAGTTTATTTCTCTTTCTCTTTGTAGAGACAGCAATGTCAACTTCGATTATTTTGTTTTTTTCACAATAATATATTTTCAGAAACTTTACAATTTTTTAATGTTAGCATAGGTGGTGTTTTTATAAATTCATAGCTATAACATGTTAAAATTTTTTAACATTTTAGTTAAAGTTAAATATAAAAATTCATAGAGTTTTTGAAATGATTTCACAGCATTTGTCATTTTTTACATTGAATGGTTCGTTTCAAAAGTGCATGTATTTTTAAACATAAAATCATTCACTTTTTTAAAATCAAACAACAAAAATTAGTATGTTAAAATTAAATATTAATTCTGTTATGAATTGACAATTGATACTAAACAAAAAAACAGAAATAGATAAAATCACTGAACAGTGGAGTTGGTTGTGAATTTGCACTCGACAAATTGACTGGCCAAATAAGGTTTTACTTTACCTGACTAACACCTAAATAGGAATCAGTTTCCTGTAAAAGTTCTAGGAGTTACTCCATTGACAGATTGCCTATGTATTGCATTGCCTTATTTTATTAGTGCAAATTGAAAAAAAAAAAAGCTAATTCAAATAGAAACTAAGGAGAACTGTTAACACCATTTACATTTGCAACTAACCTAGTTGAAAGATTCTGTCTCCATAGTCCTGTCTGTGTTTCAGGTTGCAATAATTTCCCAAGGAATAACTTATTTTTGTTTCAGTATTTTGTTTTATGTGCATGCAAATTATTTGCACAAGCATAACTAGTAATATCAAAATTAAATAATTTGAAATAAAAGTATTTTAATTTTTGACATACAAAATTAAGTTCTTATGAAATTTTTATGTTTAAAAATAATTGACTTCTTTCTCATTAGATTGACTTATCACAAAATAGAGATATATTTTATGTGGAAAACAAAGAATACAATCATTTTATGGCATTTAATTTAAATATATCAGAATACTGTTGTTAAACCTGACATGTATATTGATTAAGCATTCATAATTCTAGATTACATGCATCCATAAATACTTTATTATAATTTATTACTTATTCACCTGTAGTTTTTACAGATAGTTTACATTTTCTTAATTCTCTAAACATAAAATATAAATTGCTAAAATTTTATTATCAATAATTAGTTTAATCATAAATATATTGAATTCCTGAAATACGTGTTAAAATATAAAATTGTATTTTTAAAAATTACATAATTTTGATTCATTTATCCTGAATATTTTAAGATTAGTAATATTCCTACAAACCAATTCCGACATAAAATATCTATATACAGGTAGGCCTCCTACAACGGCGGTACCTTTACAATGCGTTTTCGCTCCAACGTGGTTGGAAAAATGTGGAAATTTTCTTACAATGCGGTACTTTTACAACACGGTTTAGGGTATGTAGAAACGAATTATCTTTCACATAACAGAAAAATTGCAACGGATCACATAAGTGCAGCGGAACTTGATGAAACAAGCTCAGATCTTGAAATAAGGCCAGTCAAACATTCTCAAACAACTATAATAAGTGACGATGAGGACTGAATTTGAGCATAACATTATGTTTCTTTTTGATTTTGACTTGAAATCATAATCTTTTTAGTTTTTATATGATGATAAATTTTATTTAAGCTTTTTATGTACATATATTTAAAAAATGATGAAAATGTTACACCATAAAAGGCGGTTTTTCTCTTTTTAGAACTGAATTCCAGTTTTTGTATTAAGTTGGTGTCTCCTATAAAGCGATTTCCCACAACGCGGCATTTTCAAGGAACGTATCTACTGCGTTTTAGGAGGCCTACCTGTATTGTATATGGATTAAAAAGTACATACAACAGTATGTACTTTTTGATGCAAAGTCTACACTTCTGCTCTCTTTAATGACTATGTTTTGCTTTGAATTACATAATTTAGCTACAATAAAAACATCAGTTGTATTTGAATGTAAAAAGCATTTTTAAGAAAAAGTGGCATTTATTTAGAGTATAAAAACCATATGGTTAATTTGAAATTTTGCCTTATTTTGACGAAAAGTATTGATAAAATTTCAGGGGGAAAAGATCTCATTTTCAAACTTAAATAGAAAAACATTCGTAACAATCTGTTTTTAGTGTTATATTTCAGTGCAAAATCAGGAAGCATTTTGTAGTGTAAATCATTTGTTTAGAGAAAGAATTTTCATAACAGATATTGTAATGTTTTATTTACTGTTAAATTCTTTATTAAACATTTATTCAATTTTTTTATTTTTTTACAAATAAAAATACATAATATAAATTTGTTTTTTTTAAATATAAAAACATAACAGTGCAATTCCTTAATACTTTATTTAGTTCTGAATAAAGTATTAAGGAATTAGTTTTATAATGTAAAATATAAATTTCATTCTAATCTAAAATAATGCTTTATTTTATTTTTAAAGATCAGTTATATCAATGCATTGAAGTTAATCTCTTTTAAGTGAAACAATATGAAGTCTATATCAATTAGTCAACAATTTTACTCATACTTAAACACTATGTTTGCTGAGAAAATATTTAAATATACTCAAACATTTTCAACCTATTTTATAATTGATACAGACTTAAAGATGGTCATCTTTAGGTTTGTATCAATTATTAAATTTACAACAATACATTGAAGGTATGATAGCACTTTTGATATACAGTCGAGTCCGCATAAGTTGACACCTCAAGGGGAAGTAAAAATGTGTCAAGTTATTCGACATGATGGCTAAAGCGAAGTTGAAAAACATCACAATACCGTACTACAATTAGGAAAATACAGTAGTTCAATGTACCTCTCTGACCATCCATTACTGGCACTAAAGTTGGTCTCTACTCCAAGTAGCCCAGCAATTTCCATTGCCTTTTGTTTCTTTATCAGTCCCGAAACAGGAAGATTCGATGAACGAATTTGCTTTAGCCAATGTATCAGAGCATCTTCGACATCTTTGTACGGCGATTTTCTCTAGCATTTTCAAGACAGCCATGACGAAAATCCAAGAAAAAGTTTCTTAATTTCCTCTTTTTTCTTCAGGATTCCCACCAATGTTGTTTTTGGAAGATTTTTTTTTATTTTGCAAATTAGACTTGCGAAGTTTTCTTACATTCAAATCCAGAAATAAGTTTGTATTTTTCCTTCAGCGTAAGCGTTAGCTTTTGGACATTCGTTTCTCACAGAAATGTGAAACACATGCTACAAATAACGTTTGACGTGAGAAAATGCAAAATCGGATTCTGCTGTAACATTGATATAGATCAGGCCTGGTCAATCCAAATTGTTTCACGGGCCACTTTGATCACGCATAATATTACAGTAGGCCACAATTTAGGCAAACATGCTTTTAAAAAAGTAAAACAAATACAAAATGAATAAATTTTTATTGTTATACTAAGAGTTTCTACTCGCACTTGCGCATTATAACAATGACACATGCAAATTTTTATTTAATTGTTTTGGTATACACATAATTGGAAACAAAAGTTTTAATAGATATATAATATCACTTAGCGGGCCACACAATTTAACATGACAGGCCTTGTGCAGATCACGGGTTGGCCAGGCCTGATATAGATTATATATTTTCTTTTTGTTTATCTATAAGTCAACTCTCCCTCCTGAAAAAAATGAGTTCCCAGCTCACTATGCGGTGTTAACTCATTTTTTTCAGGATGGGAGTCGACTTATTGGAAGTCTAAATGCATGTGGGACAGCAAAAGTATGTCGATTTATCCAGCAGTGACGAGTTAAACAGTGTCAAGTAAACCAGAGTGTTTTAACATTAATGCCTATGTAAGTCGGCTGGGACCACAGAAAACTGACTACTTAATTGACGGTGTCGAGTTATACCTATAATTACTTATGTGGACTCAACTGTATTTGTTTATGATAAATGTTTTTATTTAAGGTAATAAAGAAATCTAATAATTTATATAAGTAATTTAAATAAATAAAAATTATCATCAGTTTTTTAGCTCACAGATCAGAGCTCACAAATAATCTATTTATTTTTATATCTCATTTTATTACGAATTGAATTAATTAATTCTATTTATATTGATTTAATTATTTATTTTTAATTAATATTACATGTTTTTAGTTGATGATAAGTTGATAAAATTTATTATATCATATACATCAGCAGTCAAACATCAATTTTCTGAGATAGTATGAACCAATCTATCCTTGGATAACTGAAAATTTAAATAAAATAAATGTCCAAGGCCATTTCAGATGAAAAATTATGAATATATTTATATATTCATAATTTTAATCATAAAAGTACAATTTTAAAATTATTTTGTTTTTTTGTACAGCTAATATATACAATAAGAATAAAAATTTGTATTTTTATAGTTATGTTTTAATATGAATGATTTGTCTCACATGAAGCAACAGAATGAAGAACAGATTAAATGATAAAAAGCAACAGAAACAAATTATTTTTAATTCATGTTGCTTTAAACTTTATGAACTGCGGTATAAGAGAAATAGTGTAATCACTGACAGGTTTTCCTTGGATAATCAAGATTCTATTGTATATGATGATTGTACAGTACATCTGTATGCTGCTTTGAAAATTTGATGTCATTTTTTATTTCTTTAGTTTTGCTTTTTAATATTACAAGAATATGTTGTTATAAGTAAAGAAAAATTTTTATAATTCAAGCATTTTTAGAATTTTTATTAATATGTTAAGATTTAATGTTAAATAATCATAATTTAATTACTTTATATTTTTAATTTTAGATTTAAGAATGAACAGAATGAATTAAAATATATTGAAGATGCACGAAATTTAGTAAAACCAGAACGAAGTACATTACAAATAAATTTTCCAGATATTGAAAGTTATAATCAGAATTTGGCACAAGCAATACAAGAGGATTATTATAGGTAATCTAACATTGTTATATTGAAAAATAATTACATTTTTAAATTTGCTTAACATTTAACTATATGCACAAATTATTATACATTTTATCAAAACCTGTAGAGAAATAATATTGTAGAATGAAAACTGTTGAACAAAGTCTCTGGCCACATTCTAACAAGAGGTTGAAAAACATTTTCAATAAATTTTTCATATGAAACCTTATATTGTTTTTTACATTTAAATCTTTGTTGTTATAAATTAGACTAAACTATAAAACTTTATATATTAAAGATGTTTGTACCTTATTATTCAACTTATTCCATATACTTAAAAATATATTCATTTTGTACTTTAGAGTTTATCCATATCTTTGTAATGCTGTTAGAAATTTTGTGAAAGATAGAATTGAAGTGAATGTGGAAAAACAATTTTATGTGAGTTTTGTAGGTGTACATATCTTGCACAAGTAAGTTTTGTCTTGATTATTTTTATGTTAATGAATTTCTGTTATAAATAATTAGTGTCGTTAAACTGTAGAATAAATAAGACAATGTAGTAGACAAACTTTTGTATATTACTTTTACTTTTGTATATAAAACATGAAATATTATTCTGAACTTTTAAATTTTTTAATATTAATAATAATAATAATAATAATAATACAGGGGGTGATCGGTTAACGAACAAATCGGATAACGAACACTTTCGCGAAAGATTTTTATGTTCAGACAACGAACGCCTAATAGAACAAACAAAAGAAGAAGCGACATAAAATAATGAATACCAATTGGTCTTCCCTTCAGGTAACAATTCAAAACTTTTCGGAGACGTCGACATCGACACTTAACTTGGTATATACTGATTGGATAGTATTTTTCCGAACTTTGAAACTCTCTCTTGTAATTCCAGCCTTTTATTTTTCTGACAGAAACAATTCTTTTATAGTATTCATGAGACTGTTGAGCGGGCACTCGTTAAGTTTTGTGTCAGTTTTTATTTTTGAAAGGTGAGAGTATAATAGCAAAGGTAGAGAGTGGGCAGAAGATATCTGATGTTGCTGTGCAGTATGGCTTGAACAGGTCTACAGTAGGCTGCAGTTCAATCTTATCTAAGAAAGATACTGTATAATCAAGAAGACTCAAACAGCTTAAGGAGTAACAAAAATTACATCTGAGAAATAAAGAACATTGAAGAGCTCATAATGGAACCTGAAACTGATCTTACAACAGAAGAACACCAAGAAACTCGGCAAGATTTGTTTTCTTCTGAAAAAGAGGATTAATGCCGATATCTGCTATTAAAAATCTTTTGAAGAAGTGAACAATGGTCTTAGAATGGCACCCAAACCAGGTTTAGGTTAATAGGCTTCGGGATCTCTACAATTACAATGCTATTAATTACTTCTGAAAAATCCTGAAGAAGAGAGAAAAGCAATCGACATTACAGATTCTTTATCCCCCACAAATGGAAAAAATGTGACTAATAAAAATGCAAGACTGTGTATATATGTATTTTTATTATTGCATATAAATAAAGGTAGTAAGAAAGCATATATTTTTTAATTTTTGGGGTCTCCAGAATGAATGAATCAAATTCCCATAAAAATCTATGGTAAATCAATTATCGGTTAACGAACAATTCGGATAGCGAACAAAGTCTTGGAACGGATTATGTTCATTAACCGATCACCCACTGTATCTATTTTTGTAAATAAAAACAGGCAATTTTTGAAAAATCTTAAAAGTGTTATTAGTAGTTAAAAAGTAGTGTTCACTGACTAATTACAGTTAATTTTGCTAATTATTATGGAATTCAAAAGTGATGTTGTTGGAGCATTGAATATTTAGATCTCAGTAGAATATTATTACATCTTTCTTTTAATGTTTTCAATGTTTAATTTATTGTATCTTTCCAGATTACATAAGTTTGGATAATTATAATGAAATATTTATTATATGCAATGATTTGTTTTTAAGACAAATTTTATCATTTTAATCTTGGTTACTATCATTTTATTTTAATATAATATTAATAGGAATTTATTATCTTCAACAAATTTAAGATTTATCATAAACACTCACAGATACCCACAAGTACATTTATTGGAAAAAACAAACGTTTAAATTTGAAAATGTTCCTTTATACTTTGGTATTTGAATATCTCAATAGTATATTTGAAAAGTGAGTGTGTAATGTTTAAATTTTTAAGATTCTCATTGATCATCCATTAATGTAAAATAACAATCTGAAAGTGATAAAATATTAAGTCACAAAATATATTTTATATAATTTTAATTAGCCTTTAATTCCTTTATATTTAATATATTATATTTTGTACAAATACATAGTAGATAATTCTCTTGAAGAGTTATCACACAATTGAAACCCTAAAAGGCATTTTGGATCCTGAGAAATTTTACATAAAAATATTAGATACCCAGTGGTATCTTTCTTATAAAAAGAATCATAGTGTGACAATTTCAAAAAAGGGTAAAGTCAGATCTGCACATTGCAAATTTGCCAGAGTTGGAATCAGAGTCAGACTTTTTGCCTACCGATTCCACCACACTGATTGAAAATAGTTGCCACATAGTTGCCTTATTTTCAAGCTAAAATGCATTTTGGATCCTGGTTTTAAATGGCCCTTATCAGTTAGATGATCATAAATTACAATATATATAAGGCAAATAATGCATTAACTATGTTACAAGATGCATACAGACATCCATAAACCTAACAATATTGCTAAATTAATAATAATAAAGTGCTAAAAAACCAACTCTCAATAACATACCTAAATCATATAGCTTTACAGCTACATATCAACAGCTTTACAGATTATGTTAAACATTTTTAACAAAAACTAAAACACCATATTACATTAAACAACAAATAATCAAAAACGTGTTTTTTCACAATTATTGTAATAAATCTATTTTCTTCTCATGCATCAACAGGACTTAATTATTTCTTCTAGATGGATCACTTTTAACATAAAGGGTGTTTTTTTTTTGTAAAAAGGGCTGGTGGAAATTACAATTTCATAAAGTAAATATTGCAGTATAAAGGGTGTTTATAAATGAATGGTGTGGTTTAAAAAATTAATAATAATTTATTTATTACCTTATATGGGCAAACCTTACAGCGTAAGCAGCGGCAAATGTCCAAGTTTTTAATGCATTAATCACAATTCTTCAATATGTGCACCCATGGTCACACGACACACAATTACACAGTAATCAAATTCTTCCCATACGCAGTGTAGCATGTCCTCTGTGATAGTCTGCAGTGCATGCTTTATCTGATCACACAGTTCCTCAAGGGACACAGGCATTGACAGTACATAAACTCAGTCTTTAACAAATTCCCACAAAAAGAAATCTCAGGGTGTTAAATCTAGCAAACGGGGTGGCCAGGGGAGAAGGTTGTTGTCTGCTGTTGCGCCATGTTCAATCCAGCATTAGTGAAGAACACAATTAACATGACAAGTGAACAGCAGGTAGCACATAAAAAACTTGGACAGTTGCCACTGCTTATGCTGTAAGGTTTTCCCATATAAGTTAATAAATAGATTTATTATTAATTTTTAAAACTGCACCATTCATTTATAAATACCATATATATCACCTGGTTATATTATGCCTCAATTACAGCTATTATACTGCTATTTTATCTTTCCCATCTGAAGTGGTGTGCCAAACTATGAGGGTATGCTGAAAAGTAATGCACACATGCTTGTAGAGTGTGAACAAAATGACCTTCAGCAAAAATGAACTTTTTGAAATATACTGAATGAACCAATGACCTCAAACCTGTATATGTGCATAGAGGGGGAAGTAACATTCCCCCTCTATGCACATATACAGGTTTGAGGTCATTGCGTTCATTTAGTATATTTCGAAAAGTGGAAATAGGGCGACATGTTCTAGTGCTATGTCAGCGCAAGTTAAACAGCATGCTGTTATCAAACTTTTAACTGCTGGAAAAGTGACTCCTACTGAGATTCATCGTCATTTAAAGTCTGTTTTTGGTGACGATGTTGTTGATAGGTCTACTGTAAATTGGTTGATAATAAAATTTCGTGGTTGCGAGCCTGGAAAAGCCATAATTTTTGATGAAACACGCAGTGGACGTCCGATCACTGCCACAGACGATAAACATTGCAACAAGGGGCAATGGTAAATTCTTCTCAGTACATAGACTCTAAAACACCTTTGACGTTGAGTTTGTCATGTTAGAGGCAGCCTGGCGCCAATAATCTTGCAACATGACAACGCTCATCCACATACCTCGCGCGCAACTGGAGAGGCTCTGCAAAACCTGAAGTTTGAACCAATTCCACACCCTCCTTATTCCCCCGATCTTGTGCCTTGTGATTTTTATTTTTTTCCTCTACTCAAGAGAGACCTCAAGGGTAATCATTTCATTTCGGACGATGAGGTGAAGGCAGCTGTCAAGACCTGGATTCGAGAAATGTCAGAAGAATTTTTCAGTGACAGAATGAAAAAAACTTGTTACACATTGGGAGAAATGTGTTAGCCTTAACGGTCACTGTGTTAAAAAATAAATATATGATTTTGAAGCTTAAGAATTGTACTTTAATGAACTTTTTGCCTGATCTTGCTGTTTGTTTTTGTTCATGTTCTACAAGCATGTGTGCATTACTTTTCAGCCTACTCATGTATAATACATTCATGTATTACCAATCATGTATGTCACATTTGGGTTTCATTACTTTAATTACACCATGTACTAAACTGCTATCTTTCACATATCTAAATAAAGAATAAATAAAGAAATACTTTTACATATATACATGAAAGATATTGAGCCCAAAGTTTACAAGGCTCTTGTATGTGGCCTGCTGGGCTTTTGCAACATGATTGTATTTTTTTGTTTTTTGTCTTGTGCTATTATGCAACTCCAATTAAGCTGATATTTATGATGAACATTCAAACTAAACTTGACTAATGAAAAGATGAGAATAAACTCTACATTACTAGTTTGCATATTATCATCATATATTTTTTCAGTTATGGGGTATGTTGTTACTCAGCAGGCTTAATGCCTGCAACTCAAGAAAAAAATGTATGTAACCTCCCAAAAACCTATAAAGTTCTCTTGCATTTTGCATCCAGTAAAGGTTGCTTATCTCTGATGTATATAGTTAATTTAATCATGCAGTTTATATTAATACATATTGAAAAGTTATTAAAATATTTTTCTTTATACTTTTATATTTTAGTATTTCTTATGTAGTTAAATAATAATAAATATAAATTTTAGAGTTCGAGAATTAACAACAACAAAAATTGGTGGGCTTCTTCGCATTTGTGGTCAAGTTGTTCGAACTCATCCTGTACATCCGGAATTAGTTAGTGGAACATTCACCTGTCTTGATTGCCAGACTGTTATTAAAGATGTTGAACAGCAATTTAAATATACTCAGGTAAAAGAAAAAATCATTTTAATAATTTTCTTTTAATTTTAATAAACCATCATAAATTATCCATAAATCAACATGATAACATCTTAAACAGGTTTGTCTGTGCATGGGGAGTCAATTGAACATAATGTACTAGGCATCTGGCAAAAAAGACCATTCAAATGAAGCTCTCTGTTTGTTGTGAAACTCTAATACTGGCAGTTGTAGACATTTTTGATTGATAGGCAGCTCTCTGCAGAGAGCTGCCTACCAATCAAGAATGTCTATTACAATGGCTGTTAATGTCAAATAGCAATCATTTTGAGAGGTGGTCCACTTTGACATTCTGCAGCACATTCAGAGCCATGGATGCATCTATCTTTGACTTCCTTTCAATAATTCTTTTCATAAAATCATCTGTGTGGCATTATCACTGTTAGTATCATACAATAAAACAGTAAAAAACTGTCTTCGATGTTAAACCACAATAGAAACAATGCCATGTCACAATGTGTTTATGGAGGTTGTGTATTTTTGCTTAAACTTGTGCTTTTTAATAGAACATTCAACTATACCCTGGGTATTTTATTTTCTGAAAACATTGACATAGATTTTCTGCCATTTATTACTTTCCCAGTTCTGTTGTGTATAACAGAGGAAAAGTATGCAGATCAGTCAAAAAATGACTTCCAATATTTTAACATTTCTGGACTTGGGACTTTGAAATGTCCAAGAAATGCAAAAAAAATTTGAGTTTTTTTTCTGTATGTATGGTGGGTGGATGGGTGGCACGATTCTGTCCACCCTCTTTCAAGCTTAATAACTCCTGGGCTTTTTGTCAAAAATTTCTGAAATTTTGCAGGGAGGATTCTGTATTGAGAATTAATGTATTAAATTTTGGTGGTTAAAGGTTGATGGGGTGGGGAGATAAAGGAAATGGTAATACTAAAAATAATTGACTTTGGATATTGATATTCACATGAAGTACAATCCCTAAATGAAATTCCTGGAACCGCCCATGCATAGAATACAGTGATGCATAATTTACTTGCAATAAATACTGATTCTGTTGACATAAAGTTTATCTTCAGTTGTCTATTTAAAAAAAAAAAATGGATGACTGTGTAGAAATTAAGTTGCATTTTAGATTCGTGTAAATATGAATTTAAAAAACCATGAAATTCTGTTTACGTGATAACTAGATAAAAACAAGTATAAAATATTACCATTATTAAGAATGTACTGTGTAACATTCAATGTTTTTTTTCTTTTTCCTTCAAAACTTGAACAAAAACTAAATAATCAAGGATCGTGGAATGTATAAATAAAATATATTCTTTTAAATACTCTACAACCATAGTTAACAATATGCATTTTTAATTGTAAAATATACAAATATAAAACACGTTTTGGTGATCATTTTTAAGAAAAAAACATTGAAAAACAAGAATTACTCAAAAATAAAATATTATTCTAATTTCAAGTTTAAGTCACAAATTGTATTTTAATGAAGAATTAAATTTATAAATATTTTTCGTTTTTTATTTTAGCCAACAATATGTCATAACCCTGTTTGCAACAATCGTTCACGATTTATGTTAGACATCAATAAATCTAAATTTGTAGATTTTCAAAAAATACGAATTCAAGAAACACAATCAGAATTACCTAGAGGAAGTATACCAAGAAGGTGTGTTTAGTAATTATACTAATCATAGTATTAAAATTGCAGTTGTAATGTTTAGTTTTCTTAATATTTTATCATAAAGATTTAGTTTTTTCTGTAATGTTATAAAATAAATAATTTAAATAAATGTAATCATTAAAGAAATTTTCATACAGAAGTAATCAGAATTTTTATGAAATAATTCTTATATAGTTATATAACCAATATTGATGTATTATATACAAAGTAATATAAAGAAAGATTTATTTTCAAGTTTTTTATTACAGTGTGGAAGTTATTGTTAGAGCTGAAGCAGTTGAATTGGCTCAACCAGGTGATCGTTGTGATTTTACTGGTACATTAATAGTTGTACCTGATGTTAGTCAACTTGCTACACCAGGTAAACCTTAGATAAAATTTTAAATATATGTAAACACTTTTTGGTCTATGGATGGGTCGGACACATGAAATCGTTTTTCTATAAAAATCGAAGAATGAGTTTCACTTATAGTTTAACCTGTTATTTTATGAAGCTGAATGGCTTAAAAGCATCGATAGTTGACATAGGATTATAGGAATGAAAAACTATTATTTCATTGTATAATATTTTGATGTTTTGTAAAATGGCTGTGAGCAGAAAGTTATCAGTCAATAAAGCTTTTTATTTTATAAATGTTAATACTAGATCAAAAATTCATAAAAGTACCAAACTAACAAGGAGAGGACACAGCTGGCTACCCACTGATTTTGATCAGCTTGGACATGGTGAAAGTATATTGAAAATGAGTGAATAAGTGAATACATGTCTGAGGTTTTCATCCAATGCACCTTGCAAATATTAATTTTTGATATGTGAAAATTCAAGTTTGTAATGAATAGTTATAAGTCATAATAGACAATACATTTCACAAGCATTGCATAACATAGTCTGTTAAATGATCCTTAAATAGCAGTAGCTATTGAACAGGTGTTGTTCTGGCATTGATTCCTGAAAATTTAAAAAAAAAAAAAAATTTATTTTTAATATTTTTTACTTAGGTAACAAAAACATTAATTTTAAATTAAATATTTTTCAGTTTGATAGTAATTTTATAAAGTTTGTAAAATTTATTAAAAGACAGTTTAATAAATTAATACTTTGTAATAGATTATACTATTGTCAATAACAAGGTGAATGCCAATGTTCTATTGTTTTCTTTGTTAATTAAACTTTTAAGCTTTGCATTTGAATGAGCCATAGTTGCTAGTCCCATGAAAGAAATAAACTTTTTTTTGACTGAGTAGATTCTAATATTGACAGCAGAAGTGGGACATATATTTTTATAAGTTTCCCCAAAATTCCTGTCACTCCTGAGAAAGGTTCAAGTGAGTCTATTATGGAAAATATAATGGATCTTTAGAAGTTTTGAAATGATTATATATTAACATAATAAAACTTTTAAAAACTGATTAAGCCTATACAAGTCATTTTGAATTACATATATTTGGGAGTATTATTTTCATCTTCTGGACAGTTTTTACAGGTTAAAAATTATAGTATTCATAAGACTCATGGTGCTGGGTTTTTATATGGCCTATTCTCTCAGAAGCTAAAATTAATTCTGCTCATATTTATATAAAATTATTTCATCTATACTATTTTATACCGCTCCTGCATGGACAATTACTTATCACAATAAAATGGAAATTGTTCTTGTTTTATATTTTTGAAGAATTTTTATGTTATACCATAAAATTTCAGCTTATATGTTGCTATTGGAGTTTGGTGTTTCTAGAATATTGGTATTAATAATAAAAGCAATAGTTTCTTTCTAGATTTGACTGTTGAAACAGTCATGTTAAAGTAGCATATAACAAACTGTATAAATTATGTTTAAGGATGGATAATTATACATATAACTGGACATTGGCATTGAAAAATTTGTCAGATCAACATGATTTCTCATTTCTACGGTTGTCTCAAGATCCTCATTTGATCAAAAGTTATCAAACATTAATTATGAAGTGTGTTGTGAACAGAGCATGCAAGATTGGTCTTTGCTGGAAAAGAATAAGGATTTTCAATTACAGTCAACCTGTTTTTGTGCGGTCTTTTTCTGTGCGATTTTTTTTTGTGCGGTATATGAAAATTTCAATCAAATTGGAACATAATTGACTCCTGTAAAATTTTTAAAAACTCTATTGGTTGTTTTCTATGACATCAGCAGGTTTTTTCATTTTTTATTCAGTAAAATTTTTTTCTCATACGTTTATTTCGGTCCCCTCTTATTTTAATAGCATAAAAACCATAAATATTATGTTATATTTGAACAGATGCGGTAAGTTAGCTCCCCTCCAGCTTTAGACTGCAGGTGTGAAATTTCAGGCCTTGTTAAATGAAATAACACTTCCTGCAGCTATATTTATCAAATAAAATCATTATTTAACGATTATTTTTAACTTTTTAATGTTAGATTCGTATTTAAGTGGAAATAATTAATTAATATAAAAATTAAAATTCTTAGAGGATTTTTTCCCCATTAGGTGTTGCAGAAAAAGGCCCAAGGAGTTAAAAAAGCAATTCCTAGTTATTTCGTACGGTTTCGAGTTATTTTCTACGTGAGACTTTTTCTATGCGGTCCCTATTCACCGCATAAAAAAAAATATTTTTTTAATTGTGTTGCGAAAACTATTTTTTATAGCCACTCGGGAAGTTTCGCGCAATTTTTTTAATGCATTTTCTTTTATGTGGTCCCTATCCCCTGCACAAAAACAGGTTTGACTGTATATCATATTTTTAAAACAACTTATATGTATGAGGATTATTTGTTTATGGACATAAATTATCTTGAAAATGATTAATTCTACAGCTGAGATGTGATCAAAATTATATTTTAATGTATGTTGGTGTTGGTAGACTAATAACAGACCCCGAGAGAAATTTGCAGTAATTGTAGTTTGCAAACGTATAAAACTTGGGAACGGTGTGTTGGGTGTTTTTTTTTTTTTTCACTGTATCAAATTTGGAAATAGGACTAGGAAAAAGAATTTGACAAGATTTAAATCCTGGAAAAATATAATTAATTTATTGCATTTTTCAAAAAATGATTATTTTTGTGTATTTTATTTTGTGTTATCCTGTACTAAGCTATTTAATTAATTTGTTAAATTTTACTAATTTCTGATTTACATAATATGTATGAAAATCATTATTATTGTGTTTTATCGTGTAGTATTAAGCTATTATATTAATTTGTTAAATTGCACTAACTTCAGTTTTTATATAATACTTTAACCCCCTAGTATGACTAAGGTTCATGCAATAAAGAATTGAATTGAATGAAAAACTGATTACTGAAGCTGCTATAATATTTGGATGTTGCAGCATTCAGCTCTTATTTCAATTTCAGGATTATTTATCAATGGACTGATGCTATTGAAGAATCTTTACAGATATTTTTGACTACAATATTCATACAGTTGCTACCTTTCTGTAATTTAAATAAAACAGTTTCATATGAAGAGCAAAATGTTGATTCTTATTTAGTTTTCACATTAGCAATTATCTGTTTTTCCGTTGCCAATGTACTGTTGACAGTTAGTAGTAAACATACGATTGTTGTGAATATTACACAGGCTGTAATAAAAACATTAAACAGAAATTAGATTTCTAATTTCTAATAAACATTACTGTTATATTTTCATAATGTGTGTATTAATGATGATTGCAAAAAGTTATTAATTTGAAACTTGTCTTTGTAGAAACTTAAAAATGTTTTATTAAAGTTAATGTTCCTTTTGAATATTCTGAACACACACAAATATTTAATTCTGTATTAATGATGATAATTATTTATTTAGGTGTTCGTACAGAAAGTGGTATTCGTCATAAAGGTATGGAAGGATTTGAAACTGAAGGTGTCAGAGGTCTTAAAGCTTTGGGTGTAAGAGAATTTCCTATAGAATGGCATTTCTTGCCTGCTCAGTCACACAATCTAATTCTCAGGTAAGAATAATTATATTAGAAGACAGTTTTGTCTTATTCAGAATTTGAAAAGACTAAAATAGTAGCATAAATCAAAAATGCATTATTTATTTTTCTAATAAACTTAAAGAAGATTTATATTGTATAATGAATGACATAAATTAAGAAACAAAATTTGGTGAATTTTTGATGATGTGTTTACTTTATTATTGTTTAAACCAGTAGTTCCCAAACTGTTCTGATTCTTGGTGCCTTGCTAAATCCAGTTTTTCCCAATCCACCCTATGTCAAATTCTAACAAGTAAAATTTGCAAAATAGTAAATTAGCCAATAATTTTTTTAATTAAAGAGTTAGGATGTTAAGTAAAAAATAAATAAAACATGTATTTAAGATAACAAAAAAATGTAATTGAACAAATTCAATTAATTATAATTAGTGGGATGGATGAGCCTGTTGATCACTGCACATTTCTCAAATCTTGGAATCAAACTGGACACAACCACCTTCATTTCTTTCTCCACATTGATTCTCGTGCAATACTTAGTTTTTATCAAAGCCACAGCCGAAAACCCAGCTTCACACAAATAAGTTGTTGCAAATGGAATTAAAATTCTCTGCGCTCTACCACTCAGAAGAGGATATTCATCTTTTACTGATATCCAAAATTCAGTTAATTGCATGCTGCTAAATTTTGTTTTCAACATATTGTCGCAAGACATCTCAATAAGATTCTCTTCTTCTGCAGCAGTAAATTCAGATGGAGCACTGGCATTAAATGGATCTTGAATCTATGCAAATTCATTATCATTTTGAAAATATTTCTGAAACCAAGTGATAAGCTGTGATAAATGTTCTTCAAAAATGGATTTCATACCCCGAGAGAAATCAACTCCACTGGAGGTAAAACACTGTTGGAACAAGGAGAAACGTTCGTTTCCTCCCTCTTCATTTGCTTTTATTTTCTATAGTTTTAATTTTTATATGAAAGCTGAAATTTTCTCAATCAACTTTAAAAGGTGCATGTTGCTTCTCTGCTTTGAAAAGCTGAATGCTTGGAAGAGATTCCGAGCATTCAGCTTTTCAAAAATATCACATAAGTATGCTAGTTTTACAAAAATTCTTCATTTATAAGATTTTCAGCATGCTTTTGGTCTTACTCTTTAAGAAAAATATAAATTTTCTATTGCAATTCAATTGTACGAGACAAAACATTACCACGAGAGCTATCATGTAGTGCTGTAGAACAGCATAGATGTATGCTTGGATCCCATATCCTCACATAGTTTTTTGAAAAATCTTGTCTTCATACCCTAAAGCCTGGATCAATGTAGAACTCAGATATTTTGATGCGAATACTTCCCTGTGAATAACACAGTGGGTCCACAGTGCATCAGGGGCTTTGCTTCAAATAACTGCTTGCAATCCTCCATAACAGCCAGACAGAATAAGCACCATCAATACAAATACCAATGCATTTGGTCCTCTTGAAATTATTTTCAGATATAAAAGTATCAAGGATCTCAGACAAGTCTTGAGCCTTAGCACCAGCAGTGATACTTTTACAAAAGAGAAGGCCTTCTACAATGTTATTACTATCTATAAACCGTACATAGCAAATCAAGTGAGTATCGTTATTATTATCTGTGGCCTCATCCAGTTGCAACCCAAATTCCTTTCCTCTTATTTTTTCAATTAACTGATCATTGAGGTCCTCCACTAAATGGTGTATTCTGCAACTGATGGTGTTATTGGACAAAGGCACTTTTGAAAGCTGCTTCCCAGCAGGCACACTAATCATAATGTTTACCATATCTACAACAGCTGGTAGAATGAGTTTTCCTGCAATAGTATGAGGCTTCTTACATTTTGCAATTTTATGTGCCATCTTGTAAGATGTTAGCAAAGCATTACTTGTATTAAGTATGCCTGCTTATAAAAAGTACCCTTTTCTTGATTTAACTCTTTTAACTTTCTAGTAGTCATGAGATTTAATAACCATGCTAGGATGTGATTGGTTTCTAAATGGTGTTTCAACTTGGTTTCATGCACTCTGGTGCCAAAATTTTCATACACACTACACTGTGGCCTCCCTTCACCATTGACTAATGTCGATGTAAAACCAAAGTCCAAATAACTGTCAATATTTTTGATATTTACACTTCTTCATACTCTTGCTGCTGGTTGACAGTGTGCCCTCTTTACTTTCACTCTAATAATGTTTATTACTATTTAGTAAACACCTATCCATTTTTAAAAATGCATACAAGAAGAAATACTTAAAAATCTTCACTTGACTTACGACAATATTCAGTTGATACAATCTCAGGAAACTAATTTAACACTGAAATCACGTGAAACTGACAGCTATTTATATACGAATACAAAGTACTGAGAAAGTTTGACAAACTACTAAAACAATTAAGAAATTTATTGCAGACTGCTATCTGGTAAACATTTGTAGATGCTTCTGCAAACAGTTATTACTAAATGAGTTAATGGTTTGCACCAGGTCTGTTAGATGTCATGTCTTATCACATTGAATTGAAAATGGAAGTCAAATTATTAAAATTTTATAATATTTTGTGGCATCCCTATGAGGAACCCATGGTGCTCTAGGGAGCTGTGGCACACTTTGGGAACCACTGGTTTAAACCATATAGAGTTTGGACATAAGTGGAAAGGGAAAACATTCATTGTCATTTAACCTGTCAATATAGCGAAACCATTGAGATCTGTTTTTGAAAATGTTCTAACTTTTTAATTGAAAATGGTGTTGCATTATTTATATTTTCTACAGTTACTAGTAATAATGAAGGTAATGAAGTGGTATATTTGGAATTATATGGATTTCAATATTCTGAGATTGACTATTCTTGAAAGAAAGTCCTTTTAAAGAAATTTCTGAATAGAACTATTAAAATAGTTTTAATTCTATTCAGAACTTTAAATAACAATTTGTTTTTTTTTGTTTTTTTTTAAGAATTAAAAAATTTTATGAATGGCAAAATTATTTTTAAAATAAAAATCATTTAAGCATTCTGTTTGTGTATTCTAATATGTACAAATAAATAACACAAAATAAAAAATCTTTAATGTTATTTTATATATGCCAAATTTGTAATAAATCTATAAGCATGAAAGCAGACAATTAGAGCAGCACATGGTTTAAGGATCAACAGAAAACAATAATTGTTTACCAGCTATCTTGAAAGTTCAACTTAATTGAAATAAGTGTAGCCATTTTTAAAATAAACAATATTTTTAATAATTTTTCGTATATAACAAAAATTAAATTTGATAATAGCAAGGTTGAGGCCGAAGTTTTAAATGCAAACACATGTACGTCAGACATTCAGCGTCATTTTCCTGTAAGCCTAGAAGTTTGACAATGGCATTTGGAATATCGAGGATGATTCCACTGACTTTCCAAACACCATTGTCAAACTTTCAGGCTTACAGGAAAATGGCGCTGAACGTCTGACGTACACGTTTTCACATTTAAAACTTTGGCCTCAACCTCGCTATTATGTCTAAATATTAAACTTCTAAGGAAGTATCTTATCCAAAACAAATTCTTTAAAATTTTATTTATTTGTTTTACCTTTAAACTTCTTAGTTTTAATATTTAAATTGTCTGTGTGTTTTATTTTTATTTATAAATTTATTAGATAAATTTTCTGGTATGTTCTAAACTTAGTATTTTGCCTTCTTTCAAAATTTGCAAAAACAATCAGTTTTTGTTACAAAATATTTTATTTCAATTAAAATTTATGTTATAATATACTATTTAAAATCAAAGCCAAATGATTGCAGGCTTATACCAATATAATCCAGCAATCATTTAGCTTTAGTATATGTCTATCAGGATTGGATGTTTTATATTTGTCTGTTTAAAATCTGTAGTTATATAATGTATTGACTATGAAAACTTTAAAGATGCTATTAAATGGTGTAATGTATAGAGCAACACCATTTAATTTTTTCTATTTTTCAGTTTACTGTAGAGTTATTGTATGTTTTGAGGATGATATTTGTGATGTGTTTTAATTTTCTATAGATCATTAAATTTATTATTACTGCACTTTTTTGTGCAATAAAAAATAAATACTATATATAAAAATTATAAATTATTTTCTGTTAATGTTTGATTGGTTTTTAACTTGTAGTTTGGGGGAAGAGAACTGACATCCGAAATGACTGCAGAAAACTTAAAAAAACAAATGACTCCTCAAGAATGGGAGAAAATTTACAGCATGAGTCAAGACAAGAATTTATATAACAATTTACTAAACAGTTTATTTCCAACTATTCATGGTAAAATTTTACAGATTATTATTTAAACATTAAATATGTTAAATATATATTTAGTAGATATATAATTTAAACAATATAATGTATAACAAGAATTGTGTTATTTCTGGTTATTTCTTCATTACTTTTTAGTAAGATTTTTCTTAGTATAGGTATTAACTGCATACCACTTTATTAAAGTATATCTTTAAAATAATTGAAAAATGATTTATAAGAGAGGATTAAAAATTTGCTTTACAGGAAATGAAGAAATTAAAAGAGGAATTTTATTGATGTTATTTGGTGGTGTGCCAAAAAAGACAATAGAACATACAACACTTCGTGGTGATATTAATATATGTATTGTTGGAGATCCAAGTACTGCTAAAAGTCAATTTTTGAAGTGAGTATAAACTTAATGTGTAATATTTTAGTTCATTTAAAAGAAATATGTATTTTTACAACATTTATGTAAAATTTTTTTTATAAATGAATCTTTTAGAGATATTTTTATTCAGTACATTTATTATTTTAGGTTAGGATTATAAGTTTCCAATGTTTATCAATTTTTGTCTAATATTTGTTTATTAATAATAATAATAATGTGTGTGTGTATATATTTATATACACATTATTATTATCTTATAATATAATCAAGATAGATTGATAATAATAATGACCGCAGAGCCCAAACAGTTAGGAGTTGAAAGCTGAAATTTGGTACACAGTTAGGGTATGCAATGTGAATGCTCACTAAGAAGATATTTTTGGAAATTCTCCCTGCAGGGAAGAGGGAGAGGGTTAAGGATTACCCTGAAGAACTCTGCTTCTACTGTACTATTTCAGATGCAGTTTTTTGCATTTTTGTAGGAAATCGAACATATTTTTAGACTTTTCTAAAAATTCTCTAATTAGTCTTGGAATAAAGGGACCTAATTCTTACATCTGGTGAAAATGGGTAAGATTGGCTATAATCTAATAATTTTAATCTTTACTATTGTTACTTTTTGCCCAAGCAACACCAGACTCATCTGCTAGTAACTAAATAAAATAAAAGATAACATTTGAACTTGACTCCTTCCATATTGGAACAATGAAGTGTAACTCTTCTGTTCTTTCTGTTTTCTAATTAATGTTGTATTCAAGATGAGGTTATGAATTCCAGAAATATTTAAGACTGATGAATTTTTTAGTTACTATCTTGCATTTATTTTTTAAGTTTTTTTGGCTACATTGAAGTTATTTATCTTAATTTATTTTTATATTAGATGTTTATTTTTATTTAAATTTATCATTCATATTTTTGAATAATTGATATATTTTATTTAATGAAAAATTTGAATAAAATAATAATTTTAGTTAACTTTTAATAACATTTAATAACATAATTTTAGTTAACTTTTAATAACATTTAACTTTTTCAGACAGGTTGCAGATTTTTCTCCTCGTGCTATTTATACAAGTGGAAAGGCATCTAGTGCTGCCGGTCTTACTGCTGCTGTTGTGAGGGATGAAGAATCTCAAGAATTTGTTATAGAAGCAGGAGCTTTGATGTTAGCTGATAATGTAAGTGTTAACATCTCTATGACTTAAATAAGTATAAAAGTTGCTAACATATATCAATACCTTCTAATAATCAGAGATTTTTATTAAATTTACATTAAAAATATTATTGTATATCATTACATTCTTCAGAAGTTCTAATTTTTGTTTTTGTAGCTATGCTAAGCCTTCTCTTAGCATTTATTGAAAATAGAATAAAAATTATTTTTGCACATTGTCAGATAATTGTATAAAAAATAGTTTAATGTTTTAATAAATTTTTACAAAACAAATTAGTTTTGTTATAGATATCCATAGATTTATAATGAGATTAATTAATAAATATACATTTGGATATATAGTTTGAATTTCTTAAAGATTGTACTTTATTCAAATTATATAAATGATGAACTGAAGATGAGATAAAATGTCTCAGAAAATGTTCAGTCATAAATAAATTTACACACTTCAGTATTTAGTTGATTCTTACTAATAAATGTATTAGTAAATAAACTGAGAATAATTATTAAAATAATCAAATTCCTAAGTTTAGATACTAAAATTATAAGTGTTTCAATAGAAGAATTTTTTTATTATGCTTTCATTTTTAATGAGCACCAAAAAGTAAACTTGATAGATCTGAAGACTGATTAATGTAACTGTACAAAAGCACAATAGATTTTCTCAGTGTAATTATGTGTAGTATACTACTAGTTATTTTAGAACTTTTTGAAATTAAGATATCAAAATGCTCTTTAATTATATAAATAATATTTATTTTAATTTTGTAACATTTATATGTAACTGATAGTATCATTACTGATTTTTCAGTAATTTATGTAATTACAATTTAATAACTTTTCTTCATAACGACACTAAAAATCAAATCAGTTTCCAGTAATTATGATATAAGTCAATTTGTGTCAAAATCTGTATTATTATTATTATTGTAATAGTGTTGTAAAAAATATATTTATCTAAAATGATAAATTATAACAAAATTAATATTATAATTTTATAACAAATTTAAAAATTTAGCTTTTAAATGTTGAATTTTTGTAATTAGGGTGTCTGCTGTATAGATGAGTTTGATAAAATGGATCCACGTGATCAAGTTGCAATTCATGAAGCAATGGAACAACAAACAATATCTATTACTAAAGCTGGTGTTAAGGTAATAAAATTACTTCTTATTTTAGTATAAGAGATTTAGAAATATTCCAAATAATGGAATTGTCTGAAATTTACAAAAGGTATATTTAGTATTAAACATTTTTACACAGAATAAATATACAGTTTGTAAAAATATATATTGTCAGATAATTGTATAAAAAATAGTTTAATGTTTTAATAAATTTTTGTGTGTTTATTCTTATATAACATTATTTATTAGTGATATACAAATGATGTATACAGTTTAACCCGATTATAATGTCATCAGATGTAACGACAACCTTAATATAACGTCAAAGTTTTGTTGGTCCCATGATTTTACTATACTAGATAATGTTAAAAAACTCACTTGTAACGACATAAAAACCTGTTTTAACGTCATATTTAAAGCACTCCCAGATTAACAAGATTAGATTACAAATTTTATTTAACAAAGAAAATAACATGTGTACTACGTATTCTGTTTCTAGTGTCAGAGTCCACTTCCTAGAACGACTGTACTCTCACCACCTGACTTTGATGGGGTCACATCTTTACACGACGTGACGATCTGGTTTGTTCGCATAGTTACTCATGTTGTACAGTAGTTTAGCACCAAATCAGTTGAAATGGCTAGCTTAAAAAGGAAAGTGTTAACATTAGACTGCAAAGTAGAAATAATTAAAGCAGTTGAAAGTGGAAGAAAAAAGGCAGATGAATGTAGAGACTTTGGTTTAGCAAATTCTACTGTGCACACAATAATAAAAAACAGAGAGAAAATTTTGAAAAGTTTTCAAGATGGCAAGAGACAAGTGAAAAAAATTATGTGAAAAAGCCAATATTGATGTTGCTCTAATTAAATGGTTTAACCAATGCAGAAGTTCCAACTTACCACTAAATGGACCGATACTAATGGAATTTGGATGACTATTAGGCAATACTAACTTTAAATGTTCTAATGGATGGCTAGACCGTTTTAAACAAAGACATGGCATAAATTTTGGGAAAGTGTGTGGAGAAGCAAAAAGTGTAAATTTACTAGACGTTGAAAACTGGTTAAGAGATGTGTGGCCTAAATTAAGGAGGGAATATGCAGATGAAGACATTTATAATGCAGATGAAACCAGGATATTTTACAAACTTTTACCAGACAAAACATTTAAATTTAAAAACGAAAAGTGTGTTGGTGGAAAACTTGTGAAAGATAGGATAACAGCTTTTGTTTGCGCTAATATGGCTGGTACAGACAAAAGAAAACTTCTTGTAATAGGAAAATCAAAAAATCCAAGATGTTTTAAAAACATAAAAACACTACCAGTAAATTACAAAGCCAACAAAAAGTCATGGATGACATCTGAGATTTTTGAAGAAGAAATTTGAAAATGGGATAGAGAACTTATTGGTAAACGAAAAAAGTTTTACTCCTTGTTGATAATTGCCTAGCACATCCAATTTTAGAAAATTTAAAGAGCATTAAACTCTTATTCCTTCCTCCGAATTGTACTAGGGTACTTCAGCCAATGGATCAAGGAATTATAAGAAGCCTTAAATCTCATTTCAGAAAAATTCTTTTACAAAAAATTATTACAAATATGGAAGATAATAATAAAATGGCAATTTCTTTATTAGATGCAGTTGATTTTTTGGAAAAATCTTGGTGTAAGGTTAGTTCGCTAATAATAGCAAACTGTTTTTGCCATGCAAAATTGTGTAATAGTCAAACAGCTATTACATTTATAAATGAGGACGACGACATTCTTCTATCAGAATTAATTAAAACACTTCAAAGTTCAGAAAACTCAAATTTTTGTCATCTGCTGCTACTGAATATGAGAGTGTAGATGAAGATTTAATAACATCCAAATTTTATACAGATGCAGATATTGTTGAGCAAATTAAATCTTCAGACGAAAAAAATCTGGATGATGATGAAGACGAGACATCAGACAGAGAAAATGCAGTGCTGTCAACCAGGGAAGCATGTAACTCAATAAGATTATTGAAAATGTTTTATAGGTCTCGGAAAACTTCATCGGAAATAAAGAACAAAGTCTATGATTTAGAAAGTGATATTGATAAACAATTTTTAGGTGAAAAATGCCTACAATCTAAAATAACTGACTTTTTTTTAAGTGAATATTGTTATTGTGTCTTTTTAATTGGCATACATTAGTTTAACCTTTTTGTTGCCTTTTAATTCAACATTATTCTGAAAACCGGAAGTGCCGCCATTATCAAAACTTAAGACAAATAGAAATTTCTTATAAAAGGTATTTTTTGAAATTTTTAATTACATTGATGTAAACTTAGACATAATAATGTAAAAAGAGTTGATTTAAACATTTAGTTTGCACTTTTATTATTATTATTCTAAATTATTATTACTGTAATAGATATGATATACTGTATTATCATTAAAAAATAATTTTACGCTAATACATACAATGTTAAATTATAATTGATTTTATATTAGATTCTTAAACATACTTGGTACTTTTTATGGGACTGAAATTATGACCTCTCAGATAACAACACTCGGTTATAACGTCAAAAAATTTCTGGTCCCATGGATGACATTATAAACGACTTAGACTGTACTTGTATTTTTGTAGATGGTATTAACAAAGATTTAAAACATTACATATTCTTTTCAAAATTATGCAGTATTCTTTATTCTCAAAATCTCAAAGATGTGAGGTGAGAGTAATGAATAAAAAACTGGTTATTGTTTGCTGCTGCACCTAATCTGTAGTGTCCAGATTTTTGGGTGCCACAACCACTCAGTTTTTGAAAGGGACAGAGTGTAAAAAGACAAACTATGTCAGTTTTAGTGTAGTAGGCCCACTCATTGCCAAATTGTTTAGTGCCCAAATACACCCAAAAGGGTGACTAGCACCCACCAAACAATATATTTTGCACCTAGCTTTCCCCTTTTTTACATTTTCAAAGAATAGGTTGAATATGATAATTAGCTTACTCTCTTTTTTGTTGAGAGAAAAAGGGGGAAAGGAATTTTCTGGACTAAACAACTAAACCTTAGGGTTGTTTTAAGAATATAAACAGATTCACTGAAAATCTGCAACCAGTGTTTTCTTTTCTAAGAAAAGAACAATCTAGAAAATTCTGTATTGATGTCACCTTACCCTGACTTGTGAGCACAACAGTTCCAATTTCCTTTGTTCGGTGTTGGTGACATTAGAAAATGGCAAAATTGTCCACATCAAAACTGAACATTTTAGCAGATAAGTTTAAAGCTGAAGGCATATGCACAGACAGAAAAGATCTTCACTGTTCAATTTGAGATTGTGATTTTGGTTGATATGAAACACCAGGAAACGAAAAATCATGCAACACGTGAGTTCAGAAAAGCATAGAGAAGGCAAACAGAAAAGGAAGAGTTTCAAGCAGACATTTATAGGGCCCACATTTCAAAGAGGATAAGAATCTCAAAAGGCAAATAATATGTTTTATGAAGATCTAATGACTGCTCTTCTGCAGGCAAATATACCCTTATATAAGGTAAACAATCCAGCCTTTAAGTCATTTCTCCAGAAATATACAGGAAAGCTTGTCCTCGATGAGAGCACACTTAGAAAAACTATGCGAAATTAGTTTATGATCAAACCACATCTAAAATTTTGGACATTGTCAGAGACAATCCACTGGACGAAACAACAGATTTCACAAAACGGTATGTGCTGAACGTTCTTGTTGCACCTCTGACTGGATGCTATGTATACAACCAATGTTGTTCAAAATGCACCAACTTGTACAGTGTCCCAAGCTTTCAATGATGTTTGCATCAAGTTGTGGCCAAATCATGTCCAGTACGAAAAGGTTTGGCTTGTCGTTACAGATCAAGCATCTTACATGTTGTCAGCATTCTCAAATTTGAAGTGCATCTACAACAACCTAAAGCATGTGACTTGTCTTGCCCATGCCCTACACAGAGTATGTGAATGTATTCATGTAGAATATAGCAAGGCTAATGACTTCATTTTGAAAATGAAAATGGTTCTTTTCAAGTGTCAAGAAATTGGTCGCTGATCCAGTAGTGACCACAGAGCTCTACTTCATGCATTCGTACAAGTTATTGGTGGATAAAATCAATGAGCTGGAAAGATGTGGAACTGAAATGTAAGATCAGTGGAATGTTGTAAGTCAGGTGCTTGATGTACTAGATGGTTTTATCCTGGACAAACTCATATCTAGTTTATCAAAAAATCCTGATTTGAAAAATATTTTGGATTGCACTGAACTAGAATTCTGAGTAAAAAACGAAACATGCCCCCTTAGTCTTGGTCAATGTAGAAAGATCTTTTTCCCCATATAAAGACATTCTATTCTTCAAATGAGAAAACTTCACTTTTAAGAACATTGAAATGGTTACTGTTGTGAATTACAGTGTTCATCTTTATGTGTAAATTGCAATAAACAACTATGTAGCTTGTAAATATAATACTTCTTGTTGGTTTTTATCTTAATAAAACAGCATTTAAAACCACCTAAACTAGCATCCAAAAAAAGCACCAAAACACGAGCACCCAATCCTAAAAATTCTAAAAATGCATCCAAAAATCCACACCTTACAAATCTGTAAACAACAGTTGTATTAAATTATATAATTTAACACTGTAAAAAAATATAAAGCAAAAAATATTTTTTGACTTATTAATTAATTAGGCAAAGTTTCATAAATATATATTTTAAACTGAAGAATAAGTGTCTTTCTTTTGTATTTTACAGTGTCTACTGTAAACTGAAATCAAATGCAATTATGTGAAAAGGTCATTCTGTTTGTATTAGGTTTACCTTAATTTCTTATCAATAAATAATTCATAAGATAATGATTCCATTCCCTTTAAAATCTGTTTCATAAATTTTAATTTTACATAAACAAAGTAGTTGGTTATTAGAGTAAATGATGATGTGATTAATAAAATTTGTTTGCGTATATTTTATTTACTGTTTGATATAGTGTCTCTACAATTGATTGTTGTTAATTAATCATTTTAATATACAAAAAATAACATTTAATCTGTACCAAATTATTAAATTTATATCTCTACTGTAAAATTTTGATTCCTAGAAATTTCACACTGATGATTTTGAGAAGCTAATATTCTCTTTGCTTCAGTAATAAATGATTTTACTAGAAACTTAAGTAAATAATTAATATTGAATAATGTTTTATCTAGATCAAAAATAAGAGAGATTTACTGAAGTAATGTTCATCCTTAGGATGTTTAACTAGAGAAACAACAATTTAGAAAAAAATATAAAAAATTCAAAAAAGAGAAAATTATTGTAAGGTTGCATGAAGACAAACAGAAAAATGACTACTAGTATATATCTTCATTGTTTGTTTTCATTCATCCTGGGGAAAATGTGATAGGCCTTTTAAATTTTATTTTATTTAATTTTAAAATTTTATTTACTAGTTAGATTTCTCAACCCAAAAACACTTGAATAAATGTTTTTATCCTTTCTTTTTACTTCAGATAAAGCATTTTGGTTGAACTGTATAATTGAAAAAGCTTTCAAAAAAAGAATTAATACTAAATAGATAATATAACAATATGAACCATTTTATTTCAATTGAAAAAATATTCTTTGAATGTTACTTATAATCCATAATTGTATTTTTGTAATAGAAAATTCAACATAAATTTTACACAGAGTAGGTTGTTAATAATTTCACAAATCGAGATTTTAAAAGGAAAAACTATATGGAATAAAGTTCTAATTAAAAAAGAACTATTCAATGCAGTTTTTCCTTTCAAAAGCCTCATTTTATTGATTTCTTGACATAAAGTTCAAAAACTAAAATAAGAGTAGCTGAGTGATATAGGAATTTGAGACTGAATAAGGTATAAGCTGTATCATCATTCAGATGACTTAGAAGAATTACTTTTTGTACAATGTTATTTTCACCTGTAATTTAAAAAACTAAAATACATATCAGCAATTATGCTAAACTTGTTTCTAGTTATTTGTTTAATAAAAAAAAAATAATAATTAGTATTATATTTCATTTCTAAATAAATTTTTAATTATTTATTCCATTTCTATGCTTGATAGGCAAGCTTAAATGCAAGAACATCCATCTTAGCTGCAGCTAATCCAATTGGAGGACGATACGATCGGACTAAGTCACTTAAGCAAAATATATCATTAAATGCACCAATTATGTCTCGTTTTGATTTATTTTTCATCTTAATTGATGAATGTAATGAGGTAATAAAAATTATTTATTATTGAAATAAAACCTTCTCAAATATTTTTAGAATTTAAAATATTTAAAAAGTTTTAATTCTGAATATTGTATGTTTTTATTATGGATTATCTATATATTGTATAATGCAATGTTTTTATTTTTAGAATTTCTTTTTCTCTGTTCAACAAGTAACAAAATTTAGACATTTTTTCTGTTGTTAGATAAAATTCTTTTTTAGATGTGTAGCATTTAAATAATTTTAAATATTTATACAATATAATGCTGTCAATTTTCTATTATCTCAGTATTTAATTACTTTTTATTTTATATTATTTTTTTAATTACTATTTTTTATTATAATTATTTACTCATTATAAAATTTTATTTTATTTACTAGAAGACCTTAATAGGTTCTTTTGTTACCCAAAGGAATAATAAAGGGAACCCATAATGCAGGCACTATTAGTGTTTGTACTATGGTTAGTTAAGCATGTAATAAGACAATGTAGTGAACAATAGTATATAATATATAAATGAGATCATCTGTACAAAATTTCTAACTTAGATTTGAATATAGATCTCTTGAGTGGTATTTTGACACCTTTTAGCCAATTATATTGGAAGAATTTTGTTGGCTAAATATGTTAATATGGAATCACAATGCATTGTATCATACAAAATAACAGATATTATTTTACTAATGGCACATAGTATCTACATTTTTTAAAATTATATATTTCTATTAATGTTAAATGCATACATTTATTTGCATCTGTAAATTCAGTTACTTCTGAATTTGTAAAAAGAATTTTATTCACTGAACAGATTTACTGAAAATTTAAAATTATTCTAAATATCTGTCAATACTTCTGATTCAAATTCTTATTATAGAGGTCTTTTTTTTATAAGTAGCTCAAAAATTGCCTATTTAGTAATTTTAAATATTAATTTTTAAAATGTTTTCAAATGTTTGTTGTTTTATAGTTAGTGCATCAACACTCATCTAACCAACCCTCCTCCTTTTTTCCAGGCTTGGGTGGGACTGGCATGTTTTCTCTAGAGATTGTATGGAACATTATTATGAACATTTCAAAAAGTATAATTTATGATATAAGTAAGAAAATAGAAGAGAAGAATTACTATTGCCTTACTGTCCTTATTTAATATATTATATATTTGTCAACATGGACATTAATCATTAACAGGACAATTATACTGGTGTTAAGCATTTACACAAGAATGAGGAAATGTTTTCAGAGAAAATAGACTCTCTTTATTAAGCTACCAGAGAAAACATTTCCTCATTCTTGTGTAAATGCTTAACACCAGCATAATTGTCCTGTTAATGATTAATGCCCATGCTGACAAATATATAATATAGAAGAGAAGAAAATGGTGTCTAGAACTGAAGACACTAGACATATTTTTTGTTAAGTCATGAGAGAAATCTTGTTTGATTTTCTAATCATTACTTTGATTAGAAATCAAACAAGGTTTCTCTCATGACTTAACAAAGGAGATCTGTATCCCAAAAATAATCTAGATGTTGTTATGGACAATAAATCTTATTTTATAATGAATAGCTCTGAATATGCAGAAATAAAAATTTTTACTATGAAAAAGGAAAGGATATTATGTCGGAAGTGAAGTTCAAATGTCGTGTAAAGTTCTGGACAAAAGTTCGGTATGAGTAGCCCTTGCAGGTGGTGTCGGGCATTCATTAGATCATCTAAAGTTTGCAATTACATGGAAGTACTGTATATACAGAGTGCACAAAAATTTTCTGATTCCCTAGGTTTTATAAAGGCATTTTTAAATCTGCTATTAAATGGTTCTCTCTATATTTCTAATTCCTGCATCTTCATGGCATGAAAGATATGTAATGCACCAACTTACTGGCAAGTGGCATGACCAATTGATATGACTAGGTAGCCATTTGTATCAAATCTCCAAAACGTGTTCTTTTGACAGAATCACATTGCTTTTGCCACCTTATTTTTTTATTACTTGAAGTGGTGAGTGTCTCTTGAAAGATATGTATTGAAAAACATTCTAAGTAATATTTAGGGCAAAAGTGTCTGCCAATTAATTTCTGTTGGAATATTTTTGGCATAATAAAAATTCAGAAGCTTTTTGCACAACCCATTTTCAGTGTTATCCTACATTATAAATGTCACTTTTCTGTTGTGTCTGCAATTTTCCTTTATTTTATGGTGTGTAACAATGTTGATATCTGATTAGTGTTTTGTCATGTAAAGTTTGAAAGCATTAGGCATAGCTAGATTCGAGACTTCCAGAGTTCTGTATTTTCCATCAGAAAAGTATGCTAATGTTATGTATACTTTTCTATGGAATATTGTGCAAAACACTATCAGGAAATGGTGTTAAAAAGATGTTATTGTTGATGCATTATGAAGTGGGCAGTCTACCAAAATGGCCTCCAAATCAAAGGAAAAACGTGGAGTAGGCATTCATAAAGTTGCCAAAAACTTAATTTTTCTAAAGATTACTTGCAACAACAGAAAATTGTCTGTACTTCAACAGTATGCTGTTATGTCAGAAACATTAATTAAAAGAAGTCACATACTGCCAAAGAAACAGTCATTATATCAAAACAGTGGACTGGAAGGTATTTTTTAAAAGCAGGAAACAAGTGAAAGTTACTTGTCATTAAATCTGGACTGTATGGTACAAAAATGTGCAATTACTTATTGTGTCATTAAAAATTGCAGCCTGGCATTGTGACAATCATAATTTTAAAAAAATCATAATTTCAAAAATCATTAAACTATATCAAAACTTCCAGTTTGGACTTTCAATCCAAACTGGAAGTTTATATATAGTTAATTGGGATCTCTGTGCTAAGCTTTCCATATCTGGTCTTGGTTTTCATTTATCTAACTCTGTTTCTGAGATTAAGAAAGGACAGATGGACAGCAGTGAGAATCTATAGGTCTGCAACTTGAAAATTGCAGCCCAGTAAATCATGTAATTTGTTCTGATTATCATATATATAATGTACATGATACATATGTACTGTACACAAAACATTGTATGGATATAAAGGTATAATCAAACAAATTTACTTGCAAGAAGTAGACTTATCAATGTCAACAAGGAGTTCAAATGCTATCTCTTAAATACATAAATAAATATGTAATATTTAAATGTTACTCATGACATGTAAAAGAAGAAAGACAAGTATGATTAGCCCTTGGTATCACTAAGTCCACTCCTTGAAAGTTAATTTTTCATTTGATTGTTGAGCTTCTGTATGTTTTTTTTTTCTTTCTTTTAAAAATTTACACTAGATTTGACTTATGTTTATATTTTCCATATTTGTTAGCTGTAAATATATGTGGAAAATATTATTAATTGTATAAAAAGTTATAGACTTATTATACTTACATATAAAAATTCTCTCTCTTATGTTGCATAAAGGTTTATTTGAATTTAACATTATCAATTAAATTAAAAATTAAATACATTTAGGCAATATAAGTTTCATCAAGTATTTTAATTTTCAGATAACAGATTATGCAATTGCTAGAAGAATTATTGATCTGCATAGTACAGATGGGGAATCCATTGAAAGAATCTATACAGTTGAAGATATTCAAAGATATATTTTGTTTTCTCGTCAGTTTAAACCCATGGTAAGATTATTATTATATATATTTTACTCTTGAATAATAAGTCATGCTACTAATTTAACATTTAAAATATTATTGGTTTTTTCATAGTACTAATTAACTGTGATGTTTAATCATAATGATAATAAATCATAAAATTATATTTATGATTAGCTCCAGCTTAAAACTTGTATTTCTGAAATAAAAAGTATAATTAAAGTTCGATCTTATTACATATACATAAAATTATGCTTGTTCTAATTCAGAGTCATTATATATTCCAAATGAAACTTTTAAATTGTTAGTAATAAATAAGTAGTAACTAAACTTATATTCTCAACCATATAGTTTTTCTGGCTCTTTAATAAGTTGAAAATATGTTATTTATGAAAATAGGAAATATAGTATTTATAGTTATTATTGTAGGGCTTTGCAAGTTTTACTATAATTTTATTATTTTAAACAATATTTATCTTTTATAATTTGTTTAATAAAATTAGGTAAGTGAAGAAGCTGCAAAACAACTTGTTGATCATTATCGTAGTCTTCGTCAGCGAGATGCAACTGGAACAAGTAAATCATCGTGGCGTATCACTGTTCGACAGCTTGAAAGTATGATTCGTCTTTCTGAGGCCTTAGCTCGTTTACATTGTTCAGAAGTAGTAAGTAAATAGTACACATAATGAATAGATTATAAAAGTTCATAAAACTTGGTATAATGTTGCTGAACAAATCAAATCACTGCTTAGTTCAAGTAGCTGACTGAACTTCAGCAGTGAATTTGATTTGTGTAAATTGTCTTCATTGTAAGTTTGCTTAGAAAATTATAAATGCAAACACGGTGGAACACTATTTTTACATGCCAAATTTACATATAGTTTGATGATTGGCATGCCTTTCTATTTCTTTTAAAGATGACATATTTTATTTGAACACCTAAATTCATTATGCAGTTTCAATTGTCACATTGTTTCCTTTACAATTTATAGAAATTGTCATATACTGTCTACTGAAGCAGGATTGACTGTTTTGGCTAAAACATGGCTGCTAAAGTGTCATTGGCCTCTCTCTATATAGGCTCTATAGCAAGCTGACACTTACTTCCTCAGCTATCTAGTCATCATTCATTTATTAATCACTACAACTTCAGAAAATATGTGCAATAAAAGGTATTATCAGTTTTATAATAAAAACAAGTAAAACAGCAAAGCCATTTTTGGGATGAGACTATGTCTCAGAGAGCACATTGTGCAAATACTTGCGCCTGCTTGTAGAAACAATCTCAGTATTTCGTATTTTCTTTTGACCCAGTTCTCGGTCCCCTGACTACTTACGAGTCTGGTTTATTTTGTGTGTGCATGATTTGAGCACCAAATACTCTGTGCCAAATTGCGACTCCTGACATGTACTCCTTCACACCTCTAAGGTGTGCAGCTGTTGACAGCAGCACGATTTTAGAGACTAGACATAATCTCATCAATAAACATTTGTTAAAAGCTATAATACCCATAAGTTTATCATAAAAACTAGTAGTTTTACCATCTTGTGGTGTACTCTAACTACAATATTGATTATATCTTTTTGGTCTTATCCCTAGCAGGATATAAATAGTAATATATAGTATAATATCATTTTTAGATAATATTTTAAGAGAAATTATATTTTTTGGGTCGAAAAAAAATGGATTGGGATAGTCTCTTCAAAGTTATATTACTGATTATTAGGTTGAAAAATGTTTATATCTCTGTATAGAATGTATGAAACCCATTTTGTTTAAGAAGACAGACCCATATTTATTATTTTAGATGATTTAGAATTATCTCAAAAAATCAATTCCTTCAATCATTCCAAAAGTTCATTCAATTTTTAGAGAGAAATAAAATATACTATTTTGGAATAAATAAATACCTTTAATCCACAATATATTCACCCTTCTGTTCAATAACCGTATACCATACGATGGTTAGTTTTCATAATTCCATCCGTGTAGAATTGGGTGGGTTTCTGATTGAAGAAATTATCAATGTGAGTTTTGAGACCTTCTAAAGATTCTATACCAGGGGTGGCCAACAAGTCAATCATGACCAATCGGTCGATTGCCAAGCCAATTTTGGTCGATCGCTAGCGATGTCTTGACTTAATGTATTATATTTGTAACCAAACGCAACTGCAGTGTATAAACATAGTATATACTATGTTTAAACACTGTGTTTCAGTACACTACACTAAGTGGGGAGTACTCCCCCTCCCCACTTAGACTATGCCTATGACAACAAGTCGATTGCAACACATTTTTACGATAAAAAGTAGATCTTATGTGCACAAAACTTGGCCATCCCTGTTCTATACCATTTAAATTATTCTGCAACAAATGAAAAAGATGATAGTCTGAGGGAGCAATATCTGGAGAATATGCAGGGTGACTCGAAACATCTTAGGTAAAGTCTAGAAGTTTTTGGCACATGTTTAGTGATATGTGTAGCCTTACATTATCATGATGGAAAACCACTCCCTGTCGATTTGCAATTTTTGGATGTTTTTGATGCACTGCAACTTTCAGTTCTTCCCGTTGGAGACAATATTGGAATTAATTGTTTGGTTGTTGAGTAAAATCTTGTAATAAAGAACCCCTTTCCAATCCCACCAATCATTACTTTTCTGGGATGCAAACCAGCTTTAGATTGCGGCACTGGTGAATCACCTGGATTACTCCGAGATCTTGTGTTGAATATTATTGTAAACTGTAGGGTTGGGAATCGCTAGGCGAGCGATTTCCGCCCTGTTTTATTATAACGAACTTTCATAACGGAAAAGCCGTTGGGATCGGCCGTTAGCAACGACCGTTAGAAGATCCGTTGTGTTTCAAATCGACGACAGACGGACGATTGGCCGGCGGGAAATGACCGTTGGCGGCCGTTGTGGAAGAATTCAAATTTGATTGGCGGACGATTCGAACGTTGGGACTATTTAAGCCGTAGTTTCGGCGGGAACGGGAGTTCGTATCGTGAGCTCGTATCGTAAGTTCGTATCGGAATCGGCTGAGCTCGTATCGGGAAGATCGGATCGGAGGAGATCGTCGTTATCGAAGTGCTAACTAACTCTCTCGTTGGACGTTACGGAAATCTGGGGAAAGTAAACCCCAGTGGTTGAGTACGAACTTGTTCCTGACTCGGAGGTTTTGTTAATTACAAGTCTGTTTGATCGTAAGGAGTTCTTTCGACGAATTTGTACGGGAATAGTCGGTTGTCGTTGGATTAGTGTTTGTGCATATTTAATTGTGACCGTAATTTGTATTATTTTGTACATTTTTGCTGTAAATATAAATTTTGTGTTACGTTAAACCGACTGAGTGGTTATTTTGAACACTACTGGCGCAGTCGACAGGATACGTTGGATTACGTTGAATTATGTTGAATTACTATGGATTACACTCCAAAGGATCGGAAGAACTGAGCTACGACAGAGAAGCAGACGTACGGACAGAGCATCACCAGCAATTAGACCCAGGTAAATTATTTGTTTCTCGCTAGCACACAGAGATGCCTAGACGCACGAAATCGCGGCAGCTAGAGGCTAGGGACTGGGAGGATGACGAGCAGGAAACATCGCGTAGGACAAGCAGGTCGAGTCATGAACTCGAAGCACGTAGGTTACGGGCTGAGGTCGCGAAATTCAGGGCCAAAGCAGAGGCAGCAGCGACGAGAAGAGCAGAAATCGAGACAGAGGTGAGAAGGGAAGAGATAGAGTTAGAACAGTTGAAGTTACGGCTGGGGATCACCGGAAAATTAGACGATACGAAGCGGCAGGAACAGCAAACACGATCCGAGGGACTTAAAGTCGAGGGGAATCATGACTTCGGGGATAGAACAAGCTTGTTGGGAAACAGGCCGTGGGTGGAATTGGATAGGCCAAGGGAAACTGACCGGCAGAAAAGAGGGTGTCCTGATAGGCGGGTAGACGACGAGGCCGAACACATGTGACCCAAGGCAGTGGACCGCGCGGTGGTGGAGGTGAGAGCATCCAAACTCTCTTGCCCACCGGGAAGCGGGGAAGCGAAGGATCGGGTCGAGGCTATGCGGGGAGAAGAGAGGCCCAGGCCGATAGCCAGATCAAGGACGGGAACCGCTGGGGTCAGGGTGGCCAAAGTCTCCATGCTAATAGCAGAAAGTAGGTACAACTCACAGGTAGACAGGGACATTAGGAAGCCTAGTGATGTTGCGGCAAGACAAGAGGAGGAAGTTCGCAATATTCAATCTGAAGTCGGGAGGTCGCTGAAGGGAACTGAGATAGTAGGCGACGGAAGTTGTCCCCCAGCTAAGGACGTTTCAGGAACGGAAACGTTGGGTTTAAGGGAGCCATGGGTCCCTAAAGCGGTGACAGGAACGAAGGAGAAAAGCCAACTGATTGGAGCCTTCGGTCACCGGGTTGATAAGGTAACGATCCCGATAGAATTGGGGAAGAAAGGTCCCACAGGATCGCAGGAATTGGGGCAGGTGTCGCATACGGTAGCGGGCACGTTAACTCAGACCCCGGACATGCTGGTATTGGAAGAGGACCATCGGAAGGTGGGTGACCGGAAAGGAGATACCCTAGAGAAAGGGAAGGAAGACCCCACGGAGTCGAGGAAGTCGGGGCTGGTATCTCGTGCTGTAGCGGGCATGTTAAATCAGACCTCGGACGTACCGATATCGGAGGAGGATCATCGAAAGGTGGCTGACCGGAACGAAGATACGCAGGGAAGGGGGGAAAGACCGGAACGTCTTTTGGAAACAGCGGACAGCGGAATTAGCGACAGTGAGGAAAACGGGTCGGGCCCATGGGACACCCAAGTCCAAGATAGGTCGCTCCCCCGACCGTTAGAAGCCGCCGGGGGCGGGGAAGACGCGCCGGTCCCCAAAGACAGCGTAGGTCAGGATAGTGGTAGCAGCAAACCCATTAAACAGGCTGAAAAACTCCCAGAAAGGAGGGAAAGGATGTTGGGGCTAGCCTACAAGGCCCCACAGGAAGAACAATTAGGCGGTCAGAAGGTGACGAGTCGCATTCACCGTGGTTCCTACCGTCGGGAAACGGCGGTGGGTATCCGAAGATACGGGCAGAGTTGGCACGAGTACCTGAGCAGTGCGTCAGTTCGCATTACGACGCTCGCAGGGGCCGACGAACTGGGTGTCAGTGGTGCGATCTTGGTCAGGCAAGTGTACCGGGTCAACAAAATCGACGTGCTGGAACGGGGAGAATGCGAGGGTGGCCGCTGGAGAAGGGTAGAGGACGGCCGAAAGCAATCAGACCGAGGTGACCGAATAGAAGTCTGCCGAATACAGACTAGTACAGCCAGAATAGGATTTGGCTCGGGCCTAAGCGTCGGAAAAACAGCGATGGCTCTGCCTATGCGTCAGGTGTACGATCGCGGCCAGGAACACGAACAAATCGGGGATTTTCCCCTACGTTCCTCGCCTTCGGCATGGGATGCTCGGACTAGTAGTTTTAAAGGATATTTGTCATGGATTGGACTAGGGAAATCTCATCAAGATACGCATAAGATCGTAGTAAAAATGCGCGTGGACATCGAACTGAGTATGTCGTATCAGGTTCCGCAAGCATCTCTGTGCGTAGGTGCGAGTGAACATTCCCGGTTGTACCGGAGGTTAAGGGTCAGTCCGCACTAGAGGACATTTGTAAAATTGCTGTGTGTTGTTGTTGGATCAAACAGGCTTGAGCTAAGCGCAGTTTGATCCTTGGCCGCGGAGGTGTAGGGTTGGGAATCGCTAGGCGAGCGATTTTCGCCCTGTTTTATTATAACGAACTTTCATAACGGAAAAGCCGTTGGGATCGGCCGTTAGCAACGACCGTTAGAAGATCCGTTGTGTTTCAAATCGACGACAGACGGACGATTGGCCGGCGGGAAATGACCGTTGGCGGCCGTTGTGGAAGAATTCAAATTTGATTGGCGGACGATTCGAACGTTGGGACTATTTAAGTCGTAGTTTCGGCGGGAACGGGAGTTCGTATCGTGAGCTCGTATCGTAAGTTCGTATCGGGATCGGCTGAGCTCGTATCGGGAGGATCGGATCGGAGGAGATCGTCGTTATCGAAGTGCTAACTAACTCTCTCGTTGGACGTTACGGAAATCTGGGGAAAGTAAACCCCAGTGGTTGAGTACGAACTTGTTCCTGACTCGGAGGTTTTGTTAATTACAAGTCTGTTTGATCGTAAGGAGTTCTTTCGACGAATTTGTACGGGAATAGTCGGTTGTCGTTGGATTAGTGTTTGTGCATATTTAATTGTGACCGTAATTTGTATTATTTTGTACATTTTTGCTGTAAATATAAATTTTGTGTTACGTTAAACCGACTGAGTGGTTATTTTGAACATTACTTAAACAATCCATTTTTTATCACCTGTTATTAATCGCTTTAAAAATGGATCATCTTCATTGCATTTTAAAAGTGAATTACAAACAGAAACACACTCAATAATGTTTCATTCACTTAACTGATGGGGAACCTAAGTATCGTAATGGAAGTGTATCCAAGGCTAGCAAAATGTTGGCCATCTCATGTTGTTCTATGCTGATTATTATGGATTAAAGCCACCATGGACTCATCTTCTATGTTGAGGTCTGTCCTGACTGAGGTGCATCTTCAAGAGAAAAATTTCCTGCCCTAAATTTTGAAAATCATTTCTGGCATGTTCAGTTTCTCTCATGTGCATCCTCTCCATATACAGCACATAATAATAATCACTTAGTGAAAAATACTGATAGATTTATTGAAATGAAAAATAATAATTATATTATTCAATTATCAGAATCATTTGATTGATTCTGTGAGATCTGGAAATTCCATCAGACTCAAAATTGTCATAATTTTTCCCTATTATAAACAACCTCGATAGAAACATTCCTAACCAAGAAAATATTGTGTCCCTCACCATATAAATGTCAACTATCCATTATTCTCGCGCTGTGTGCAGATCAGCTTGCAGCTTGAGTTTATAGTTAGCGTCCAAATTTGCTGTATTGTTTTAAATCCTGGAAGCACCTATGGCCTGATCACATTCCGCGAGAGATGACGTGACCAATTTTCCCGTCAAAAAGCTGTATAAGATGCTTCCTTCCCCCCTCGAGGGAGTGGATCATTGACCGAGATCGAGTCACATTGGATTTTCCATCTTGTCCTTGTGCCTAATGTAAAATTTTACTTTTGTGCCTAGAGTTACCAACCCTTGTATTTACTCAAGGGAGTTACCAATTCTTATACTTTGAAAGAATTACCTACCCTTGTGTCCAGCAGAATATTGGATTACGGATTCCCTAAGAGGTATGACTCATCACCAATGTGAACTCTCTCTCTCTCTCTCCTCGCGTGTTAGGGATATACTAATATATATGTCACCCCCTAAATATTAGTTTTTGTAACGTCTCATTAGTATCCAATAAACGTTATCTTGTTAATTGGTGTCTTCCTTGCTTGAATACTGCCTGTCGCCTTATCACGACCCCTTTCCCTTTTACACTCGACCAGATGAAAAGTAGTCATGTCCTTGCAGGAAACCCTACAGAAAAATAAGCCATCTCTGACTCATGGGCAAGTCCCTCCAACTTGTTAGCTGAAATTAGACGGAGGTCCGACTTCGTCATACCTCCTCGGTACCCACAATTCAATCATCCATGTTTTTCCTTTAAAATAAAAAAGAAATAGTTTAAAAGCAAAAAAAAAACATTAGGCTACCCTCAAAATTTTACTCATTCACAAGAAGTAATTTTATATTTACTGGGAAACACTACACTAGATAGTCAGGAAATTCCCTGTCAAATGCTATAAAAATACAGGCTAATTAAGTGAGTTACTTAAATTGTTTTGATTTGTTTCCATAATGAACAATTGATAAAAATTTCAATTTTTAAGCACATTTATTTAAATAAAAACATTAGCTGTTTAATAACTTATAAATTAGAGTGAAATTTTTAATTATATCAAAAATACTCTATTATTAATAATAGAATCAGTGGCGTAGCGTGGGTGTCAGCCGCCCGGAGCAGAGGAAAATTTCGCTGCCCCCTTATTTAGGTATTTTTACAAGATATTATTATTTATTGTGAAATTGTGCCGCCCGGGGCGGGCTGCCCCTGCCGCCCCCACTACGCTACGCCACTAATTAGAATTTTAAAAATTTTTGAGACTCATGTTTGTAAGTTTAAGTTGAAAAATGTAAAGTGATTACAATATCATTTTAGCATTAAATATCTGAGAAATTGCAAGACTTTAGCTAAAAGGTAAAATTTTATAGATTTGAACGATTACTGATTATTCAAACATTCAAAGGGATCTATCACTAATTAAAAGGAAATTTTACCTAAATTTTAATTTCTTTTAAAGAAATTTGACCTGTCAATCAAAATATTTCAAATAAATAAAATATATTCTGGAGATTTTTTGTAAGATTGATGCTTATAAAATAATACTTTATGCTATAAATCACCATATAATAAATTGTATTATATAGTACTGTACATATTAACATCCTTGTTTGCATTAAATTCCTTGAACTTTAAATAAACTTTTATTTACATATATTATATTACATTATATATTTTAATAGTATAAAGCAGGGGTGTCAAACTGGTGGCCCCCGATGTGATTTTTCATGACCCGTGGCACAATGCTCTAAAATTAAATAAAACGGCTTGCAGATCAAGATTAACTGATAAACATCTATCTGCCATAATGAAGATCGTTTGTTCTCAGTCTTTGAATCCAGATATTGGAAAACTAGTAGGAGGAACATAATGCCGGCAAATTTCCAATGAAAACAATTAATTTTAGTTTTATAAATATGTACATGAAATAAAGTAAATGTTTAAATAAAAGCAATACTGTAACAATCATATATTGTTGAATTAAATTCACTGAACTACATAATGTGTTTTAATTGCCCTATGTATATTCCCACATTTTCACTTCAAATTATAATTTTAAAAAATTTGTAAATGTGACGTGGCTCGCGTGAATCTTACCAGTCTCATTAATGGCCCATTGTTTAAATGAGTTTGACACACTTGATATAAAGTAATACATTAGAAAGTAAATTATTTTATTTTTTGTTTAAATTATGCATTATTTAATATTGAGTTATTTAATTAATTCTAGAAAATTTATAGAATACGAATTTATGATTTAATAGGTAGAAACTCGACATGTAAAAGAGGCATATAGATTATTAAATAAATCTATAATTCGTGTAGAACAACCAGATATTCATCTTTATGAAGAAGAAGAAGAACAAGAACATTTGGAAATGAATGGTAAAATAATAATAATAAATTATTGTGTAATAATTTTTATTTTCCATAAAATTAATTAAAATATATTCATTATCAAAAATGACAGGATATAAATTTTAAATTACTTCTCAGCCACTCAAACACAGTAGATTTTCATTAGCAACAACCTGCTTATAAGGATTGATGTTAACAAGTATTATGCAATTTCAGGTTCAAAGAAAGTTGTATTGTACAGCTATATTTCAATATGCATATTATTGTAAGACTACAGTTTCTTTTTCCAGATTAAATTTTTTTTATGTAAAGAATTATGGAAAAATGCCAAAACAATTATCAGATACATATAACGAGTAAGATAGTCTGGTATAAAATAAGCCATTTAAAAAAATCTATTTTAAGAATTTTTTAAATATCAAATATTTTCATCATCATAACAGATTTTTCTGTACAATTAAAAAACATACTGTAACTTAAATATAATGCTATTGCCAGATGAAATTTTTTAGAAAAGTTAGTCAAAATTCCTGAGATTTTGAATACAAATGTCAGCTAAATTTACTTAAATTTTGTTGAAATTTTATGAAAGCAATAATGTAAATGCTAGCAAGTTAGTGGAAGGACATTGTCATTAAGCAGTATTGTTTAGTACACTATGTCTATATTTTGGGCTAGAAAAAAAGGCTGACAGTAATTTTTAACCAACTTTTCTTTAAGCAGAATTAAGTATATGCTAAAATACAGGATTTCTGCCAAGATGTCAAAAATTGATGACATTAACTGATAATTATTGTACAATTCAGGTAGTGACAACTAATTCATAAAATGATTATTCAGTTATTATCAAACAAATGTTTTCTAAATTTTCTTTGAGAAACAAATTTAATTTCAAACATTTATTGAAGAAACTTTGATTTATATTGTACTTTCCATCTGTATGACATCTGTCATGAATTTAAAAATTATCATAGAAATATAGGTCACTTAACTATGAATATGTAGTTTTAAAAAATTGTCTGTTGTCAAAATTTAACATTACTGGAAACAGATGTGGCTATAGTTTGTCTTGTTTATAAAATTATTATTAATTATTAGTGATACTAAATATAGTTTTATATTTTAAAATACTTACCTTTATGTTCTCAGTTAATACATGTATATAGGTAAAATATAATATTGGGAATTATTTAGGTATTAATGGAGATGCAGAAGAACATGAAAAAATGGAAGTTGATGGTGAATCTAAGCCTAAAGATCAAGTATCTTCCAAAGAAATAAAAACATTAAAATTAAGTTATGAAGCTTATAAATCATTATCTAACTTGCTTGTTATGTACCTTCAAAGAGAAGAAAGCAAAGCAGAAGGTAAATATTATAAATATAGCACAACATAATAGGAAAGCTAAAAATAAATGGTTGCTGTACAAACTGATTTTGTTGAGAGACAAAATCATATCAAAAAAAGATAACAGTTTTAAGTAGTGTTCTTTTTATTGCTTACCTAGATTTTGCTATTTGTTTTATTAATTAAAATCTAAAATCACAGTTTATGCTGATTTTAGAATTTAGATAATCAACTCATATTCTGAAATTCCACATACTAATATCAATATACTAGTCATTTTTTTTAATTTTAAAATTAATTTATCCAAAATCATATCTATGTGTTATTTACTATTAAGAAATCCAAATTATTACACCTTTTATATGATAATGTCCTCCAAAAACCAAAAACGGTGCGTTATGTCATATAAATAAAATTGTCACAAACATTTTCGAACATAAAGTTCTTCATCAGCATAACGCACTGTTTTTGGTTTTTGGAGGACATTATCATTTATTTATCGCGGTGTGCGGTTGATGTTTTACACCTTTTATATTTATGGGTAACAAATTACAGTGAAATCTTACTTAATGAGCATAATTCATTTCAGAATCTTACTCGTAATGAGAATCACTCATTAAACAAAAAAATTTTTCCATAGAAATTAATGTAAAATGTGTTCTATGCCGAAAAAATACTCAAATGTTTTATGTATAACGTTTATTCAAAAAAAAAAATTGTACAATATACACTGTTGAGGACCGTGAATCATCATCATCTTTTCTTCTAGCATGGAATGAACCAACCTGGGATGTGAATTTGATTTGCAGAAAACAAAAAAATATCACAGATAATATGTCTGATAAACCCACCAAATGATATGCCAAATTCTTGGGCTATGTACAGGCTATAATGTAATATTAGAAATTGATTAATTTGACTAGAGGTAGACAGTTGTGCTGCCATCTCGTATTAAATTTAATGACCAATTCTAAATTAAATTTTAGAAATGTCTAAATTGAAAATTAATTATTTGTAATTATTATAGCTTTACATACTAAGAATTTGGCATGTTTATTATGTAATGGGCTATGGTTGTTGATAGTCAAATAAATTAATTTCTAATATTTAATTATAGCTTTTACATAGCCTAAGAATTTGGCATGTTTATTATGTAATGGGCTATGGTTGTTGATAGTCAAATAAATTGATTTCTAATATTTAATTATAGCTTTTACATAGCCTAAGAATTTGGCATGTTTATTATGTAATGGGCTATGGTTGTTGATGTTTATACATAATAAGTGTGAACACAAGTTTGGAAAAATGTGTGATCACAAGCAAGACTAACATGCTAGCGGAACAAGTGCTGAACACAGACTGATGGAGCATGTGCACAATCAGGGAATTCCCCTCTCCTTGTCACTCATAATGCAAAATGTTGCTCATTAAGCAAGTCAGTTTTTTACAATTTGTTTTGCTCATTATGCAAATTACTTGTTAAGTGAGGTTCCGTTCCACTGTAATTATGTTTATTCTTATAGTGATCTAGGAGTTAGTTTTGATGAAAAATTAACTTTTAAATGTCATATTGATAAACTAGTAAAACATTTAGCTATTATAAGGAGAATTATGTAGCAGCACTAACTTAATTTTGTCACGTTCAGTTTTAAGATCTCTCTTCTTTGTTAATTTTCAATTTCTGGTCAACCATTGCTTGATTTTACCATCAGCAGCAGCTCCACCACTTCTTAATAAGATTTCAAATGCACTTTGTAAAGTTTATCTTTTGCTTAACAAGATCTGTCATCTACCTTATACTGACTCAAATGAGATGCCACAAATGATTTGTATTTCCAAACTCTTTGCATGCATTAACTATTTCCATCAGCTTTTATTCTGTAAATATTTCAGTGGATTGTTTTCTCTACATAATACTTTTATCTGTGTTCTTTGTAGACAACTTGAAATTGATCTTGTTTGTCATTCCCTAATTGTTTTTCTTTATTGTACTGTTTACAGCAGCTTCAATATTACTTATTTTAACGATCAATCAATGCCGAATTATCGGGCTAGCAAATGGCTATAGTAATATTAATAATTTAAGATAATTTGGTGCTAGAGTTAGGCGTTAGGTGCCATCTCTTGCTAAATTTAATAATTAGAATTTTAATTAAATAATTTAAATAAATTTAATTAAAATTCTAATTATTAAATTTAGCAAGAGATAACGCCTAACTCTAGTACCAAATTATCTTAAATTATTAATATTACTAGAGCCATTTGCTAGCTCGATAATTTGGCATTGGTTGATCGTTATCTATAACGGGCTAGTAGTTGTTTATTTATATTACTTATTTTATAGTTTAAGTGGAAAAAATACTTTATAATTTACCATTGTAATTCTTTTATTATATATACATGTTTTCTCTTTATTTTTAATTTTTATATACTATACTAACTTTATGCATCTTGTAAATTTTTCATTTTATTTTTAATAATTTATTTGTGATTTTATTATTGTTTTCATTTTAATGGGACATATTACTTCTGTTGGGATAGTAATCTTGCTTTATAACTTTACTTAAAATGCAGATAAATAAATAAATTTGTTAATTTGAATTAATTCATATTTTGATGCATTGTATTTATGAATGTAATATCAGTTTATTTTAGAGGGCAAACTCCATTTTGAAATTGTAATATAGCAGTAAGTTTTTCCAGTTTCCTGGATAAAGCTATAAAAAGAGTGGGTACAAAGTCCCATCACTCATATAAAAAATCAATCATACATTCTATTTTTTGTTTATTTCAGAACATGAAAAATGGCTGTTTTAAGTAACTACACCATTGAGGAATATATAATCACTAGATGTTGGGTTTAAGAAAGGGAAAAACAATGGAAGAGATGCATGCAGACTTCCAGCAGAGATTTGGATTATAAAATCTACCAAAGTGTTTTCAACAAATGTTTTCAAGATTATTTTTCTGGTGGGAACATAAGATTTTACAATTAGCACAAAGGACAATTGAAGAAGTAACAGACCCTCCACCAGATGTAGAAAATGCAGTGAAGCCAAGAAGTCAGTGCTGAGATTGTCCATGAAATCAATGCAGAAACATTCTGTGGAACTGGATATACCCTTAACAGCAATTTGTAAGCTTGGCCATTTCATTGCCTGTTGTAAAAATCTTATGCTTCCATTCAAAAAGTATTCTTTTTGGAGGAGGCTGTCATCCAAATCTCTGCTGGAAGTCTGCAAGCACCTCTTCCATTGTTTTCTGTTTTGTCCTTTCTATAAACCCAACAATTAGCAATCATATGTTCTTACAGTGTAGTTACTTGAATCAGCCATTTTTCATATTCTTTCATCAGAAAAAAACAACAAATGGAACATAAATTACAATTAATTTTCTATAGGGATGATTGAACTTTGTAGAGATATAATAAATAGGAATACCAAATAAAAATTTTTATTTACTTGCATATTTGTATTGTTAATTTTGAGGTTTTTGTACTTAAGAATGTTTTATAAAAGTAAATATTATATTTTTATTTTTTAAGAATTTTTAAATTTTCTAGAACAGTATGTACTTAAATTTGTTCAAATTTTGAAATTAATTTTGTATATCTTGAGGGATGATCTAAAGTTGAAAGAACTTAAGATTAAAATATTTTTACCAATTTGAAAAAATATGTCTATTGTAAAACTCCATTTTGTTTTCCTAAATTTAATAATTATTCTTTTAAATATTTAATCAACTGATTTAATTAGTTTTGTGTTTTCAAGATTATCATCAATACCAATATCATCATAAAATATCATCATATTTTAATCCATAATTCGTATTATTTTTTAGACTATTACTTATAATAATAATTGTTACTCTAAAAATATTGTTGTTTAGAAAAAAGTGAGCTTGGAATAAAACGAAGTGATCTTATAAACTGGTACTTAAAAGAAATAGAAAGTGAAATTGAAACAGAAGAAGAATTGATTGTAAAGAAATTAACAGTGGAAAAGGTTATTGATAGATTAATAGAACACGTAAGTATAAATTTTAAAATATTCTTTCATATATAAGTTTTAGTTTCAATTAAAAATGAACATTACTTTTAGGATCAAGTTATCATTCCATTATCTAAACAAGGATTGAAAGGAGATTCAGAAGAAATGGAAGAGGATGATCCAATATTAGTGGTCCATCCTAATTATGTACCAGAAATTTATTGAAATGTTTTTTAAAAAGTTGACATTTTATATATAAAATATTTTTATACTCAATTTATGTACATATTTAACTACATCTTTTTAAGAAAGAATTTATATTTTAGATTTATAAATGTAAATAAGAAGTATAGTAAACACATTTTCTAAATTGAATATGATGGAATGATATATAACATCAAAAAAATTATAATCTCAAACCATATAAAAACAGCAAAAATTTAAAATTTCATTATATAAATTCTTTTCTTTTTGTCATATTAGTAAATTAAAATTTCAAATTATTTAAGCATACTTCCTGATTTAAAAGCAAAAACACATCACTTGTACTTACTCCAACCCTCAAATTTTAATATAAACACATGTTTTTGGTCACGTTTATGGACCATCAAGTAAGAAAGCCATTCTATAAATTGAAATAGATTAATTTTATAGAACAGTTCTCTTATTTGATGAAGGCCCCTAAATGTAACCAAAAACAATGTGTTTATATTAAAATTTGAGTGCTGGAGTAAGTACAAGTAGTTTTTTTTTTTTACTTTTGATCAACAGTTCTAGTTCTTTGTGTGAGTTTAGATTACTGATTTAAATTGCATGTATATATATCTATTGCAGTCTGTTCATTGAAAGTAAAATAATTTTCTGCTTCAGTGTTTTATTCAAAATAGTTGAATCTGAAAATTATGACTAACAACTCATTAATAAGAATAATATAAGTGTTATGTAAAAAGTAAGTTATTTTAAGTTACAGAACTGGCATTTATATGACAATTATCACATGCATGTTTAATCATAAATATACCATAATTTATGCAATAAATATTTATAGAGAATATAAATAAAGCCAATTTTATGTACTGTACATATATGTTTTGGTAAATATGATAATCTGCCATATGAAGTAAATTACATTGTTTAAAATTATTAATCATATTGCAAACAGTTTTATGTTAAATTAAAATAACAATTACTTTAAAAAGTTTTTATGAAATTGTTGTATATTTTTTTTCATTTAATTTACAATTTAGTGTAATACTAGTAAGTTTTGAGTTAAATTTTAAAAAATAGTTATGTTTCTTCTTTGTTAAAAATTAAAAGATTGAATTAAGAAGTTCATTTATAGTTTCTTTTTTTGCTTATTGTAATTGATCAATTCTTTTTACAAATATACATTATAATCAAAATTCAAATTATTAGTCAAAATTAGTTTTAATATAACCTGAAAAATAATTCAGTATTTTAGGCTTGTTTATGTACTTGCTTTGTTATTCATATTAAAAGAAATTTATAGAAAAGTTAAAAAATTATAATATTAAATACCTTTAACTCTCAAACAGTTTACAAATTGATATGAATTGCATGTGTATATCTAATTCACTCTGTATTCATTGAAAAGAAAATAAATAAAATCCAGGTTGACCTGGGAAACATTTATTGAGGAGATCCCATATATTGTACAGTTGTGGGGTGATGCGCTGTCTTGCTGAGAATGCATGCCCTTCTGTGTTATGGGTTAAGAAAATTTACTACCATATCATACCAAAATGTTGGTGAATCCCTCATGGAAAAAGAAGGAACTTTATCTTTGCTAAAAGTACAAAATATGTTTACTTTTAGATGTCATGAACATGTTCCGTGGTTGTTTGCTGCTATATATGTACTTTGTATTTGACACTTTGTAAAACCAATTAACCCTTGATATAGGAAAAAAACCAGAACAAACTGGGTATAGAAGGTATCTGAATAGGGTAAACAGTTGATAAACAGTAGTACCATCAGCATTTTCAAGATTGTTGTTGAGCTTCATTTCTTTTAAAAAATAATATTTAACATGTCAGATTCGGTTTGTCAGAAATTCATCTTTACAATGCAGTTAATGAATTTCACGGACTGTATTATCTAGTTTACAAATATATTAGTCACCAGTGTACTAATAAATTTAATAATTTGTTGTTTAGAATTAATATGATTTTTTCTCTATTTTTAATTTGGTATTCTGTAAATTTATTTTTCTTTTATTCTTTCTTTCTTTCTCTCTCTCTCTCTCTTTTACAATGCAGTATTGAAGGATTGGATCTATAAATAAACTGTTTTGTTTGCTTGTTACATAATTTTTGAGAATTTTTTAAATATAACATTTGGTTTGTTGAATTTTCTTATTTAAAAACAAATTTCCAATATTTACTTTTTGACTTGTACATAATTCCCAAAAATCAACTTAATTAAATTTAGTCGAAAAGTATATTACTGATTTTAATTTTAAAAAAGAAATTATGATTAATAGGAAACTAACTAATTCAAATCTGAAAGTTTTTATTATAAACAATAATCAAAAAAGTAAAATACTTAAAAATTAATTCTTTAATTTATTAATTGAAAAATTAAAACTACTTAAATCAATTAGTTTAATTGTTACTTTTATTATAGATTTTCAATTCTTTCTGCTTTGTACTATTACAAAAATATTAATTAAACTGGGCACCTAATAATGGTTTTACATTTGAATGAAATATATTATTATTATTAAAACAATAAATATTTATGCCTCTAGTTTGTACATATTCATTTGAAATTATGCAATGAAAAAATTATTAATATTTTATTGATTTGAGCTGCAGCTTATATAATGGGTAAATGTAGTCATTAATATAGTACAAAATGTAGTAAAACAAATATTAAAGATACATCCATAAAATTAAATTTAACAATTACGTTACCTTTAAACGGAAAAATTTATTAATATAATCAGCAATCCTATGAAAAAGTTTAGACTGATATTTTACAAGTTAAAACAAATTAGTTTCTTAAATTAACATAATTGTCTGATTCAGCAATTTCTGGAATATATTTTGTACATAGTTCAACTAAGCATTTATTTACACTTACAGAGTAGATGAAATATATTATTAATTTTATCTTTACAAAAAAATAGTTATTGTACAGAGTGATGTTTTGATAATTGAATTTAATCAGGTCAACCAGATAATTGAGGTAGTTGGACATCAGCCTATTATTTTGAGGGACGCAGGGTTGAATCTAGGCAACAACCTCAAATTTTTCATAGTGATCGATCTCAGATATATGGAACAATGTCCTTCAATACTCACTGCCCCACTATGAGTATAAAAAAGGGCCCTCTAAAAAAATTTAAAAAAAATGTTTAATCGTAAAAATTTAATAATCTGATTAAGGATTTTTTATCTTATTAAGGATATAAATTGATAAAATGTAAAATTTCTTGTGCAAATAAGGAGATAGTAGCCATTTATGATGTGACATGATCAAGACTGAGATTAACATTTTTCATTTAAATAGAGAAGCTTACATAGATGAAAAGAAAAAAATAAAAATTTCTTCTATACAACATTCTTTTTAACAATACAAATTTATTATTTTTAGAGCAAGTATATCATTTAATCTTCATGAAAAAGTGTTATATACTGTAGAAAAGTTCTAGTCATTGATATCAAGAATACACATTTTTTTTTAATAATAAAAAAATATTTTTTTTTTTTATGGATGTCAAATTACATGTATATATTTATTTTGTTCAATAAGATGAAGAGCTATGTGAAGTCTGGAAACACATCAAAGAATAATGTCAAAAAACTTAAATTCAAGAATAGTTTTAAGATTATGGCAACAATTTCGGACTACTGATGTTTAAGCTTATAACTTCTCTTGTCTGAAGAACAAAATGCCATAAGGAACTAATAGCAATATAACTTTCTCTTTAATGAATTAAGCTTTCTTGGGCTGCAATTTGAAAAAATTGTAGACCTATAAATTCCCACTGTTATCTGTCCATCTGTCTGTCTTTCCTTAATCTCAGGAATGGAGTTAGATAGATGAAAGACAAGGCCAAATATGGAAAGCTTAAAGGCAGGCTTAAGCAATTAAGTATATGCAAACTGGTTATTTTAATTTAAAAGTTTTCCTTGAAAATTCGGGGAAAATTTACTTAGGTAGATGACCAGCATGACTCAATTGCTAAAGGAAAAGTATGATGTAGAGGCAAGACTACTAATTGAAGGTGGAGAGAGTATATTTTAAATTAAATAAGTTAAGAAATATGATTAAAAATCACTGCTTGGCATTATGACAATGTCACAATAAATATTTGCTCATTCATAATAATAGTTCTTGTCATCAGATTCCACCATTATACAGATTAGAACAGTGTTTTTCTAGAACTCAGGGAAAATGTTTTAATCTGTATAACAATGGAATGATGGCAGCTAATATCTCAAAAAATGTTTAATTCATAAATAAAAGCAATCTGTAGACTGCTTGAAAATTCCTCTTTAACTGTTATCTTCATTCTCTGGAACAGTGTTTTAAGAAAAAAACAATATATAGAACATTTTATGAAAATTGACTTTATACTTAGTAACATTATAGATTTTTTTTTTATCTCTGATACGTTCAATCTATAATTCTATCAGCATATACTCATTTGAATAAGTTTAAACATCATTTCTGAAGTTCATATCAAAAAGCAGTATTCTTTTTACACGTAAAAGTCAAAATTCAGCTTTGTAGACTGATTTGTAGAGGATTGATTTGAGTTTAGAAAGAACTATAATTCTGTAATATCAAAAACAATTTTAGTATGCTGGTTTGCCTTAGATAGTCTGTAGTTAGCAATGGCACATGTTGAATGTAACTATGTATTTGTAGAACATTTGAATGACTGCTTAATGTGACAGGAAAAGGCTTACAAGTCCCATTCAAATTTTTTCAAGATTGTTCTTGATCTTCATTTCTTTAAAAAAATAATATTTAGCATGTCAGGTTCAGTTTGTCAACAGTTTTCCTAAATGAAATCATTGATAAGTTAAATTCTATCTATTATAAATAGAGAACTTCAGGCTACTAGATCTGAACTAACAGCTAATCTAAAAATGGTCTGAGTCTCCTAACTGTATGTATCTCTTCAGAAAATACATTGAAGTAAGGTAGTGGGCATGGCCGATGCAAGAGTATGCTGCCCAGGGCAAGACATGCATTTGACACCCCTTATCTTCCTACAGAAAACAAAATTTTTTTTATGTAGGGAGGTCAATGGCATTATTTCCAGAATCTTACATAAAACTTCAAAGTTTATCTAAAAACAGTTACAAGTTTAAACACTAGCAAATATATAAAAAAAACTTTAAAATTAGACATTAGATGACTCAAATTTCACACTATTACTTATAAAAAGAGTAATTTTACAAAGAATCTCTTAATAGCATTTATATACAAAAATATAGGAGTAATGTGTGAATAACAGTTGGATTCTATTTCAAAAATTAAATAACTAAAAATATTACTATTTGACATATGATTTTATGTAATTTACTAATTATTCAATCATATTTTTCAAATTAAATTACAGTAGACCCCCTATAACACGGTAGATACGTTCCGTGTTGTATGAGTCACTTAAATATATGAGCCAATCACAGCCCGGCACATGTGCAGTTTAGGGGCTACAGCTGTTTGAAAGGTTTTCTTCCATAAAATTAACCGATTCTAGACTAATTTGACTTAACATTTCCAAAACACAAAGTTTTTTGGGAATAATCCATATAAACTATGCTATAAACAAAAAATTGTAGGATTACTTACTTAGTGTGCACTGTTCGACGATGCCATTGCTTAAGCTTGTTTTTGTCACAGAGCGGCTCATCAAATGGCAGGCGCGTTTCCTGATAAGTTATTTTTCTGCAAAAAATTCGCTGAACTTTGGAGACATCATTAATATAAATATAATTTTTATGGCTGTTAAATAATAAATGGTTTTTAATAAGTCCGCTGCTCGTTTAAACTCAACGGTTTGTGCAATGTCTGCTATTGGTCCAGATTCGACCAATTCTGTCACGACACGAGTTGGTGATGACGTTTTACCATGTTATACGAGTCTTTTTTAGCGTGTTATACGAATCTGTGTTATAGGGGGTCTACTGTATTTAAATTATATTTTTTAACAAATTTTTACTTAAAATTCTGTATATAAAAAATTGCTTTAAATAATTAAATAAAACCTTTACATTAAATAATAAATTGTCTTTCTTATGATAATATTAAAGTTTAAATACATTAATGACAAAAGTGGTACAGTATAATACTAATTGTTCAAACATGAAAATTAAAAAGATTGCTTATTACATAATCATTATTTTTCTTTGATTTTTAATTCAATTTCATTCATTGTTGTTTAATTTTTTTAATATAAAGACTAATCTTAAAAAAGAATGAAATGTCAGAATCTAAAAATAAAACTAGAATTGGGTTAATTAGGGATGGTGATAAAATAAACCTAAATAAAACTTTATTAAAAATAAAGCTAAGCTTAATAAAGTTGGTATCTAAATTTTTTAATTTTTATTGATTTTTTGCAGGTCAAAACAATTCAAGATAAAATTTTTGTTGTACATTTTATACTTAGTTACATTGGCATTTGTGCATAATTTAAAAAGTTACGAAGTTCATATCTATTCATCTCGTACAGGATTTTAAATAAGTGCATATAAAATTATTCTACATGATCAAGTTTCATCTCACTTCAGTGTTGTTTAGATTAGAATGATAAAATTATTGTGACATTAACTTTCTCTTATTTCACAGTATTTTCGTAACAAATATGATTCATTTTAGAAACTTTATAAAAAAAATATTTGTTTCTTATGTTTATTATTAGACTTTAATTTTGAATTGGAGATTGATTAAATTTATTGATTTTGCATACATGAAAGAAAAAGAAATGCATTTGTTATTTAAAAACATCAGATGTGTGCTTTTACCTTAAATACCTTTAAGATTTTATGTGGATAAGAATAATTCATTGAAGCATTAAAATATATTTAATGTTCCAGTCATTTTTTTTTTCAAAATTACAGTACTATTATTATGTTTTTTTTTTCTTTATAAATTTTTAAACCCACAATAAACTTCTGATGAAAACCTATAATTTTCATTAAATGTTTATTGTGGATTTCATTAATGTAATAATTTGTTTCTTATTTTTTTATTTTTTAATGTGATAAAAATGATTTTTTAAATGTATTTTACTGTTTTCCTATTGTTTTCTGATAAAATTCAGATATATGGAAATAATATATATATAATGTATAATAGATTTCTAGGAAATGCATTATGTTTCAACAAATTTAGGTTATCTGGGGAGGTGTGTGTTAGTCATCGTTGTTGTTGGTGAACTTTTTAGCAGAGCTTGATAAGTGCGTATTGATGAATTTCAAAAGCCTTAAGTAGCTATAATATGATGATTCCAAAGAAGTGGATATTTATAAACAGATTATCTTTGGTTTTAATTATAAGTTTATTGTTAATTGCTGGGATTGAACCAAATCCAGGTCCTTTACCTCAATCTCTGCAACAAATGAGTCAAATGGATATGCAAAGAAGGAGGCGGGGTAGATTATGTAAGGATAATCTGAAAGAAAAGGAAAAAGGAAATCAATTGAATGACTTACTTAGTGAAGACTATTATCAAATAGAGAACGATCTTGGTAAAAGCAGTCCAGTGACCTCAAGAACCACAAAAATTAATGAATATTTTGAAACACTAAGTCATAAAGAAATACAGATACAGGACGAATCTCAATACTCATTAAAATCGACGTGCAAACTGATACAGGATAAATTTTCACAGCTCCAAAATGAACTTCAAGGAATTAGAAAAGAGGTTAATTTTTTAAAAGAAGAAATTAAATATTTATATGGAGAGTTGTCTCAACTATCCCATAAAATAGAAGAAATGGAGAAAATATCTGTCAAATACAAGGTACGTTGGAATTTGAAATAGACAAGCTGGTTAATGAGCAAAATAACAAAAATATTATAATTATAAACTTTCCATTTAACTCATCTGGTTATGTTATGGAAATTAATCAGTTTATAAAGAAGGATTTGGGAATATCTAATAGTTACATAGAAAAATTGGTTAGATTAACCAATGACAAAACCAAACCCATAGTGAAAGTTCCATTAGACTCTTTATTTGATAATCTAATCGTTAAAGAATTTTGTAGGAAGAAAGATAATTTAAGTAATGAGGAACGGAAGAAAATAATGCAACAGATTTATGTAAGAGATCAAGGATGAGAAGAAAAAAATTATCAATAATTAAACAAGAAAAACTCAATGGCAACAAAATAATTGTAAGAGATGATTATTATATTAAGGATAACCAAAAATATTCATATGATACTAACCTGGATAAAGTGATTCAATTGAATGGTGTTTTGAGAAGGAATTAACAGTGAACTTCAGAAATAGATTTGAAATGTGACCAATTTTTACGGAGGTGACTATTGATTTTTCTCGTGATAGGCATTAAGTGAAAGTACCAATAATCTAGTGGCTGTTAAATTGAAAGTTCTCAATTGATACAAAATGTTTTGAAATCCTCTGTTTCAAGAAAACAAAGAATGTTATAATCAGAATATTCTATATACAGGTAGGCCTCCTGCAACGCGGTAGATAAGTTCCTTGAAAATACTGCGTTGTGGGAAATCGTGTTATAGGAGACACCAACTTAATACAAAAACTGGGATTCAGTTCTAAAAAGAGAAAAACTGCCTTTTATGGTGTAACGTTTACATCATTTTTTAAATTTATGTACATAAAAAGCTTAAATAAAATTCAACGTCATATAAAAACTAAAAAGATTATGATTTCAAGTCAAAATCAAAAAGAAACATAATGTTATGCTCAAATTCAGTCCTCATCGTCACTTATTATAGTTGTTCGAGAATGTTTGACTGGCCTTATTTCAAGATCTGAGCTTGTTCCATCAAGTTCCACTGCACTTATGTGATCCGTTGCGATTTTTCTGTTATGTGAAAGATAATTCGTTTCTAAATACCCTGAACAGTGTTGTAAAAGTACCACATTGTAAGAAAATTTCTGCATTTTTCCAATCGCGTTGGAGCGAAAACACATTGTAAAGGTACCGCGTTGTAGGAGGCCTACCTGTATGTATAATACAATTCTAGAGTGTTTTATATATTAATGATTATATGCTCTGAATTTCACTCTTTAGTATAAAAAATTCTTTATTTAGTTATGATTATATAAAAGAAGTTAACAGATTATATTAATATTAATTTTTATGAATTCCAATTGTCGTTGTTATAGATGTAAAGTTTTTGCCCAAAATGTATGTTTTATTTTTGTAAGGAGGCACTGGAGCTATGATTCAGGCAATACCTCCGTAAGTTGAACAAGTTTATTAATGATTCGGATACTACCTTCGCACGTTGAACAAGATTTTTAATGAACAAAGTAAGCATCTTTGTTAAAAATTGTATATATCTATAGTTTATAAATAGCTTAAATAAATTTTTGTAATTGAGTAATATGTTTTGTGACTTTAAACATTTAAGTTTATATTATTACAAAAATGTATGATTAAAGAAAATGGATAAGATGTTATTACAGTGGAAATAATATGTTATAATAAGATTAAACCATCTGTGGTTGGTTAACATGGTTGGTGAAACCCCCTTGTAACAGATTAAACCCTATTACATTAAACTCACTTACTAAATTTAGGGTTATCTTGATGATGATGGCATTAAAATCAATATTAAGTTTCAATTTATTATGTGAAATGTAAAATATGAAAACAACGCATTAAAAAAATATCTTATAATATAAGAATTGAATAGTTTATAGCTGTTAGGCACATAAGTAGAGAGAGAACTTAAAGCCTCCTCTGAATTTTAACAGAAGCCGATTGCTGGTAGAAAAATGGCAGCCAGAAGCTGAGGCAGTTAAGGTGTCAGCTCAGTGGCGTAGCGTGGGTGTCAGCCGCCCGGGGCGGAGGAAAATTTCGCCGCCCCCTTATTTAGGTATTTTTACAAGATATTATTATTGTGAAATTTTGCCGCCCGGGGCGGGCCGCCCCTGCCACCCCCACTACTCTACGCCACTGTGTCAGCTATTCAAGAAATCGGCCCCAAAAAGAAAACTACAGGGGTCTGATAGCTATTCTCATGTTAAATGATATTGTTTTCACATTGTCAGTTGTGATCAGAATGTAATTGCTCTTTACAATCAAAACTATTCTTTACTTTGCAGAGAGATAATGAACACATCCTATATATGGAATCAAGCAAATCTTGACATAATAAAAATGGCAAATTAAATACTATTTGATACATAAGACCAGGTGAAAAATTAGTTTTTCTTAGTTGTCAGAATTCTGTAAAATTTCACATTAGTAGCAACAGGAAGAGAATAAATTTTTCTAGATTAAGTTTATGATCAACTGTGGTCCCAGATTAAAATATATAAAATATTGACATGCATTTAGACATGATACAGAGAAAAAACAATTCCTTCTATATCATTCTCATTCTAGCATTCTCAAATAAAAAGACATTCTGAAATCATTAAAGAAAACTGAATGCTCAGTTACTATGAACTTGGTATTCATTAAATGAACAAAATACAGAATGTCATACAGAAACAGATTGTGTAGACCAGTGTTTCCCAACCTTTTTTTCCTCGCGAACCAAAAGAAAGGTCCGAAAAAATTTGACGAACCCCCTATGTAGTCGTTAATGACAGGTAAAAAAAAGCAATAAAATTTGATAGAATATATATTTTACATATTGCAGAATAATTGATTATATTAATCGTGAAACATTTAAATAAAACATTAATAAGACTAAAATGATGGCTATAAAAGTTGAAAACAAGATAAATTTAACAAACTGGTTCTTATGTTTTACATTTGGAAAAACTCTTAATGGGATATTTGTGGCTGTTTGATAGAACAAAGCAATTCAAAGTTAGGCTCAATATCTGACAATTTCAGTCTTAGATCAGGTTCTGCATTTAACCTGTTTCTGTATTTATCTTTCAGATAAGTATATGTTGAAAATCCTTTCTCGCATAGATATGTTGTGCAAAATGGTAATAGAACTTCAATGGCTTTTTTGACAGAACAGGATATTCATTTTGTATACTGAGCCAGAAGTCAATTAAAGATTGATCTTTAAAAATTGCTTCTAGAGAACTGTCACAAGATAACTCTATGAGTTTTTCTTTTTCCAGTATATTTAGAGAGGTTTCTGAACTTACATTTCCTTGAAATGGATTACGTATCCAGTTGTTTGAGATGGATATATTGCATCTGTTGGGAAAATAGTCATCGAAAGTTAATCGAAGATTGTTCAGATGTTCACATATACTCCTTTTAATGTTTTCGTCAAGTTTAATTGAATTTTCTGATAAAAAAGTGCTGACTGAATCAAAACATCCATACTCATTCATCTGCAGGCATTGAATCCAAAAATTGATCTTTTTCAACATAGCCTCAATTCTATCATGTACACTGAAAATGGTGACACCCTCGCCTTGTAAAGACACATTTAATTCATTCAGTTTACAAAAAAATGTCAGCTAAATACGCAAGCTTTTGCAGCCAAAGAACATTGGATATACAAGAAGACAAATGAAACGGATGATCAATAAAAAATGCTTGAACTTTAGACTTCAATTCAAACAAACGTGTCAAAACTTTACCACGGGAAAGCCATCTAACTTCTGTGTGAAGTAGTAAAGAAACGTGGAAACTTCCAAAATCCTCACAAAGCGTACGGAATAGACGGCAATTTGTAGCACGCGATTTTATAAAGTTCACAATTTTCACAGCATCACTTAAAGTAGTAGATAACTCTGCAGGAATACGCTTACATACTAAAGCTTGTCTATGAATACAACAATGAGTCCATTGAATTTTCTCGTTGATCTTCTTCACCCGTGCCACAAAACCAGAAAATTTTTCTGTCATTGATTTTGCACCATCTGTACACACACCTACACAATAAGACCAGCTTATTCCATTCTTTTCAAAATACCCATTGATCATATCGAAAATCGCTTCTCCAGTTGTGTAGGTTTTCAAAGGTTTTGCAAATAGTACATCTTCTTGAACAATATTCGTAAAAAGATATCTAACGTAGACAAGCAAGACTGCAGCATTTGTTACATCCGTCGATTCGTCAAGTTGAATTGCAAAATAATTCAATTTTATTCTTTTTAGAAGTTCGTTCTCCATGTAATTAGCCAAGTCATTAATTCTACGCGACACCGTGTTGTTTGATAAGGGAACTAGCTCAATTTTCTTTGCTGCCTTTTCCCCAAGCATACATTTGGCGATATCTTTTGCACATGGTCCAATTAAATTTTCTGCTATTGTATGCGCTTGTCCAGATCTTGCAATTCTATAACTTACTCGAAATGATGCTTCAAGGGCCATTTTACTATCTTCATTTGAAGTCAAGAAAGAAGAAAGGCTACACTTTTTGATATCTGCTAATTTTCTTTTGAAATATTCAAGAGGTTTATCTTTGTGTGTCGGATGTTTTGTTTCAATATGTCTACGAAGAAGTGATGGTTTTAAACTGCTGTTGGCTTTGTTACATATAACACAAAGCGGTTTAGGTTCCGACTCATCCCCATAAAATGAAAACCCAATTGTAGATAGTCGCTGTCATATTTTTGCTTTTTCCTTTTTCTATCATCATTTCCTTTGTTTTTCGTCTGGTGAAACGGTACCTCACTACAGCTTTCAGTACTATCATCTCGATTATCATGTCTCGTTTCTAAACGACCCGTTTTTAACCATCGATCCATAATAAAAATAAGCTATAATAATAATTAATTTAATAATTATTAAATCATTAATTTGCCTTAATTTGATATTTATTTCCAATTGTATTGTAAAAAAAATATTACATAGAAGGGAAAACTGCTGCAATGATTTTAAATATAAAGCAGAACATGATACTAATCACATTGATAAAATGTTTTAAATATAAATAAATGTTTGTAATAAAAAGAGAATAGTATTTGATTACTTGAATAAGAGGAATAAATTATAATGTATAAAATTGTTGATATAATTTGATATTGATGAAGTAATTTTGAAAAACAAATAAGGAAAAAAGAAATGAAAATATTGAAATTTATTATAGATTTCTTAACAAACAGGCAGCGAACAATCTGTTATACAGTGAGTGTGTTCTTTAATTTTTGTGTTTTTTTGTTTTGTTTTTTTTTTTTTGCTTTTGATTTTAATGGCGTTTTAAAAAATCCGCCATTACAATATTATTTTTGCGAACCCTCTCTGCAAACACTGCGAACCCCCAGGGGTTCGCGAACCACCGGTTGGGAATCACTGGTGTAGACCAATGGTATTGAAACTTTTCAATTGGTGAGCCAAATTGCTCATAAGTTATAGATAGGTGGGCCACAAATATTTTGTTTATTCCATACCTACAAAAAGTAGGTCTATGTCTATCATTTTGGACTTACTGCACACTTAAACAATCATGCAAAGGTTACAGCACACACTATTATTAAATATTAGTCCAGTCAACAGGTCAGTCACAGAGATCTCTCTAGTACTTTTTCTGTGATAGTTTACTGGGACAAACTTCTGAAATATAGTTAATACATAAAAGTACATTTAGTTGTTATTGTAGTAATTGAGAACTGGGTTAATATTAATATTAAAAACATCAAGCCAGAAAATCCATTAGTATAATGTTGATTTAATAAAAATGAACATTTTGGACAAATGTTCCCAGGCAATTATTGTTTGTCATTACCAATGTAGACAATAATTAAAATTCAGGCTTCATTTGGTATTAACTTTCTTCTGTGCATAACATTATCTTATTTTGTCCTATATTTTGGTATAAGAAATTCTATATTCATGTCTATGTGTTTTGTATTCACATTAACCCTATATGGTTTTTTTGGCCTCATGTACAATTTGTTTCCATCTGCCTCTACCAGAGCCGTAACTAGGGTATGGCCAACATGGCTCCCGCCATAGGCGCCGATTTAATAAAGGCGCCAACGAGAAGGTTTTGGAATAATATGTATTCAAAATTAATAACACAAAAAACTTCTATAATTATATTTATATAGTATTTATTATCTGTAATTTCTACGAACGTATATTTCAGAAATAAACCACCATTTTTATTTTTATTTAATAACAAAAATTAAAAGGCGCGCCTTTTTTTTTCTTGGCCATAGGCGTCCAAAATCCTAGTTACGGCACTGGCCTCTACTGCCATTTCCTCGTCACTAATCATTTTAAGTCAGCAATCATCTTTTCACCTGGGTTTTCCTCTTGGTCTGGTTTCAATTATATTGATTCTGTAGACCAGTGGTTCTCAATCTTTTTGAAGTCAGGGGACACTAAACTTTTACATTGTTTCCACAGAACACTAAAGTTTGACATTTTTTTTCCACGGAGCAGTTACAATACATCAGTTTTAAAGCAGAGATGGCAAACCTTTTTGAAATCAAGCGCACTCGGTCTAGTAAATGACGACATTGGTGTTTGCTAATTACATTTCCATACAAAAATTATTTTACATTGTATTGATTTTTCTTTTGCAACAATTTTTAATTGTATATTTGTTTTTCACGGAACACTTGAAGTGGCTTCACAAAGCATCTATGTTCCGCGGACCACGGATTGAGACCACTGCTGTAGACTATGTTAATGTGTTCTGAGTTGTTCTTCCAAAGAACTGTAATCTATTTTTGGCTATGGCACTTACATCTACTCCTCTTATCTATTGGTTACTTCCTATTTCCCATTGTCTGTCTGTCAAAATTCGAATTAGACCAAAGATCCTTCTCAAGATTCAAATTATTTTCAGCTGTGATTATTACTTTTTTTGCTTCTTTCTGTGAATGTCAATTCATACAGAAAAATAGGTCTCAGTACAGTAGAACCTCGATTATCCGGACTAATTGGGGATGAAGGTAGTCTGGATAAGGAAATATCCGGACAATCGAAAAATGATACTGTACTGTATTTAAATCATGATCAAATTTTCAAGAAACAAACATTCGTTTTGAATTTGAACTACTGACCAGCATTAACACTGCCTATTTTAAATTTATCTTTGTATACTAAGTACATTTATCGATTAACAGGACTTATTATACTGGAAAATTATGGATGCAGATATTTAGTCTTACTGATCAGAAATAATATTTTTTATTTAGTTCACCTGTGAACTAAATAAAATAAAAGGTGAACTAAATAAAAAATATTTTTTCTGATCAGTAAGACTAAATATCTGCATCCATAATTTTCCAGTATAATAAGTCCTGTTAATCGATAAATGTAGTTAGTATACAAAGATAAATTTAAGCTATAATTAAGGACACAAAGGCATAATAATTGAACACTGCCTATTGTTTAAAGACCCTCTGGTGGTGCAAGAAGACTGATTTTTATAAAATAAAAAGCAGTTGAAACTGCATTTTTATGAATGAAAATTTGACAAACTATTTATTGTTTTATGACAAGTAAAATTTTTTTGTCGCATTCACGGCTTTTAAGTAATACATAAACAACCTTCGAGGCGCAAGGCCCCTTGGACCGCGAGGCTGTAGGCAGTGGCCCATGTCGCCCATGCCTTACACCGCCCTTGGCCATAGAAATGATGTAATTTGAATATAAATTATTTATAAATATGTATGTCAAGTTATATTTTTATTACAACACAAAATGTGTTAAAAAGTTTAGAACCACTGTGCCGGGTGAGACGTTGTTGGGACAAAAAAAAGTTATGCATTCCATCATGTACACAAACAGTGTCGCAATCGCCAAGTGCAAATCAGCAAATTTGTGAAATTTTGTTTATTTTGAACAATCCAGATAATCGAGGTTCTACTGTATTGATCTTTGTTTTGTGGAATATTAAGTGTTTTTGAATATGTTGTCTAGGGAGAACATGCATCTGTTTATGTTATGAATTCTTGTTTGGATTTCTTTGTCAAATTTTCCATTATTTCAGAGATACTTCCAACATATTTGATCTCACTCTCTGAAAAATTACCCTTTTGCATTTGAGATGGTTATTTCCTCCACTTTGCTATTTATGGAAACTGATATACTTTATCTTCATTTATATAGAGCTCTATGTCCTGTGCATATTAATTAGGATGTTTGCCAAGGTCTTAAAATCATTTTTACCTTCCTGGTTATTATATATAACAGAGGGAAAGCATGGCAAATAGTCAAAAAATGATCCACTAACATTTTTTTACATTTTTGAATTTAAGTCCTTAAAATGTCAAGAAATGCAAAAAAACTTTGGAAGATTTTTCTGTACATATGGATGTGTGTGTGAGGGGGCACAATTTTGCTCATCTACTTTGAAGTTTAATATCTCCTCTGCTTTTTGTTGAAAATTTCTGAAGATTTTGCAGGGAGGTTTTGTGATAGGGGAATTGACAATAAATTTTGGTGGAAAAGTCAAGGGGCTGAGGAGATAGAGGGAGAGTCGTGTGTCATATCTTGAATAGGGTCGAACTTAATGAAGATTTTAGCTTGTTATTAGCATTTACAATTTTTCATAAAACTCATCTCTACTCTCAAAATTGAGCTTTTTGTCATTTTATTATAATTAATAATATAAAAAGTTTTTAAATAAAATATCATAACATTTGGCACCAAATGCAATTTTAAATGTTTTTGGCAGAAAAGTTATGCAACTTGTTGCTGGATTTTTGTTGATGGTTATGGTGATATCAGGTGCAAAAACCAAAAGGTTGATGGTTTTTCTAATATTGACTCCAATGTTACTTTCAACTACTTTCTTTAAAGCTTGCTGTAATGCTGTGTTGAAGATCAGTGTGAACTGTCTTTATTCCTGTTAGATCAGGTTATAAAGGTAAAATTTATACGTTTTAAAAAAACCTTTATTGACAATAAACTCAGCAATATTTATAGTTTAGTTTTGTAAATAATCACCATCAATATCAATCAATGAATCTCATCACTCTTGCTTAAACCTTTCAATCTCATGAGCACAGAAGACTGGAATTTTCCTTTGAAGAAAGTCTTGAGTGTAGTCAGTTGGCACAAAGTCTGGGATGTAATGTGTATGAGGCAGCCAGACAAGCCAGCTTCTTTTATCTTTGTGTTGGCATATTGGCTTTGTGTTATCAAACTGTCACTTTTTGGAGTGTATGGGAACACTCAAAATGTTGTACTAATTCTCTGGTGATCAACTGTTGATTATCATAATAGTAGTAAGTGATGAAATACCCCTAATTATTCTACTTATATACCTACATTGAATGTTTTAGAACATCTTTTTCCAGTCATTCAGAAAAAATCAAAATGTTTAAATTTCACCTGTACAACCTGATATAAATTGTAATTTCTTAAAATAATTACTTATATTTAAATAATAATTATTATAATTATAAAATTAATAAATAATTACATATATTACAGAAATGATTATATTTCATTTTGTGCTCATTTTAGTTCACACTTAAATATCTATCCTGGAACAAAAAGAGTTCTTTCCAGCATAGGTAAGGTTAAGTTGTGGACAAATACAGTGGATATTATGTCACCATGACTTACACCTTTTCTGTTGCCATGTGCAACCAACACAGCATGCAAAGGATGTCACAGAGTAATTTGAGAGGTGCAACATGAAGTAAAATTTACTGCATGGTGAACCAGAACTCCTACAGCACATTTTATGGATTGATAAGGCACTGTTTTCCCAGAATAAAGTGCATAACTGGGCAGAACATGCAACATACACAACACAAAATTCATTTTACCCTAAATGTCTGGTTTGGAATTTGCAATAAGCAGTTTCTTGGTTCCATATTCATTGACAGCATCCCGAATTACTGATATATGAACATCCTAAGCACAACAGTGGATGAATGGCTTGATGATTCAATTATTATGCCTTTGTGTCCTTTATCATTCCTTAAATTTATCTTCGTGTACTAGTACATTTATCAATTAATGGGACTTATTATACTGGAAAATTATGGATGCAGATATTTAGTCTTACAGATCAGAAATATTTTTTTATTTAGTTCACCTGCTACAGGTGAACTAAATAAAAAAATATTTCTGATCTGTAAGACTAAATATCTGCATCCATAATTTTCCAGTATAATAAGTCCCATTAATTGATAAATGTACTAGTACACGAAGATAAATTTAAGGAATGGCTTGATGACTTGCCATTGGTACAACTACAGCAGATTTTGTATCAGCACGATGGCCACGTTATTTCATTCCCAAGCAAATATGTCCTGTAGTCATCTAAAAGAGGTTGAAAAAATTGTAAAAAATGTATACTCATAAGTAGTGCCTGATATTGGCAAACTGGAGACATCCATCTTGTGAGGTGAGAACTAAGGTTTTATCTACATTTTTTTTTCACATTTTTATTTTTTACTTATTTACTGTTCAGAACTCATATGCTCAAATGATAAAACTCTGTGTTAACAGGAAGATGATTATCATTTTATGAGCATAGGAGCCTAGAGACAAACTTTTGGCAAGAAAATTTGGTTCTATTTGCAAAAGATGACAAATCTTCAAACTTCAAATTTTTATGCTTTAAAATTGTCTTCAAGTCATAAAACTCTGATTCTCACCTCATGATATAAGAGGCTTGTGAAACAGTGGTACTAGGAATGTCATATACATCCATAATGCTATGCTCAACCATCTATTTGTATCTTTGTATTATTGTTGAAGGTAATCATTTTGAACACATTCTCTAACAAAATAAAGCTCACTTTTTTGTATCAATTTTTGCAATGTTGTCTTTATCCATAAGATTAACATACAAATAATCTCTGGCTGTCATACTAATTTGTCTTAAATTGATTCCCTTCAGTTATTTCAGTAATGAAACAAGCATGCATCACATGCATGCTTGTTCCAGTGCTGGAAAGATTCTTTTGCCCCTGGATAATTGTTTAAGCGGACAGCCTTTGTATCTATATACCATATTTTAAATAATTATAATTATTTAATATTTATATACAATGAATTGATTTTACTATCAAAATGTTTGCACCAATGGATATTTTAAGCATTTTATATGTAATAAAAGTGTATAGATTAAAAATGTATAGCCTATTTTGCTTGGAATGCCTTTATTTTAGTGAAACTAACATTTTCAGACATTTCTACCATTCTTAAAAGTAAAAAATTAACAAAATTAAAAATATTGAAAGAACTAAATGAACAAATTCAGATAGTTGGAATAATAATTTGCATTGTCAAAACATAGTTACTATGACAACTATTTTAAATCAATTTCTATACTCTTTCTAAGAATTTTTTGATACTTTATATTCTCTGTTACCAACAATTATAGAAAGCTTTTTACAAGTTTGAATTCAATTATTAGTTTTTATTGATATTAAATAAAATACAATGATAATACATCACACTTAGTTAATAAATTTTTAAAATTTGAACAAAAGAAATAATTTATTTATTAGATCTATTCATTTTGAAACTGTATTTCATTTTGAGTTTTCCTGTAAAATCTTGTTAAACGAAGTGGAATAATTAATTTGATGTTAAAACTTGTTTTAAAAATGTTGAAATTCTAAACTCGACTTTTAATTATGACTCAGATGTTAATACAAATAGTGAAATTTTTAAAAGTTTACTTATAGGAAATAATTATTAACGTTTTTTAATCATTAAAACAAGTTAATTTCAATACTTTTAGTATAAATAAAATTGCAGTCTGTGGTTTAGTTTGTCTACAGGCTAAAATATTATAAAGTTTTAATTTAAAACGTACAATATAATATAATTATTGCTATTTCTAAAGCCAATTAAATCATAATATTTTTAACTTTAATGTAGATGCGAGCTTATTAAAATAATGATAATCATATCTATTAATTTAAAATAGATCCTTTCAAAATTAAGTTCATTTATATGTAAACACATATAATTAAACCTCAAGGTATAATTTTAATTATCTAAAGTAATGCAGAAAAAAGATTTGCTGGATAATCAAAAGTTCAGAATGTTTAGTACAAAATGATTTTATAACAATATCCTTGTATTTTGTCAATCAAAGTCTTATGATAATTAAAATTCCTTTAATCTTTATAAAATCAACACCAGAGAAGGTGACTTCTTTTTAGGATTTCCAGAGCATTTTTTTTTTCTGATGAACAAGATTTCTGAAATGTACTGTACTGTGTTCTTTTCCACAATTCATTTTGGATAATGTAGAATCGTGGTTAATCAAGATTCTACTGTATTTTAAATGAATGTTGAATGAGATCATTTTAGAGAAAATAATATGAAGGAAAATAATATGTTTATAAAATTTAATTCTAATAGATTTTGTAGTTATGTATTCCAAGGCCATGTCTTCTTTTATTTGTTTTTTCCCCATGACTAGGTGTATTAATGGACACAAGGACATGGACAGAAGGGTATATGCTGGAGGAAGCTAGATGTCGAACCACGAAACCTCCATCGCAATAGTAATTTAAATCATAAATATATTATTTTTAAAAAAAACTACAACGATATTTTAACAATTTTAACTGTAAATATGTAATTTTAAATGAAATGTATAAGTATCAACACAAAGAAATTCCCGGATGTCATGCTTTAAAATATTAGAAATACGGATGAGGGGCCTTTGCCCAAAACGTGTATCAGAGAAGATTCGGAAATAAAGATGATGTAAGAATGCCTTGTGTCCATTAATACACCTAGTCGTGGGGAAAAAACAGATTTTGTAGTAATTAATCAACCTAAAGAAATTGTTTCAATATTAAGTAAAAATTCTGTATATTACAATATTTTAATACAAAATTAAATTACATAGAAAAAATTATTATTTATATTATAAAAAATAATTTTTCCATGTAATTTAATTTTGGATTAAAATATTACTATATATTTTTGCTTTATGTGAAATTTATATAATTTTATTTAATATAATATTTATTCACATTAATTATTAAATTTCGTTGTAAAACTACTACATTTTTGAAAAATTTTATTTTATTGGTACACAATTTTTGTTTTTGTTTAAGAACAAAAACAAAAATTAAATTCACTTCTAGATGAAAATATTTTTAATCAATATTGTTCTTCTTTTGTAAAGAATAAACAGACTTTAATTAATATCAAGTAAACTAAATTTAATGTTTGAATATTTTTATTTTGAAATTTTATGGCAAATTCTTATTTTCATATAAAAAGCTTTTATTACTTATTAAAATTATATTTTAACATAATTTTTATATAAATTTTTCTGCAAATTTTGTGGCCATATTAGATAAAGCATATATTTATATTTTTTGTGTTAATAATATACTATGCAGCTGTTGTGTTTGAAAACTATTAATAATGAGCTATTACTTTTACATATTAAATTATGCTTATAATAATTAAATTTATTTGTCTGAAAAAAAATAAAAAGGTTAAAACAAGAAATGTTCTTGATGCAATTAAACAATTTTACTATCAACAAATCAGATTTTGAAATTTTTCATTATTTATACCAGGGATGGGCAACCTTTTTCTATGTAAGGGCCGCATTTTAAGACTTTTGAACTGATGCGGGCCGCATACAAGAGAAAGAGGAAAAAAAATGTTGGTAAATCAGAATTATTTATTCATATATAATTATAAATTAGATTAGGTATACTTAATTTAGCTTCTGGAACTGATGTAAACGTAATATATTGGAAATATTTGGTTAAATATTCGTCACTGCTAGTTTTAAATTAGTTTCCATATGTCTGTTAGCCGGTTTCTTGTTTTAATTTTTACTAAATTCATTGCGGGAAAAAGTATTCACATACATAAGTTGTAAAAATAACGTTTGAATTTTTGCTACATACTTCCTTAAGCTGGGAAATTGATATATTTATTCACATTTTATGCGTCGCGGGCCGCAAAATATATGAATGCGGGCCGCATGCAGCCCGGGGGCCGCAGGTTGCCCATCCCTGATTTATACCATAAAAATTTAAATTATTTGTAAAAATGATTTCAATTATATAACTTTTCAAAAACATTATATCTTTTATTTATATAGAAATGTAATAATATATAATTTATTAATAATCTTTTAAAAGATATATAATATTTTTCTGAAAATTATACTATTTGATATTTCCTTTATCATTTAACATCTTAAGTAATAAAATAATTTTTTGAATTATATATCCAAAGCCATTATAGAGATTTCTATTACAATGCACAAAATTTCCTGTCTCATGCATAATACTAATAACTTTGAAATTAAATAATGTGATTAGATAAAATTTATGCACTACATTTGTTAAAGAATTTCATATCCATTTACTAAATTTTTAGAAAAATTAAATCAATTTATCCTAATGGCTTAGAAAAAATTTTTCTTTCGTTTTTTTGTGTTCATTTCATTGTTATACGAAGTCAAGTTTCTAAAATGCATAAATTTTTAACAGTTTATATTAGTGTATGTGTGTATATATACACATTAATATAAACTGCTTAAAATTATTATATATATATTCCAATACAATATTCAAATGAGTTCTAAAATACCTGTTTGTCTTAACATTTTCCATGTGTTATCCAATGAACAAAAAATTAAAAAACCATGTGTTCCATGTTTTTTAATTTACCATGTGTTATCTTAATTCTTTCCTTTAAATATGTTTAATAAAATAAAAATTTAGAAAAGTGATGCTTTTTATAACTTAAATATGTTTGAAATAGGCTTGTGAATATTGTGTAGCATTTATTATTTTGTCCTCTGCAGATGACTAATTTAACATTATTTCTTACAAGTAATGTGAATAATTATGAATAGTAATTATTCTGAATATTTTAAAATAGTAGTCTTTCCACTATGAAAAGCTATCTTAAAAGAAAATGGTGGAATTTTTCTTTTTTAAATATAAATCCAAAAAGAAATACTTTCAGTATTTCTATTCATTATAAAATACTTATGTAAGATAATTTTTCTGCAATAGATAAAAGCATAAAATCACTAATATATATTTAAAATTTAACTTTAGAATATTAGAAATACCTACATAAATTACTGAATATTAGATTTGTTGAGAATAAACTAGATTATTTAAAAATTTGATTGCATAAAAATAATATTGTAAGAAAAAAATTTATCATATTTATTTCTAAAATTCTTTAAGTTAATTTTTATAAAATTATGTGCATAAAATTAACATTTTTTTAAACAATTAGATAATAAAGAATATATTACCTGAAATAAAACTTCTTTATATTAGGGATGTAAATTTAGTTTCCTAAAATTATAATCTACAGAATTCAGTTTATGTGTAAACTTTTAATGTTTTTTATCTCTTAAAATTAGATATTTCTAATATTTTTATTCATTCTTTGTAATTCTCTAAAAACTAAACATTAAATAACCTAAATTACAGAATTTAGATTATATAATTTTTAAATTAAATTTATCAAAATATTTCATATTTGTAAATAATCAGCTAATTAAATGTCAATAGTGATTATAATGATGACATGAAAAATTACATTTTTGAAATTTACTATGACTTAATCATTATTAAATGAAATCCAATTAGCAATGATGATCATCTGAATTGCATTTTTAGTTTAAACCAAATTATTTAATAGAAATTACTTTAAAGTAATACTGAACTGAATTGATTTTGGAAATATGTATGTATGCAGGTAGTACTAAACTTTCAGACAACTCACTCTTTCATGCATATTCAGCTTGACAAACAAAATTCCAAGCTATCATGCCTTAGTGCTTTCAGCCAGTTTTGGTTTCAGTAACTTAACGTTATCTAAAATGTTTTTTTTTTGCATTGTAACATATTTATTATAAAAAAGTTAAACTTTCCTACATTAAAAAGAGATCTTATAATTTTTATTTTTAGTTCTCCGAAGGAGCTCCTTTTGTTCAATTTTCAGTTTTGTATGCATTTCTAGGAACATATTACATCCAAAGTTAGAAATTTCTTGTATGCATACCTATGTTATTAAAATACAGTTTCATTTGTTAAAAGTAAGAATTATACTTATTGAAACAATTCTTTTGATGATTTATCTTATAGATTTGAACCTTGACTTTTCACGTCTGGGTGTGTATATTATTAATTCTAACATCCAAGTTATAATTGTAATGCTTGTTAATTAATGCCAATTCCAATAATATTTGAATACTGAAGAAACAGAAAAAGTTTATTTAGTAAATTGTATATTAACTCCAAAGTAATCTTTAAAATTTTAGTAGGAATTATCATGATGAAAATAATTAGATTATATTATACATCAATGTATATGCTAGTTATTTTAAAAAATTTATACAAAGCTTTAAAAAATGTATGAAATCCACAATGTCTTTAATGGATGGATCTAAAAGACTCATCTATTAAGGAATTTTTTAATATATATTTAAAAACAATCAATCATAAAAATAAATATAATAAGGATTAGATAAATTAAGTTTTTAAAATATTTTTAAAAAATGATCTAAGAAAACTAACTTCTCGACCTGAAAACATAATAAATTGTTGTTTTACCCACGAAATTAGTAGAAAAAGTTAAATTTTAACAAACTACCGAAAATGATTTTCTTTATGTATTTTAAACTTTTTTCGATCAATTTATTGATTCAAAGTCTAATTATAAATATTTATGGAAATTAATATTAAATGATAATGTTCTTTTCAACTGTTCAAAAATATATTAAAATCTACAATCCAAAATTTTATAACACATATACTGTATTTAGTTATAAGAAAATTTTTAGCATTAAAAATTCATTTTTGTCTTCTTGATAAACAGATGCATAAATACAATAATATGAATTTTTATATTCTGATTCATAGTTTGAGCCATCTGAAAAATTTTGAATTGCTATTTTTATACTTAGTTTTTCCTCCCCCTCTTGATTTTATCAATATTTATCGAATTATGGATATCGTCGTCATACTAAAAGTTTTGACTACTTGGTCGATGCATTTTTTAAATATGTTACAAAACAAGAATACATGATTATAACACTTACGTGTTGTGGCGTTACGGGAGCTGTAACGCCACTACACGTGTTATAATCACATAATAAACGTTGGCGTGAAGTGGCATTGTATTATATCATAAACAAGAATTACTCAATTTAATGAGAATATATTAATTTATCAAATAAACTTATAAAAACTTTCCTTGTTATTATTTATAGTGGTAATGTTTGTAGATTTAAATATTTTCCTGAAAATATTGTCTAAATAAATTTTAAGTTAAATCTGTCATAAAAATACTTATTCAGTGATAATATAAATCTACAAAACATTTAAGATTCAAATTACTATTGGTATAGTTTTAACTGTATAACTAGGTAAGCTATTTTGGAAATGATCCATGTTTAATAAAAAAACAAAAAATAAACAAGATTACCTTTTTGTATGTGCCAGTTACATTGAGATTAAAAAAAAATGAAGTCCTGGATTGTATTTTCATTCAAAGTTAAATAGCTGTAAAATCACGTAAAAAGAAATTACATTTTTAATTAGATTAATATCGTAACAAATGGCACAATATCTAAAATATTTGTTTCCAACAAGAGACATTTTAATAAATCCATTCACCAAAAAGAATTTAGCATTCATATCTTATTCAAGCAACATATCCAATACAACAAAATCTTATACATAAAAAAAAATTGGATATCAGATGTATAAAAATTAAGCAACAAAACATGAAAAATTTTAGCTGCTCTTTTGGTTAATTCTTAACATTTAAGAAAAGTTCAGTATTGGTAGAAAAATTTTTAATTAAAAAACTTTGATAATTGCAAATATAAGACAGTATTAAATTTAAATATATATTTCAGAACTGTAATAATTACATTTTTTGGCTTTGTTCCAATAACAGCCAAAATACAATAGAATTTAATTAGTAATTCACCAACTATTTCTGAGGCTAAAAAATTGAGTTATTTTCATACATTGTAAAAATATTAATAAAAAAAACACTAAAGAACTATTCTCTTTTAGTTCTAAAATAAGAAATTTGGCTCTGAACATAGCTGTATTAAATACCATATTCAGTTAAAGCACAATTCTGAAACATATTTTCCTCCATGTAAACTAAACTGCATGGACAAATTGCATAAAGTTACTGTGTAATATTTGCACAAATTGAAGTTAAAATATTTAAAATAATGGTTTTACCTAAAAATTGTGTTTAAAAAAAAAATGCTGTAGGAGTATTGTAATTTTTTTTAAAAAATGAAAAATTCAAAAAACTTATTAGAATTTTTAAATTTTTTGTATTTTATTTTCAGAAATTCAATAACAATTATATAATCAATGTAATCTAGATGAATTCAATGAATTTCTACAAACACATAACATGAGTAAATTATTAAGCTTTTCCTTTTTAACAGTTGTGCAAATTTTACACTTTTGTGTTCTACAGAAAGAAAATGTCAACTATATTGTGGTCTTAATCTCAATTGTTTTCAAAAATCGATGCAAGCTGGAAACAGTAAAATAGTAGCGAGACAGTGTGGCGACAATTTTTCTACAGTACAATTTGGAAAGACATCTAAACATTCAGATCCACAGGATAGAAGGAACAGTAAACAGCTTTGAACAATCCAGATGAATTTTTCTGGCAAAATACATTACATCCCCAACAACTTGATTAACCAATTTTTATATTTGATACTTGACCTACGGTAACAGGACAGGAAACAAAAAAGAGAACATTGTTCTGTAACACAACCGGACTCGTGACACGTATCTATTAACTACCGAAACAACCTGTGGAAACCTTAATACGAGTAGAATAGGGGATTTAGGATTTGGGAGAGCAAATTTCGAAGCAGAATGAGCACACAGACATTTCACTGTTCTTTCTTTCCCTGTGGGATTTTTGCTTTCACAGTTGCCATGATATCCTTCACTCTGACACACACCATATCAATATTTTTGTCAATTTGGACCTTGTAGGTTTCGTACACTTTAGGTAAGGAAAAGAATGCAACGTAAGCCAAGACAACAAGGGTCATTCCATTGAACCACGCACCGATGTAGGTCATGCACCACAGCAACATTCCCAACTTCAACGAATCTATCAGATCTTCTACCAGGAATAGACTACGCAATCTTTGCAAACTTGCATTAAAATGTACCATGACAGCATCTACGTACTCGTGGACCCGATTAGATGGAAGCGTGATATCCATATCCAAATATTCTTTGAAGGGATGACCATTACCAGATTTCTGAACTGCCTGCAGGACATTTTTGTAGATTCTAAAGCCGGTAGTGACACCAAGAACCATTAAAGCAGTGTATGCTACCACACTTATAACAGAACAATAGGTGAAGGAGAGCAATAACATCAATCCAACGCCGAAAACAACTCCAGACTTGCGGATATCTCTCCAATAAATCATATCGCGCACTGAAGGATGCATGTGTTCAGCTTTAAACCAAGCCATAGGGCAACAACTCTTACATACTTCGTTTGCTTTAACTGGTTCCGGCTTTTCTGCCACTTCTGTGCTTGTCGTCGTTACTTCTTCGGTATCCATATTGTTTTTCGTGTATTCGTTCTTCTTCCAGTTAATCCTCTCCAACGTCTGCAGAGTAACTGAAGATGGGCACTTTCTTTCCCGAAATCCTTTGCGAAACCCAACCGAAAGTAGTCCGGCGACGATTTCGAACGATACGATTTCCTGCTGTAAATAAAAAGCGACCGAAATATATATCCACACTACTTTAAATCTAACGAATAATCAAATTCGATCGTATATATTCGAAATTTATAACCAACTTTTGGATTACGATCCAACCGCCGAGCGAACTATTTTGATATCGGAAGCTTACACGTTCTATATTGAGACCGGAAGGCGAAAGCGCATGCGTTTTAGCTCGGGGTGTGGCTCGTCCAACTGAAATTATACGCAAATAACGTTCGAAAATTATTCATAACGAATAATTTAAAAGGAATAACTTTCGAAAAACTTAATTAATTTCTCATTTTAAAAAATATCGACTTCCGTTAACTCAGTTAAAATATACTGTAACAAATTATAATTTACATAAGTAAATTTCAGGTTTGTGACGTCACAATTCAAATTTCAAATATGTATTCAAATTTAAAACAAAAATAAATAAATTAGATAATTGTTAAGTATTCGAAAATGCGTAAAAATATACTTATGGTAATAATTTTCGTTTTATTATCGATTACATCGCTGATTTTTTTGTTTAATCTTCTGCGTTGGTTTCCAAAACCGATGTGAATCATTGGATTTTCTTATGATGCAACGCTTTTTCCAAAATACTACGTGCTAAACCACAATATGATAAATATAAATAGTTGTACACGTATCCATAGGTTATTTACCACGAAATACTTAATAGATATGCATTTAAGCGCACGTCAATTGTGAAAATGTTGACCTTCTTGTTGCTCAAACAAGAAATTTATTTAAATAAGCGGCAGAACTAGTTGATCGACTAGAATCGAATCAAGGTAAAATGGCTAAAGTGCATTCTGCTAAATATCGTGTTAGCAAATATAAATTCCTGGTGATTCGAATACGATTTACCAATGTTTCCAGTTGAGAAATTTTTAAAATAATTTTTATATTCAATAAGGAAAGAAGATTGAAAATATAACGATTCGATTGAGTAGTTTATAATATAAATATTTAGCTTATAAAAATACAAATGCCCGCAAGATTTTGCTTACACTTTTTAATATTGATTTAATTAATATATTTGCTTGGTAATTTCAGTCTTTCAAAACACGTTTAAAATTTCACAATATTCCACACTTTACTTCCGCGAAGCGCACCAATAAGAGCATTAATAAATCACACGATATAATTATATCTTGTCATATTAATTATTTTAATTAGTTAAGAATTTTTCCTTTTGTAATTTTTCAAATTTATTTTTTGCAATTTTTATCAATAAATACTGAAAGAAAAAGAGGGTAGAGCCCACGAAAATTTAAATTTTTACACTGATTATAAGGTAAATTTAATTACCTTTAATTTAAAAATCGATTCGTTTGCAGTTCAGTTAATTGTAAATTGCTATACTAATTGATTTATCGAATTGCCTCAATCTTATATAAAAGCTTTTGTGTAATTGCTGTTGCTGTAGCATGTCAAAATAGTTGTCATGGCTCGAAAGCGTGATTAAAAATCTTTATCGATTTTAGTCCATGAGATAGAATTCACAAAGTGCGCCGGTTCGAAAGTTCATCACGGGATAATGATTTTTAAGTCAGATAATAGCTATTTTTAATGATTGAAGTCCCTGTACTGTACACGAAATCATTTTTATTTATATAATTTATATTTTTAAAATTAATTAAATATGTATAATTAATAAATTTTGAGTAAGTTAAGATAATATTTTAAATTTAAATACTGAATTTTTATTATGGTTTTATACAAATGTTTAGAATTTTTAGCAGGAAATTATTATTTAAAAAAACAACTTTTGTTTAAATTGATACTTTAAAAGAGGAAAAATGAGCTCGACCTATATTATAAACAATTAAAAATAACATTTGTTTTAAGATATTGTTTTCATATAATTTATAACTATTCTTTTATATAATGATCTTTAAGTTATCTTCATTTTATTTTATTTTTGTTTTTCCGCGATATAAAATTAAATTTATATATTAATTACTTAATAAAATATGAGGAAATCTTAAGCATTTATTAATTATTGAATTTATTATGTTGTTATAATCATGATCTGCTAGTTTTTTCTGAAGGTTAGTTTATTTATAGTCAGGAATAAGTCTAAAGTATATATGAAAAGAAATGATATGATAAGAGACAAATAATACAACATAAATTGAAGATCTAACATCAAAACAAACTGCTAAAGCTCTTTACGCTGAACAAATATATGGGGAAACACACATAAAAATGATATATGACTGACTGTACAGGTTATTTCATTCTTTGGTATCGAGAAAAAAAATACAGTCCTATCAATTTTGTTTAAAATAATCAAATATTATTAAGCAGATTCTAGTTTTATACGGGACAACATTCGATATCAAGATGTACAAATTAAGCTTAGCTTAATTAAAATGCTACTTCGGAATGAAACTTTTTCAGAAAGAAAAACGCAGTTGAGAATGTATTGGATCTTGGCCAAAATGTTAAGGGGTATTTATTGTATTTTCTTTCTTTCTTTTTGTTACAGAAAATATGCAAAAATGGTAAATTCTACAGATTCTATTGGTTTCAGCATGAACATAATCACATTATACCCAGTTAATTATTTATTTAAAATATTAACACATTGATTCGTGTAATATTTCAAAATAAAAAAAATAAAAAAATAAAAGACTGAATGGCGTAGTTGTTATTCTACACATTATCTTAAAAAAAAAAAATTTAATAAAACAATTTTATTTTTACAGAACAGCGAATCGATGTCATACCAGACATAGAATATAAAAAGAAACGACGTGCAGAATAAGGTAATGGTAATTGTAGGTTGTTGATCTAGTGCAGTCTAGATTTAATTTTCGATTTTTAACAGAATTACCTAATATTAATTTTTGATTTGAAATACATCGAATCATTTGATACCTTAAATATATAATATTAGATTTTCTGTTACTTATGCGACATAAATATTTACATCTAGACAATTTTATCAACACAATGACCTATTTTAAGTGGACTTATTGTAGACTTCGTTATCAATCAGTTCTAGGATTTTGGAATAGTAAATTTAGGTTTATGATCAATGATACTTTTGATAATTTTACATTTTTCAATATTTTAACGCATATAATGCTAATAATAATAATAATAATAATAATAATAATAATACTGATTTTAATGTTTTGAATCAATAAATAATTTAGGATTGATGCATAAAAGTTTTCAGGATTTGTTTTTTAATGGTGCTATACTATATTTTAAGCGCTTGATAGGTGGAATGACGTCACTCAATCAATACATGGTGTCGCGTCGTAGACCTACATAATGATCGAATACCCCAGAACACGGAAATAAATGCATTTAAAGATGAAATAAATTCATCATAAACATATATTAAAATCTTTGAGTGGGCTAAATTAGGTTAAAATCGCTAATGGCATAGTCCATAGATCGTTATGACTAAACCATTTCATCAGCATGACTAATATATAACTATTCTACGTAGCGTATCGACTAAAAATTAATTTTATAAACTGAAAAATATTTTTAAAATTCTTCGCTAAGTGATTCTGATTTATATTTTAGTAATGATTATACTTAATTTTTAAGATATTACATTTTTTTATACGTGTTTATTACTTTTACATATTTAAAAATAATAAAAAATTATTTATTATTTAATTATCAAATTAATGTATTTTTAATTCTTAACTGCTGTAAAATTTTGTAATAATTATTGTTTTTTTTTCTTTTCCCTCCGGACGATTGAGTGAGGTTATCCATTATATTTAACTGTTGACGTGACATCGATCTTCGTTGTGGTAGTTCTAAAAACATCAATGCATCCATTATAACTTTCTTGGATCGATTTAAATCTAGAAAACTTTACATAATATGATTAGTTTCGGCTTCTAAAATATTTTAACATTGTCACCAAGCCTATTATCAACAAAACAAAGAGCGGCATCGCTGATATGCGCGTCTTTCGATAAGTTCCATAGTTATTAGTTAAATATTTAAAAAATATATAATGTATTGATTTTAACAATCGTATGTGTTTATATGATTTAACCTTTGTAAGGTATTACGTGAACATAAGTCGATCAGATTACACTTGTTAAATAAATCCTGAGAGTAAATTAAAACAAAACACACTCCTAATCGATAATTTGCAAATATTTTAACGTCGCATTTAAATTTATTCAATGACTCTAGAATGTTTAATTTTACGGGTTTGAATTTATCAATGAAAGCTATCAAATTTCAGTAATTCTTCTAAATTTATGCGAGATCATATTATAAATAGTCTATTATCTTTCGCTATTTTTCTGGTTAAAAAGTTAAATTTTAATAAAAAAAATAGTAAAATTAAAACAATTTCAATGCATAATTATTTTTTATCATCTCTCCTAAGATAAAAATGTATAAAATTAGAAAAAAACATAATACAACAACAAAACTATTAAAATCTCATTTGATGTATCATCCAAGTTCTTCTTAATGATCTTAATTTATTTCAAAAATTCCTAAATATGAATAATAAATTATTTAATACGGTCGAAAACGCATTAAGTAAAATTATTCACATTTGTCTCTGTCACAGGTGATAGCAGTAATGACGTCAAAGGAACTGATAATCGAATTGCCGTGAAGCTATTAAATAAACTCTTTACTTGATATTTAAACCCTGGTTTAAATTTACCATAAATTTACCTTGACTTAGTACGAATCTCTTGATTGTAATCGTAAGGTTTATCGATTAATATAATCAATGCTATTTCTAAATACTCATTGTCATGTGTTGTTGATTTAGAGATAAGATAGACAGGTAATTGCTTTTTTTTTTTTTTTCCTTGTTTACTTTATCGTTCTATCAGACCGAGATTAATCATAGAAAGTCTATCAGTAAATAACTCATCTTTGACCTTTAAAACTCGTCATAAAAATGTAAAATTCCATGAAATAAATATATATAAATATTCTTTCTTTTATTAAATTTAGTATAATAATCCACTTTCGTATGAAAAATAAATATTTTTGTTTAGAGTTTTTCTTTTATTAATAAATTCCACCAAATTATCAAAGTAGAAAATCGGCTATTTTGCTAGCAATTATTATAAAAATGAGGTATAATTATTCAAGTTACGTTTAATTTGCAAATAAATTTATATTCGAAAAAATATAAAATAGCTAGATCATATTATAATGGAGTTACAATGTAAATTATTATTACAATAACATACTTAATTAGATTTAGATGTTAGTAATTATCTGTAATATGAATCAATACTGTAAATTCTTGTTTATAACTGAATTTAATTAAAATTAAATTTCCAATTAAAAAAACTTTCTTTAAACATACCTTATCCTAAGTAATTGTATTGTAATATATTAAAAAATTAACTTTGATAATCGGTTTGATATTATCAGAATAATTGACATAAATGGTAATTTATTATAAATTTAATTCGTCATTGTTTTATCTTGATATCACGCTTCATATTATTTTAATACTTGTATAATTTAGTAATATTTTTAAATTAATTCCATATAAATACAGTATACATTTACAAAATTATAAACAATACAAATGTAGAAAATCCTTTAAAAAGCTGTGAAATAAATTCACTTTTTCCACCAAAAAATACATATTGTGATATTAATTTTAAGTAGTATAATAATTGAAACATAGTTGGATCAATATAGCTACTGTACTGTACATCAAGAGCGAATACGTTTAATATTCTACGTAATATATTTACCATAATATATGTATTTTTCGAATTATACTTTTGAAAATTACGTATATCAATCAACTACGCTTTAAATATAATATATGGATGTATACAGATTAAGCAACATAATATTTTATAGAAAAACAGTTTTATGACGATATCCATTATACGGTTGACAATATAGACAACAAGTGATATATTTATGTTAATATATAATTTATAAATGTGTATGAAAGGTATTACGGTAATTATGTAGAGTTGTACAACACTATATAAAATAAATATTATTTATTATGATGTTTATTGTTTTAAAAATATTAAATCAAATATAACACCTGTAAAATTTATATAATTGTCTTGTAATATTTATTTTACACCGTATTTAATTATAATTTATCTAGAAAAAACTCAAGCGTTAGTTTTTAATTAAATATTTGCTGCAGATTTAAAGTGTTTTTTTTCCATAAAGTTAATGTTTTAGAAAATTATTTATTTATTGTTTAATCGTTATAAGAAAAATTATTATTTAAAATATAAATAATATAAAACAGCAATTTAAAAATTGATCGTTTTATTTTTACTACATTTACCAAGAATGCAAATTAGAATGATTTTTAAGCTTAATAGCTTAAAAGTTATTCTAATCTACTATTGAATTTAAAAGTCATTTTAAGTTGACTTTTAAGATTAATGGTTTAAAAGCTTATTATCTTTCACATTTTTTAAGTCATTAAACTTAAAAGGTCGGAACTTTTTAAAGCTTTAGAATAGGATTTTCATTTCAAAAATAATTCCCTAAAATAACTATTTTTTAAGTTAATATATTCATTCGGAAATTTTATCGTGGTTGTTTTTTAAAACACGGAATTTTTCACATTAGATAATTAATAAAAGCACTAGTAAAACTGAAATCTTTTAAAATTTTAATACAAAAATATATTATTTTAAAATTTAAAAATAACCTTGTATCTGTTACAGAAATAAATTCAGCTTTGGCTAATTATCATTAACTGTCCAAAAATAAGTTTTTAAGCTAGAAGTTTTCGTCTTCAAAGTTTTCATTCCTTTACTGGCAATTTCATTTTATTATATTAAATATACGACAGTAATTCAAATGGAATTTTTTATATGAAACATTAAAAAATTAATTTTTCATTATAATTTAAACTTTATAAAATGTAGTTTTGTTTCTTAAAAAATTTAATTAATAATATAATTTAATGTAGATAAAAAATATCTTTATTTACAATGCAATTCATATAATTTATGGAATATTGTATAATTATAATGTTTATTATTATTGATTAAATTGTAATATTTAGCTCATTTTAATCAATTGAAAAATGCGGATAAAAGTCTAAGTTATCAAGTGATAACTAGAGATTCGGGTCAATGACATCGTTGAAATATTTCTATTTATAGCTACTCTTCTTCAATAACGTTGTGTCAGATTTTATCTTACTATTGAAACTTAGAACTGATACTCCTTCAATGGAGGTTACCTGAAGCAGTTATTCCAATTATCAGAAACAAGTTTAGAATCTGTAACTCATTGTTCATTTTTCACAGGTTCCTGCTTTTTGTTACTTTAATATTTTATGCCGCATCAAGAATTCCATTTTAAATATATTTAAAATTTATAAAGATATATTTCATATTAGAATATATTTATTAATATATAATTCAATTTATTTTTTTCTTTGATGTGATTTAAATTATTTATATTTGTATGAAATAAAGGATTACAACTTTCTTTTAAAATTTTGCAATAATTGATAAATATTAGAAAATGAATTTCATATAACTTTTAACCTAATTTCGATATTTATATTAAATTTTACCATTGACTTTAGTAGCTTCAAGAAAATTTTCAAATAAATTTCAAACATTTAAAATTATGAAAGTTAATGGTAAAATTTAATATAAATTCTGTGAAATTATATTTTTTTCAATATATTTTATGAAATTAAATTTTGTGAAAATTGTAGATAGGCCTATGTAAAATAATATCGACCAATAAAAAATATTTCATCGCAGTATAACTAGATTAAGGATATTTTGTTTCCTAAGCAACATAATTTATAGAAATTTTTGATTTTAGACTTTTATATGTAAAACAATCTTTTTCTAATAAAAAATTAAATTCATATATATATAATTCGTGTGAACTAATATACATTCGGCCAGAACTGTGAATATAATATATATAACTGGTATGTATAAGATGTGGGATTGAATCTGAACAAGTATAAGAAATATCTGGTTTTACCAAAATGCAGACTGGCCTTGTTAAAAAAAAAAAAAAATCAGTTCTTTTTAACAGCATTAAAATCAAGAATTCTATAAATAACTAAATAAAAACGTGAAGAGATTTAATATTTCGAAAACCTTTATTAAAATCCATATTATTTTTCTTAATTACAAAATAAATTAATATAATTATTATATTAAATATTAGGAACAGATTTTTATAAATTGTGTAAATTTAGAATATAATTACTCTTTTGCTTTATTGCATTGATTAATTGAAATCTTAACTGGAAGCATTTACCACGCCATTACTTGACATGAAAATTTTTTCACGTTAATAATGTATTTTTAATATAATCTGTATCTAAGACTTAAAAATCTGTTAAAAATAATTTTTAATTAAATTTTTAAAGACATTTAAAGACAAGTTAAAAAGTTTTTGTTTATTATTAATATCGGTATAATTTTAATTAAGTTATTAATTACTTTATTTATTATTAGCAATTAATATAAAAAAAGTACTGAAAGCAATTACTGTAATGTGCTATTTTGCAGGTTTTTATTTTAATATTGTATAATTATTATTACAAAATCAAAGCAGTATTGATTATATACTGCTTTATATATTAACTAAACTATTAGCCTAGGTACTAAAATAGTTTTTTTGGAAAAAATGTTATATTTTATTGAAATCAAATGGATAAAGGATGATTTAATTATTAAGATGTATGAATAATATTACCTTATAACATTATATCCGAGAAGTTTTGAATAGAATCATTGCATCAATACATATGAATAGCTAAAATGTAAACATATGTAATAAAAGTTTGATTTTTATCAATATTAACCAAAGTCATTATTTATTTTCTTCTCTCTGGAGATGATTTTTCTTTAAATGGATTACATTACTTTTTATCTAATAAGTAGAAAGTTAAATAAGAGATATTGTTCAAGAATTAAATATAAAAATTGATTTTTATAACATAATAAATCTATTTTTTTATTAAATGATTTGACAGAAAGAAGAATTATATTTTAGAAATAGCATGATAATAATTTTTTTATCAGATTTTTTACTCAAATGTCCCTATAAGTAATTTTCTTATGAAAGTTTCATCATATTACTTAACAAAATTACAGTATGTCGCGTATTGATTTAGTGTCAATGAACGAATCGAATTGTCAGATCAATAATATAACTTCGAGTTACGAAAATTGATTAAGTCAAGAAGATAGAAATATAATATTGATCCAAGACTTAATTACTTTTAGGATTTATTCGAATAATTTCTTAAAAGATACATCTGATTTTGACACTAAATTATTGGGTTTTTACCCAATAACTACACTATTTAGGGTAAAAACTACAAGATATAACAATAAAAACCTATGTTCATATACTTAGAACAGGATAAATAAATTAAATATTCGAATAAAATATTGTGCTGTAGCTTGTTATTACGCTAGTTCGTATAGACGTAGCATGATTTAGGTCCAATAATCCGAATCAATGACCCGTGGAATCTTCTTGGAACAGGTTTCAAAAAGTTCAAATTTAAATTGATGTGAAGAATCAACTATACGGAAATCAAAGTATCTTTTTTATCTTCACTCGATTAAAATTATACGGGAAAAAACCTGAACATCTTTAAGGCAATTTCATCAGTGCCATAGTTATGTATCAAAGAAAAAAAGAGGATATAAGTTATGTATAAATCATAAAAAGCATATGATAGAGTTGTTCGGAACTTTACACTTTATGAAATATCAAAAAACGCAATAGTTTATTTTGAAATTTCTAAAAAAATTTCAAAAATAAGTAAAAAAATTTCAAAATAAGTAATCTTATTTTTGAAATTTTTTTAGAAATTTCCAAATTTGTTTTTTGTTAAAGCTACGCACTAGATAATCTATAAATAGTGAGTGTAATAGTCTATTCTTAGCAAAAAGGGAGGGGGGAATTCAATAAGAATATTTCAATACAGAGTTTACGTTTACTTATTTACTTAATTATGGTAATTTAGTTTCAGGATATAATTATATTAAATAAAGTTGCATGTTTTTTTCTAGAAATGACATTAATATATTATGTAGTTAACTAAAAGTTGAGTAATGATTTACTGTAAATTTTCATTGAAGACATACATTATTTTCAAAATCATATATGATGTAAATTGTAATTATTTCTATTGCTATGAACTAAAATTCAATCTAGACCAATTTATTTGAATTCCTTAGATTTTCACTTAAAATAGTATAATTAATTGTTGTGTTGCTGATAGGAATTAAAAAATCTGTAAAATATAAATTGGCTTTAATAAAAAATAAGTTTAAATACTTCATTTTTTTCGGGTTTTAATTAAAAATCTCAATGGCAGCAAACGAATTTTACTTTCAGTAATGATTTGATAACATTTTTCATTTGTGTCTATTGATAACTCGAAAGTACAGCGAAGAGTCGGAAATCCGGATTTGGCTATTGAAAAATGAATATTAAGCGTAAATAATAAGTTCGTTGTCAATGTTCTTTCGGCCTTACATTGTATAACATTCATTCAAAATTCGTAATGTTTTAAGTTTTGAAATTACGATTAATGTATTTTTTGTTTAAATAGCCTATACGGATTCTGTAAATCATATCTGGAATCTTTGTAAGTGTTCCTACTTGTGAAATACTGACGTGAACTTAGAACACATAAAATTCAATTACAGCGTATTTGGAATTTACAGCACTTAAAATGCTAATTTACACATATATATTTAAAAACCTGGACAAATTGAAAATCCGGATGTGATCGGTTCCATTATTCCGGATTTTCCACGCTTCGCCGTATTAACATTTTTAAATAATCAATAATAAGTTATTAAGATTACGTAAAGCTAAAAATCACTCTGTGGAATATCAATAATTTTAACATCAAAAAATGTATTATATTTTTATAACATCGATATATTTCTATGAAATAGCATAGTTATCATAATTGCAATACAAACATCTTAATTTAAATAAATTTAGATAATAATTTTACATTATTATTTGAATTTTTACAAAACTTGAAATATTAGACATTGTATTTAGTCTACATTAAATAGTATACAATTATTTATATACAACTAAAACTTAATTTAAAGAAAATAATTATAATGTTATACAAAAAAATATAAATTTAAGTCATTAGTATATGTATTTTTTAAATTTATTAAGCAAAATATATACATATATATATTTAAAAAACTGATTCAGGATAACATTGAGATGATACTATGTCAAGGTACTCAAGTTTTTAACTTAAAAAAATTTAATGAAGTTTAATATTTTCGAATTTATTCTAATTATTTTATTGAAACTCTTTTAAAACCTGTAATATAAAATTCTGTTGTTCCATTTCAAGAAAACTGAATAGTTTTTATCACATACAGTACTTTATGCATGGCAATCTCACGTTCTTTGTTTTCTATGCCATCTATAAGGTAATGGATCTCATCTTCCTCGCGAATCATTGCAGGGCAGTTGATTCTTAATAGTTTTAATTTGGAATAAAAGTAATGAGTGATAAAAATAATTCTTGCAAGAATTACAGATTATTATATTGAATTTTTAATCTACTTTCATATATATATATTTAATATTTTAATATATTTTATTCTCAGCTGTTTGTTGATAAATTTAATGAACTATTTCCTTATATAATTTTCAGAATGATTTTAAAATATTATAAATAATTTTTCTGATTATCTTAAATTGACCTGTTGAGTTATTTAGAATGTAAGGCATGAACGTAAACAATATAAAAAATTAAATTAAACTAGACGTGTCCGGTTAATATTGTTCCGGAAAAATTGAACTGATAAACAGAAAATTGAATTCTAGATAAAATCATAAATAAAAGTCTTCAATGTTTGTTCTTCCTGCAACATCGAGTAACCTTTATGCGTGGATGTTGAAAATAGAAATTATTCAATTATATACTAATTTTTTACGTATGTTTTTATTTCACATAATTAAGAAAATATCCGGGTTGTAACCGGTTTATTTTATGTTTACTTCTTAAACAGTAAATAGTTATAAAATAATTATTAAAAAAAATCAAACAAAAATTTGAATTTGAATTATTATATACTAATTTATTTACATTATATTACAAATCATAAAAAAATGCATCATTATCAATAACATTTGCTTCTTTATACTGATTACAACTATAAATTATTATTTTTCCGGTTCTGTTATATATAACAGAGGGAGAGTATGACGATCGATCAAAAAATGACCCCTCCCCCTAAGATTTTTACATTGATTGAAACGTCAAGAATGCAAAAATATTCGGGGATTTTTTCTGTATGTATGGAATTTAGTATGTGTGTGGGGCAGAATTTTGTTTCACTCAGTTTGAAGCTTAATAACGCCTGTGCTTTTTGTTGAATATTTCTGAAATTTTGCAGGGAGGTTTCTGTATTAGGGGGATTAGTGCTATTAAATTTTGGTGGTTAAAAGTCTATGGGGTGGGAAGATAAAGAGGGTGTCGTGTGTCATATCTCGAATAGGGTCGGACTTAATGACGATTTCACTCATTAGCATTTACAATTTTTTTTACAAAACCCATTCCTATTCTGAAAGTTAAGCTTTTTGTCGTTTTATAATAATTAAAAATATAAAAGTTTTTAAATAAAATATCATAATAGATGGCGCCACACGCGCAGTTTTAAATGTTGCCGGGAAAGTTAAGCAACTCTTTGCTGAAATTTTTTTCTACTGTCGTAAAATATTCGTAAATGTTTAGTAAATGTACAGTACGTATTGTACATATATTTACGTACAGTACATTTACTAAATTTAAATTTTGCTAATATATTGATACGAGCATTTTAAATTTAATACTTTTCTTAAATATATTTAATTGTCTTGCTTCAAAGTATGGAGATTTATTATTAAAATTTTTTAAATTTTAATAATAAAATGTACAGTATTTTTTTTTCTTTCATAAAATTGCTTACATAATAGAAACATCAATTGAAACATTCTATTTTTAGTAGATGTTATATATTTTAATTTTTTATTTTTGATTAAATCTTCACGCATTAATTAATGCTATTAAATAATCGAGTTAATAGAAGTTGCATTTAACAGTTTTACCGTTAATTATTAAATAAAATAATTGTAGTAAATTTTAAAGATACGAATATTTTATATTGTTAATTTTATCTTTTTATTATCTTATTTCTTGTTTTTGTTATTAAACAATAAGGGAACAATAACTATCACAATGATGAGAAGAAATCAATAATGTTGGGTGATAGAACAACGTAAAAGAAATATCAATTATTCAATTTTTAATTTGGTTTTAAATAACTTGATTAAGTATAATCACATTAAACAATTTCAAAAATGAATATTTGTTTGTAAAATCAAAACTGTAAATTATACTTAATTTGTATGTCTAACTAATGAAAGCGGTTATTGTGCCATGTTTAAAATCTTAACATGTTATAATTTGTTGGGTTTTGACACTTAAAATATATTAAATTTTTTACTTTGTTTATTAAAAATTCTTGATAAACTAATCTGTAAAGCTTCCTTGAGTGGAAAACACTTAATTGGCCAGTTCCCCTCTTCTAATCGATCATTTAGTCAAGCAATTCCTGCACCCAAAATAATATGATCTAGAAAATAAAGCCATCTTTTATTATAAGAGTGGAAAGAATCGTCTTTCGCGACGTCCACGATAAAAATAGAAACATAGGAGACTTTTCTAGCAGCATATTGCTGTGGAGAAATGTTTATATATATAATTTAGTACAACATTATGTTGAAAGATTGGATTATTAATTCACTAATAAATTGTACTGTACTGTACATAATACGTGACGTTTCGAATTATATCTTTATTAATTTTAATAAATTAGCAGGTTTTTAAATTGACGAATGTATCATTTTACTGATTTCGAGTGCCATTTATATGTGATTTAATATGTTTTAATAAGCGACCACTCGAATGTAAGTAGCAGAACATAAATATTTTTAAGATAAAGAAAAATTACATTTGAATTTGTAAGTACTAAATTTAGAAAATAGTCCTTTTTTTAAAAAAGAAAAAGGATAAAAATATAAATCTTATCTCTTAGAGTATTCTATAAAGCATAAGACCTTGAAAAAATTAATGTGAGCCTAATTTATATTTAAAAACTGAATATTCTAGATAATTATTTAAGAAAATTTTAAATTGTTCACATTTATTTAATTAATTCTTTTGTAATTTTTTAGTTTAAAAAAACAATTTGTCTTTCATGCTCCCAGTAAAAATACGTAAAATTATCGATCTGCAACACGATATATTCAATTGAGCAGAGAGAGGAAAAAAAAACAATTTAATATATCCCTGTACGAATAAAAAATAAGCTACATTATGACTAAACACTACAGTTACGATATTTAAATATAATTATCACATTAACTTATAAAAATAACGTCGCATTAAGTATTCCCGGTGCATGTTTATGTGGGAACATTAACATCATAAAGGATGAAATTAATTTAATTTAATTTAATTCGGTTAAAAAAGAGCATACAGGTAGAAAAAAGTAATCAAATCCCGAAGAAAACAGAAGAAATAGCAACGAAGTTAAGTCGAATAATATAAATTTAATATCCAAATGCTCGATGTCGTAATATCGATTTTTCGAGTATCAAATACTCAGATGAAGATTGCATTACTCATTAATCCTTTTTTCGTGTTATCATTAAACACCTGCTACGATAAAAGATTTCTTTGGGAATTTTATAAACTGTTATATTTATTCACCAAGTTATCCCAGTTTTTATCAATTTTCGGATTAAGACACAGCGTATAATGCGCATGCTTAAAGGGTAGCGTTACCTCTCTTGTCAATCGATTCCTTACTAGAAAAAGGCGACAACCTCGAGTATAAATCCAATATTTTGCGTAAATATCGCATATTTTAATATTTTAAACTATGTAAAAAAAAGAGAGAGAGAGAGAAAATCTACAGTTTTGCATAAATTAAATTCGAAAAATCTCCTAGATGTTTATTTACATAATAAAATCTACCAGTTCGTCAACCCTGGAAGTCATTTCCTTCGCTTCGAATGGGTCTTGTTGTTGGAGAATGACGTAACGCCGCGTTATTTTTTTTCTCCCTTGTTTTTACAGATGAGCGATTACAAGCATTATGACAATGCAAAATAAATGGAATTTTCGAAGAATGCAAATAATAAATTGCTAAAAATGAGTATTACTTAATAATTTTCAATAATTTATAACACGGCTACTCTTCGTTGTCGATCAGGTTTGTCGGGTAATGATCCCAATTGCATTAAAAGATAATAACAATAATAATTTTCTGGTTGACGAAATCGTTAGAAATCTCTTTGACGTCATGGGAAGTGTTCACTGTATGACACACTTTACAGCTTGCATTATTTAATATACGTTTACGCAATTTAGTAAATATTTTATTTTAAACTCGATTTCCTATTAAGTCAGCTGATCGTATACATTATTTTACATATTGGCATGTGTTTGATATTGATAATTATCATTGCACAATATAATAGACACGCATATATTTATTTATTTATATATTTTAATAATTTTATTTTTGATTTTGTAAACAGTTTCTCAATCGCGTATTAAGGTTACTGTTTATATATAAAGTACGTGTTTTAAATTTTATAATAAATTATAATACTGCTTAATCTCGCTAGATGGCGACAGGCTCGCATTCGGGGTATGACCTTGTGCTTTTCAATGTCGTTTCTTCTATCCTTAATATTATTCCTGTAATTGTTTAAATTGGGCAGTTTGAGATTAAATGGAAATCCTTTGTTCGCCGGAAATAACTTTTCAGAACAGAAGCCAAGGTCGTTTGTTTAGATTAGCGGTTCCTTTTTTTATTCCTTCCGAAATTCTTTTTAACGTGCATAAAAATGCACATAGATCTTCTCCTGTAGCTCGTCTCGACTAAAAAAAGAAAACCGAAATGAAAAAAACTCCGAGTACATAGTAAAAATATCGTAGATTTTATTAGAAATTTCAGCTTAAAAATTCAACTTCGATTAATCGATAGGAAGTGAAGGAACTAAAATAAAGACAATGTAGACGTGATGACGCCCATAGGAGAATGGCGCAGACAACGTGGCACCCCTTTTTTCGATTTTTGCAAAATTTGCTTCCATGGTATGTTAATACACCACTACCTGATGACGCAATCATTTTAATTGTTTTCTGGCATCCCTTCTTTCATTTAATATGTTTAACGCTTCTTAAAAACCTTTTCATCGGTGTAATTTTAATTCGTTTCTAATTTATGTTAATTAGTTCGGAAGGCAATTAAATAAATATTAATACTGTAACTAATTAAATCAAATTACAGCTGTCTGCACGTATCACTTTCTAAGATTCCCTGCTGCCATCTAGTTTCCGGAAATTCATTTACTGCCTCAATTTATTCTCTGTTTCTCTCCTTTTTTTATGTATTGTTGAGCTTTTCCGAGCGAACATTTTATATATATTTATTTTTATAAAGGTTTAGAATATTTATGACCTTCGGTACATTTATTTTTATATGTTTTTGTCGTATTATTTCCGTTCCATTAAACGAATAATTTAATTATTTACTTTGCTTAATTTATCGATTAGACGGCAAGTTTCTAATGGCGCGACAAGAAAAGTTATTTTTTTTTAACACAGAAATTACAAAACAGAATTAAATTGGAAAATGGAAAATGCGACAAAATTACTTTGAAAGTTTCAAATTATCCAGAAAATTTCGTAGTTTTTTAAGATAAATAAAAGTTCCTCAAGTCGCTCTTTTATACATAATAGGTCTACTGTTAAATGGTATAGGCCAGGGATGGCGAACCTTTTTGAATCCGCATGCCATATTGTAAGCATACTTAGCTTTAAAGATGTTAATGCGTTCCAATGTCTTAGACTTCGAATAATGATATTTAAAGAAATTAAATGAATACGCTTTAATTCGAATAAACGTAAAAAATCTGATTGAAAAAAGATGATCACGTGATAAACAGAAAGGATGATTGAAAAAGACAGAAATCATATGATACATTACGTGCCAGATGATTTCTCTTACGTGCCATAGGTTCGCCATTCCTGGTATAGGCCTACTAAAGTTAGATTTTTATACTTTTTCGGCCAACAAACAAACAATTTCAAGCTATCGCTCGGTGGCAATTTCTGCTAATTATTTTGTTGCAGGTAACAACTTAAATCGCTGAAAATTAATTTTTTTTGCCTATTTTCTGTTTAATCCGAGATTTTAAGGTTTAAAATATTAATGGTAGAAAATAAAACTTTCCTATCTTGGTATGAGATTTTATAATTTTCTTTTTAGCTCTGTAGAAACGAAATTCCGTTTATAATATGCGGTGCTATTGTTTCACTTTCGTACATCCGTATTTTCGTCAGAAAATGGGGGACTATCTGTACATAATACATGGTTTTGATAGTCATTTTTAAGAAAAAGCAATTATGAAAAACAAAAACAAATATATATATATATATATATATATTTGGAATAAGAAGTCATTCAATGAAAATTAAAAATAAAAGAAAAATACCGTAAGTATCTTGTGTAATGATCATTTTCAAGATTACAGTTAGTAACGAAGTTTTGTTACCAATTACACTGTAATTCTCTTTACACTATCACGTTTTTTTCCATTTATTACTACTTATTCAATTTATTTTTATTAACGTTTCACTTATTTTTACTTTTCCCTGATCACTGCAGTTCAGAATTCTTTTATTAATATTGCGTTTAAAGCTAAATCTGTTGTTTGTCATACTGCTTTCTCATTTCATAATCGTTTCGTTTCATTATGAAAAACTTCGTCCATCTATTGGCTGTAAGTTTTTAAAAATATAAAACTCTGTACTACATAAGAACATTTCCTTTGACAATATCATTACTAGAAATTTCTCATCAGAATTCCGCTGAATCTTTCGTTCGATAGGATATTATTAAAGAAAAGAACATAATTAGAATAATTGAAATATAACGAAAGTTCGACCGCCTTCAATACTGATGTAATCTTCATACATATAATTTAATTGCCTCAATTTTGTGGTATATTCAACGTTGCCAAAGGTTCGAAGTTTTCTTACGTAACCAAGAGTTTGGAGTGTCGATACGAGAAACAAGCGTGTCTCATATGCTAAAAATACGAGAATTGTTGACCGATACGAGTTTTCGATAACATATTGACACTGTTTATTTTACGTTTTTAATCAGTACTATTGTTAAAAGTTTTTATTATCTTCATTAATTTTTGAGATTCATTACATTTTAATTTGTAATCTGTATTCTGTATGTACAGTACAATACAGTACATTAAAAGCAAAATGTTCCATCACCGCAGCACACAAATAACGTAAATTTAAAAATTAACTTTATTTACAGTTTGAAAATTTCGAAACAACTTTGCGAATCCCATACCCCTATGCGCGACCCTTCACGAGATATAGCCCTGTAAAAATCGCCTACGTCATTTCCGGCCACGTGGAAGTGAAGCGTACCGTTTCGTGAAAAAGCGCGTGTCCTCAGCTCTCCTTGCGCGATTCCCTGCTGTACCCCTCGCCGCCTTCTGTCCCTTCCACATGGTCCGTGGGCAACGTCACCCACCTGCAAGGCTTATATAAGAAGGTCAGGACACGCCATTTTGGGACTTTTTGAGTCGCGTGTTTAAAACAAACTCGTACGAGGTCAGCATATCAGTCGTATAAAACTGCAGTCAGTTTTATACGACATTAACTAAAATTGCATAAATTAGTTTAAACTAATTTTTGCTGACTGCTCGTACAACTTTGTTTTAAACATGAGATTCAAAAAGTCCCAAAATGGCAACTCCAGTTCACGTGTCTTAACTTTCTTATATAGACCTTGCCCACCTGAAGTCATCCGTTGCCTGTAAATACAATTATTAATTATACCTTTGCCGGGACGCGAAGCCCGGTCCACAATGACGGCACTCCATCTCTCAACCCACTAGCCCGCCACGTCGTCTTGCTAGAAACATTTCGGAACTCATATTTCAGAGAAGAGAGCCCAAGGATGGCACTGTGCATGACATCCCAACCACGTGGTCTTCCCTCAGTCATACAAATGAGCCATACGCGCCCGCAGGCCTAATAGAGTGCTAACTGCGGGCCACGTACTCGCCTTCATATCCTCGACCTAGTATTTGTTAGTACAAGCGATAGTCATCTCGTACTCTCTCAAACGTTTTGGATCCTGCCGCGATTTTTGAAAATTAGAAATTATTGAAATAGAGTGGAGACGGATCATCTTTGGTAATGCATCCAACCTCGAGTGGACTTGCAGCCTTGAATATCGATTGAGCTGAAATAAAAGGTTTTCTATTAGCGTAGCTAGTGACGGTCATCTACCGGAGGGATAGGTTACGTTTTTTGAACAAGCCGCGAAAGCGGCGCGTAGTACTAGCGGATCGCGAGCGCGATAGCGAGCTTGTCAGGGGCCGTAGCGCGATAGCGAGCAGCTGAGGGGCCGTAGGCCCCGAGGTCGAGGAGCGCGGGGACGTGCGAAAAGGACTTAACTCCAACTGCAGGTGGTCAGTGTGCCCGTGGATCAACATCTGCCTCTGTTGAAGGTGAGTGTACAATCTGAGTGTACAGCCTTTTACGTGGGCAGTTTTCTTTAGTCTTTGCCGATGTGTATTTAGAATATATGGCCGGCTTGCCGGAGTGCCTGTTAAACACGCGATAGGCTTAACGGAGAGAGCCATGCGACTCCCGATCGCAATTGCCGGAAATGACGTAGGCGATTCTTTACAAGGCGACTTCTATATCTCGTAAAGGGTCGCACGTAACGATATGGTTCCTTTCAGTTTTTTGTTTGCACAAGGTTGGTCTACAGTTCGGAGGGGGAGTCGCCGCCCGATCGTTCGTACCTTCAATTGTGTCAATACGGTGGTTACGTGACCATTGTGGTAATTTTCGGGGGCTTATATCTCGTGAAGGGTCGCGCATAGGGATATGGTTCATTACACATTTTTTGTTCCCACAAGGGGGGTTTACACTTTGGGTGGAGTCGCAACCCCCCTCATTCGGAGGGTAAATCTTACCCGGATGTGTCCCGTCGACGCCGTAATAACCGTGGATCTTTTTTTCTTCTGCTTTATTTTCGTTCGTTAATATGGAATAACCGTGGATGGTTAAACTTAGTCTTATATATGCTGGAAGAGGAGATCGCACCCAGTGGCGTAGCGTGGGTGTCAGCCGCCCGGGGTGGAAGAAAATTTCGTTTCCCTCAGTGGCGTGCCGTGACATTTGATGATAGGGAAGCTGTGTTTCTGTAAGAAGCCGACTTACAGGGGCAATCAATTAATTGCGCGTCAGGGCCATTTCGTATTCGTTTGTTCGATAAGCCAGTAAAAACCGTATACTTCTTTAAATGTATTTTTAATAGATTATCTGACGTACTTAATAAATAACAGAGGTAATTATATTGAACTTTCTTATTAAATTCAATAACTTCCCTATGCCCTCTAAATGCCAATTCTTGCTTTGAGAAAAAACATATAACATCTATTAATTTAGATATATCTATTAATCGTAATTATCTTGTTATAATTCTCAATATTTATTTTATATTGTCTACCAATGTTAAATTCTATTCTATTTTGATTTCCAAATTGCTTCAATTTTACGAAAGAATCGTCATTCGTCATAAATTTTATCGTCAAAATGTCGAAATTTTTTTGTTGACATATTTATATTTCATTTAGGCATTGGTCTTTCTCTTTTAATAATGTTTTCTTTTTCATTATATGGTCTTAAATCAAAACTTTTTTAAAATTAATTTTTGAATCACTAGCCACGATATAAGGGCTAAAATTAAAATTATCGAAAAAACTTACTTGGTAAAACAAAATGTGTGATGAATATACATACCTAGTACAAAAAATTCTTCAATTGTATGAATATACTTTTAAAGAAACTTATAATTAAATATAACTTTGTGAAGAAACGTACATAAAAATAACAAAATATTCTTTACTTTTTCAATCTTAAAACAATCCACTTAGTGAAATAGCTCCCTACGAGTGACTAATGAATGGAATCAGAGACGTCCTGGTAGGTGTGCGGCACCCTCGGGATTTGGCAACCTGCGTGCATGCACGCAGGTTGCCAAATCCCGAGGGTGCCGATACCGGTCAATGTCAAATGCCTCTTTTGTCGCATCACTAGTATATCTCAAAGGACACCACAGGGCTGTTGTAAATTTTAAACGTTTCTCACCATAGATGTAAATATGTTAAACTTAATAGTCATTTGTTTTCTAACTACTGTAATTCGCTTTAGTACCGGGTGTACACGGAAATCAGTTCCCCACTGTACTGAGCTAGTAATTGGTTCGGTTAAGCTTTTGTTTAAGTAAAATTCTGGCTTTTTCAACAGGGTTTTATTTATGTCCCCATTCCCTAAACTCTTAATTATTTAACTACTTCTTAGTAGAAATAAGTCGAAACCAGTTACTTTGTACCTGAATATCTGTAGTCTTGGGTACCGATCAATGTCAAATACCATTGGAAAGACAAATTTTTATGACAACGGATATATAAATCGTAAATTTAAGGAAAATAAATTCTAGAGCTTTTTTTTCCATACCATTGTACTGTACGTCTCATTCATTAAATTTGGTTGTAAATGATACTGCCAAAGTAACAGTTAATTTTTTAACACTGTACTAGAATTGTACAAGTTTTTTCTACATCCCCTTACAGATGAGACATACTAAATCGTAATATCACCGGTTTAATTAACATCGAAATCCGTAAGTAATATAAAATGGGAAAGCAGAATAAACGCAGAATAAATATATCAAATATTTTAATGGATTTTTTTAAAACTCCTGTCAACTATACAGAACTATCATAAAAACATGCCAGTAAATTCCTATCGGTTGAGTTAAGTTATAAATCTAGTCTAGGGTGGGCAACCTTTTTTATAACATGGGCCAGATTAAATTTTACGTTTTTTCCGTTGGCCGTAGTAGTCAATTGACGCCTTCTTGTGATTTGTTTTAGTCTGCAAATATGAAATAAATAAATAAAAAGTTAATTACTACATTTATTTCTCTTATCGTTTTCGAAAATTACAAAGAGTTGGAAAAATAACTGTTAATTAGTTAATTTTCCAATTTAATAATCTATTAAAAATCTCGCGGGCCGGATAGAAACTTTTCGCGGGCCGGGGGTTGCCCGCCGTTGATCTAGTCTGCTTATGATTCACATAATGGGGCAAGGGTGGCTGAATATCTAGCAGTCGGCTAATAGCCCAGAACCGGTCCGGGATATAAAATTGGACGCTTTACGCGTGTGTCGCTTCTACCAGCTAAACCGGGTAAGGTTGGTGCTCTGTAAACCGCATGTGCCAATGCCTATATAATCTGGACCCGGTTTCGACATTCCTTCCGCCACCGAATTATTCGAATATACAATAGCAATTTTATCGTTTTTTTCACATGTAGTATAGAAATTTGTAAAAGATACATAATGCAGTTATAATAAAATATTAATTTTAATTAATTAAAAGTACGTTAAAATATGAAAATTTATATTTTATAAAATACAAGGGAAGGTCATTGGAAGGTGGAATCGGCGCTTCCATCGCTTTCAATGACGGCACGCCACTGGTCTCCCTTAAAATTTCGCCCCCTTAAATAAAATACGGGGAATCCCTATAAGTCAGTACAGACGGTGTCGTCAGTCGCTACAATGAGCAAAATGTCATTATGATAGATTCATTTAAAGAAAGGGGATTCCCCAGTTTCGTCACAGAATAAGTAATGAAAAATTCCGTGCTCATTTCAATCTGTCCGAATCATAGGTACGACAAAAATATGAAATGAAATGGTTCAAATTTTAACAAGATATTATTATTATTTATTGTGAAAAAATGCCGCCCCTAAAAGTACCAACCGGGTCGGGCCGCCCCTGCTGCCCCACTACGCTACGCCACTGATCGCACCGAAGATCCGGGTAGCGTAACTGGCAACGTGTCCGCACGGTAAGCGGGTTGAGGGTTCAAGTCCTGCTTCGGGCCGATTTTTTTTCCAGTTTAATATAAATTAATTAATTAAATATTATAATTATTAATTTTAATAAGAGATGGCGCCTAACGCTTAACTCTAGTGCCACATTTATTTCTAATCTACAGTATAATCATTTATCCAAAATTTAGCCCGATCATTTACGGCTGTAAATCCCAATATCATAAGCAAATATACCAGTTGTTGGTGTATTTGCTTATGATATCGGGTTTCGTTTGATGTACGTTTGTATAAATTCCTATTACAAATATACTGAATTATTTATATTGTTATTGGCCAAATTAATAATAATTTATATTGTTAATTTAAATGTTCGAAATAATTTACATTGTTAATTTATATTGTTAATTTAAATGTTTGACACACGATAGGGGCGCCTCTAGTGCCCATTTTTGGCATAACGTTACACGGACGGACACGCGTTGAATGGGTTATATATATAGATAAAAGAAACTAATAAACGATATTTATTAATTGACCATGAAACTTTATCATCTGTCGACCAAAACCCTTTTCTTTGTTTTCAAGGCCAAAGGTAGTCCCAAATGCAACCAGCGTCATCTTGTAGGAGCGCTGATCCAACGTTGAATCATAGCGTTCAACGCTTCTTGCGTAATGTACGATGCATTTTTTTATAATTTGTGCCCCCTTTTTCATAGTCTTCGGGCGCTGGAGAATCCAGGAGCATATCTCGGACAAATTTTAATTCAAGTAATATAAATAAAAAAATGAGGAGCATAATGGGCCCGAAACGTGTGTAATTATGCACGTATCAAATGAATAAAAGATGAAAAAACCGCCAAGTGTCTTAATTTGTAACACTCAATGGTGTTTGAAACAAAAAAATATATGTTTAATTGAGAGTATTTTGATTCAGATTACTCGTGGAGTCTTTACTCGGATGCTATACTCAAACTAACACTCGACGAGTCCAGGTTTGAATACTTTAACAGTAGATAGGTTGCGGCCGAAGTTCAAACGTTAAACTTGTACGTCAAGCAGAGGTACACATTTGACGTTTGAACTCCAAGTAAAACACGTTGCGCCACACATTTATGTCGCGCACTGACTCATGAAATATTGTTGAAAAATGTTTTAAACTGCGCATCGTTGCACCCACATAAACAAGCTTGAAATTGAAACGTTGGTCGTGTAAAGGCCCCGAATATATACCCGTTGTTGAATTCCGATCCTCTTTCTTTTTATCGTTTCTTAAAAGTTTGAAAACAGTGGAATTACGTCGGTATACAATGCGAAAATTATTAGACCTGGCAATACATCTATTGTTTAAAAATGGAATGTAATTAAGCGCTATTCTTCTTATATTTATTCCGAACATATTTTATGTTTTGTAGTTAATGTTATATTTTTATGTAACTGAGGAAGATCGTTAAAAGCGATTGAATACAGGTAACCACCGTATAACATGGGAGTTACGTTCCAAAAAATTGCCGTGTTATGCGAATCCGTGTTATACGAAACAAAGAACTAGTACGAAAAGGGGAGTTCGGTTCCAAAAATTAAAAAAACATGCTATTATATTTTCATAATTAAGATAAATATCTTTATTAAAGTTTTCTTGAGTGATACATATTAACATAAATTAAACAATGTTTTCTTCGTCATCACTAAGCACTATTAACCGAGGGCGTTTTCTTTTTGGCAAGTTATCCTTATCCTCTAAGCATTTTTCTGCATTATCTTCAGATCCATGCTTTACCTTTTGCAAAAAGTATGTAATTTTAGTTTGCTTGCTTTTAGTTAAAAGATCTTTATAAATTTCCTTATATGGTGCTAAGCACTTAGGAAGAATAAAGCAAGTATGGAATAAGGGAAAAACATCTGGCAACAGCAAAAGCAGAAGTGTAGAGATCTGGCAACATTGAAACAAGTTTTGAGAAGGACTATGTGTATCAACAGAAGGCAGGAAAAGAAAATTTACATACTTAAGTACTAATAGTTCACGAAAATAATTTTCGTGAACTATTAGTACTTAAGTGTGTAAAAATTTATTACATTTCATGTTGTACGAGGGTTTTACCCAATTCTCGAACCGTGCCAGAGTGAATCCGTGCTGTAGAAGTGCCGTGTTATACGGGTGTTACCTGTACGTTATTATTTTATTAAATTTTTCTGGATTGATAAAGGTATAGTTTATTTATAAGTAATTTAATTATTAGTGTGAGTAAAGTAGTGAGTAAATAATTAGTAGCAGTCTAGTAGTAAGCAAAGTGGCAACGCGACAACGTAGACTTTTGCGACATTTAGAAAGTTAATTGGGTATTTGCGGATCCGTAGCGCTAGATCCAGCAGGCCGAAGAATGCGCTGGATCTAGCTGGATTGCTGAATGAGTGATCCAGCAATTGCAATCCCTACCATCAATGCTCATCTGTTCTGTTTTCAAATACATAAAAATAAAAATTAATGACTATATATATATATATATTAGTCATTAATTTTATTTTTATGTATCTATGTATTATGTATTATGTAAACATATGAGCGTTAATGGGCCATCGATACACGCGCTTTATTTCATGTTCGGAATGCTTTAGGGTTCTATGATGAATAAAATAATTCTGTTTATTCTGTTAACATTCTGTTAATTCTCTTGTGAAAAGATGGGGAAATGGTGGATATAAAGTATTGAAATGAATGCTGTCAAAAAGGAACGTAAAACAAAAAAGAATTGTATGTGATATAACAGATGAAATTGTTCTGTAATTTTAAAACATTAAAGTTTTTACGTGGCGTTTCTATCCAATGACAACTAACTTTCAAATCTTAACTTTATGCGTTTTTTTCTTAATTTTTAGATTTTTATGATCTTTTTGACTTTTTATACTAGCATGTTATACAAATTTTACTTTGAATGTCCTTTAATTTTTTTCTTTTTGTTATTTCTACGTGTTACATTTATTATGTTTGGGTCTTTATCTACTCTAAGGCTTAATAAGACAGATAAAACAAGTGTCAACAATTTTGCAAGAAAGGTCTAAGGCAGCGATTCTCAACCTTCTTAGCTCCGCGACCCACGAAATAGTAAATATAAATAAAATTAATATTTTGCGACCTCCCACCAAAGGAATAATAACAGTAAGCCTTACCATTACTAATTGAATTTTGACTGTAATTGTAAATGTAAATTTTTTAAATATTATATAATCACATTGCACTAATTTTATACATTAAGAAAATACCAACAGTATAAAAGATGTAATACTACTATTCATATTATTTTATGTCGCTACGTTTATAGCGACGGGTATGAACATGCATATATGACGTGTACATATGTGGCAATTTACCAGTGCGCGTGCCGTCATTGGAAGCGATGGAAGCGCCGATTCCACCTTCCAATGACCTTCCCTTGTATTTTATAAAATATAAATTTTAATATTTTAACGTACTTTGAATTAATTAAAATTAATATTTTATTATAACTGCATTATGTATCTTTTACAAATTTCTATACATCTGAAAAAAAACGATAAGATTGCTATTGTATATTCGAATAATTCAGTGGCGGAAGGAATGTCGAAACCGGGTCAGTTTCTAATCAGCCAGATTATATAGGCATTAGCACATGCGGTTTACAGTGCACCAACCTCACCCGGTTTAGCTGGTAGAAGCGACACACGCGTAAAGAGTCCGACTTTATATGCCCGGAGCGGTTGTGGGCTGTTAGCCGCCTGCCTGTCAACTTCCAAGCAGCCAGATTATAGGCATTGGCGCATGCGCTTTACAGAGCACCAACGTCACGGTTTAGCTGGTAGAAGCGACACACGCGTAAAGAGTCCGACTTTATATTCTGGAGCGGTTGTGGGCTGTTAGCCGCCTGCTAGATATTCGGCCACCCTCGCCCGATTATGTGAATCACGAGCAGACTAGATCAACGGCAGGCAACCCCCGGCCCGCGGGCCAGCTACGGCTCGCGAAAAGTTTCTATCCGGCCCGCGAGATATTTAATAGATTATTAAATTATTTCCAATTCTTTGTAATTTTCGAAAACGATAAGAGAAATAAATGTAGTAATTAACTTTTTATTTATTTATTTCATATTTGCAGACTAAAAAAATTACGAGTCACAAGAAGGCGTCAATTGACTACTACGGCCCGCGGAAAAAAACGTAAAATTTATTCTGGCCCATGTTATAAAAACGGTTGCTCACCCTAGACTAGATTTATAACTTAACTCAACCGATAGGAATTTACTGGCATGTTTTTATGATAGTTCTGTATAGGAAACCAATTAAAATCAAATAAATTTAAAATCGGAATGGTAGATCTTACGACATCTTGTGAAAATTCATCTGTATCTATTCGGGATTTCGACCCCTTTATCTGCGAAGAATTAGCGCTGACAAATGCAGATTACGTCGGAATGTCCCTCTAGTGACGAATATTAACAATATTTTCGTTTTCGTTTCTGTCCGATGAATAAATATTTTTCTATAAACAATTAAAAGACAGTCGTTCCAAAAAATTCTTTAGACGATCACCATTTTTAGTGTTCCAGAACCAAGAATCAGACAGCCAGACCTTCCCTTTTAGGCTACATAGCTGTCCTTTCTAAAAGAAGTTCCTTAAAAGATACACAGGAAACCAATTAAAATCAAATAAATTTAAAATCGGAATGGTAGATCTTACGACATCTTGTGAAAATTCATCTGTATCTATTCGGGATTTCGACTCCTTTATCTGCGAAGAATTAGCGCTGACAATTAGAATTAGCGTTAGCGCTGACAACAAGAATTAGCGCTTCTTTTAGAAAGGACAGCTATATAGCCTAAAAGGAAAGGTCTGGCTGTCTGATTCTTGGTTCTGGAACACTAAAAATGGTGATCGTCTAAAGAATTTTTTGGAACGACTGTCTTTTAATTGTTTATAGAAAAATATTTATTCATCGGACAGAAACGAAAACGAAAATATTGTTAATATTCGTCACTAGAGGGACATTCCGACGTAATCTGCATTTGTCAGCGCTAATTCTTCGCAGATAAAGGGGTCGAAATCCCGAATAGATACAGATGAATTTTCACAAGATGTCGTAAGATCTACCATTCCGATTTTAAATTTATTTGATTTTAATTGGTTTCCTGTGTATCTTTTAAGGAACTTCTTTTAGAAAGGACAGCTATGTAGCCTAAAAGGGAAGGTCTGGCTGTCTGATTCTTGGTTCTGGAACACTAAAAATGGTGATCGTCTAAAGAATTTTTTGGAACGACTGTCTTTTAATTGTTTATAGAAAAATATTTATTCATCGGACAGAAACGAAAACGAAAATATTGTTAATATTCGTCACTAGAGGGACATTCCGACGTAATCTGCATTTGTCAGCGCTAATTCTTCGCAGATAAAGGGGTCGAAATCCCGAATAGATACAGATGAATTTTCACAAGATGTCGTAAGATCTACCATTCCGATTTTAAATTTATTTGATTTTAATTGGTTTCCTGTGTATCTTTTAAGGAACTTCTTTTAGAAAGGACAGCTATGTAGCCTAAAAGGAAAGGTCTGGCTGTCTGATTCTTGGTTCTGGAACACTAAAAATGGTGATCGTCTAAAGAATTTTTTGGAACGACTGTCTTTTAATTGTTTATAGAAAAATATTTATTCATCGGACAGAAACGAAAACGAATAGTTCTGTATAGTTGACAGGAGTTTTAAAAAATCCATTAAAATATTTGATATATTTATTCTGCGTTTATTCCGCTCGCCCATCTTATATTACTTACGGATTTCAATGTTAAACCGGTGATATTACGATTTAGTATGTCCCATCTGTAAGGGGATGTAGAAAAAACGTGTACAATTCTAGTACAGTGTTAAAAAATTAACTGTTACTTTGGCAGCATCATTTACAACCAAATTTAATGAATGAGACGTACAATGGTATGGAAAAAAAAGCTCTAGAATTTATTTTCCTTAAATTTACGATTTATGTATCGGTTGTCATAAAAATTTGTCTTTCCACTGTTTTCCCAAGACTACAGATATTCAGGTACAAAGTAACCGGTTTTGACTTATTTCTACTTAAGTAGTTAAATAATTAAGCGATTAGGGAATTAGAAACATAAATAAAACCCTGTTGAAAGAGCCGAAATTTTACTTAAACGGAAGCTTAACCGAACCAATCTCTTGCCGAATACAGTGGGGTCTGATCTCTTCATAATATTAGATGTAATAGAGACAGAAATTTTTCCAGTTCAACGAGAGTGACCGAAAAGTTGTAAATTTTGGAAATCTCCGTGAACACTCGGTCCTAAAACGAATTAGTTAGAAAACGAACGACGGACAATCTGTTAAGTTTAACATATTTAGATTTTTACAGCTACGGTGAGAAACGTTTAAAATCTACAACAACCCTGTCGCGTCCTTTGAGATATACTAGTGACGCGACAAAAGAGGCATTTGACATTGACCGGTATCGGCACCCTCGGGATTTGGCACGCACACACCTACCTGGACCGTCTCTGATTTCATTCATTAGCCACTCGTAGGGAGCTATTTCACTAACTTGTAAGTGGATTGTTTTAAGATTTAAAAAGTAAAGAATATTTTGTTATTTTTATGTACGTTTCTTCACAAAGTTATATTTAATTATAAGTTTCTTTAAAAGTATATTCATACAATTGAAGAATTTTTTTTCTAAGCATGTATATTCATCACACATTTTGTTTTACTAAGTTTTTTTTTTATAATTTTAATTTTAGCCCTTATATCGTGGCTAGTGATTCAAAAATTTATTTTAAAAAAGTTTTGGTTCAAGACCATATAATGAAAAAGAAAACATTATTAAAAGAGAAAGACCAATGCCTAAATTAACTATAAATACGTCAACAAAAAAATTTCGATAAAATTTGACGATAAAATTTATGACGAATGACGATTCTTTCGTAAAATTGAAGCAATTTGGAAATCAAAGCGGAATAGAATTTAACTTTGGTAGACAATATAAAATAAATATTGAAAATTGTAACAAGATAATTACGATTAATAGGTATATCTAAATTGATAGAAGTTATATGTTTTTTCTCAAAGCAAGAATTGGCATTTAGAGGGCGTAGGGAATTTATTGAATCTAATAACGGAGGTAATTATATTGAACTTTCTTATTTATTAAGTACGTCGGATAATCTATTAAATATACATTTAAAGAAGTATACGGTTTTTACTGGCTTATCGAACAAACGAATACGAAATGGACCTGACGCGCAATTAATTGATTGCCCCTGTAAGTCGGCTTCTTACAGAAACACAGCTTCCCTATCATCAAATGTCACGGCACGCCACTGCAATTTACAAGTTTCAACTTGATATGTACGTGCTCTTTTAATGAACTCCTATAATACTCGCTGTGAGAGCATGTTTGAACATGAATATGGATGCGTTTGAACAAGTCGTGCTGTCACTAGTATAAAAGAGGCGCTAGCGATTGCACCACTTCAGTTAAGTTTCGAATGCGAAGTGTGCGTCTGGTGCTATTATTTTAGTGTTCGGTCAACCGTGAAACTGAATTGTTTTTTTTTTTTTGAAATTTCTAATGCGAAATGGATAAATTTGTGAAAAAACGAAGTGAGCCATCTACATCCAGGGAATCGGTTGGTAAAAAGACAAGGTTGTACAATGACTGTGGTCTGAAGACCACGTGTTCTGTTGCCTAACCGGCTCGTAACCAACCCCTTGGGTGGTTCACGGTGTAAAGGAGGGACAGGCCCTCATAGTGTAAAAGCTTCCTGTTGTAAAAGTTAATGGGAGAAGGGGGTCCAAAGATCACGTGTTCTATTGCGTGATCCTTGGGTGGGCCGCAGGGTAAAGAAAAGATGGACCGCGTTTTCGATGACAACGAAAAAAAACCCGGATCAAGGAGAAAGGGAGGGAGATCGCGCATGCTCAACGGAAGAAGTAGGATTTTTTTCGAAAGAAAGAATAGAGAGAGGACGTGTAGACGATAGAGTCGAGAGATTGTTTTTTTGTGCGCGTTGTTTCTTTTGTTTTAGTGTCTGTTATAGCGAAGGGACAGAGTAGTGATTGGAAGAACTAAAATAAACTTTAAGTTCCTTGCATTGGAGTCATAGAGCGTGTGATTTATTTCTTTGAAGTTTTTTTTTTGTTTTGTTCCTGCACGGGGAATACTCTAAAGATCGAGTACTTCCCCACATAATTGGCGTCCGCGACATGATTTGCTCTCAAGACTCCATTTTCACACCAAGTTATAGTAGTTCAGGTTGTGAAAACACAGACAGTTATTTAAATTATGGTTTCACCCGCGACCCCCATGTTGAGAAACGTTGGTCTAAGATGAGTAACATTTATGAACATGCTATAATACTTTCAATGTCAACCAACCATTATACTAACTATCTCGGTTACATTTTATTATTGGGCTGCAATTTGGAATAACTGTAGACCTATAAATTTCCATTGCCGTCCATCCTTTCTTTAATCTCGAGAGCGGAGTTAGATAGATGAAAGACGAGATCAAATATGGAAACCTTGGGTGCAGTAGGCCAGATTAACTATATATATGAACTTCCGATGCAAACCTTTTTTTTTAATTCAAAAATTTTTCCCTGAAAAGTGTTAGGGCTGTTTCACACTATGACCGACTGGGCCGACCGGTCCGACTCCTAGTCGTATTGCCATGGCAACAGCAGTCGGTCGACCGACTGGTCGTTCCAGTCGGACAGATTTAAAAAGTTAAATATTTGTAGTCGCGTCGGAGCAGTCGGTGAGCTACAGCCAATAAGAGCTTCGAAGCTATAACCAATCAGAGTTTAGATTTATCCGAAGTTAGAAAATGGCGGAAGGTAAAGTTTTCTCGGAAGCTTTAATAAACGAAGTCAGAAAATATCCATGGCTTTGTGATATTCGGCGAGCCGATTATAAAGGCGACATTGAAAAAAATAATTGGTTAGAGTAAAGCGAAAGGTATCCAGCTAAAAAATAGTCTTAAACTTCATATTAACGAATAGACGTAGACATATCTAAATGTAATTTGATACGCTGAATCGATTGGTATTAAAAAGAATTACTTACGATCAACCGTTTAAAAGTTACGAACGATTTTTTATTTCCGTCTATTTGCTTCTTTTAAGAACAACTTTATTAAGAAATACGCAGGCACTCATCGATATTAACAAAACGAATTACTTTAATTCACCATAATACATTTCATTTACAAGAGAAAGCAACATTAAAAATGCTAAAATGGTGTCGTTAGCCCGCGAACACGCGTACACACGACAACCTTTCAATGACGGCCATGTTTTCTGTTTAAAATTGAAAAACTGACCACGATTGGCTAGTGTTCTGACCTGTAAGACGCGTTCCGATTGGTCCTTACGAGTCGGCCACCGACATAATCGTACTCAGTGTGAATTCTTTTACTACTAGTCGGTCCGATTATAGGATCGGTCGGGTCGGACCGGTCGGACCAGTCGGTGACAGTGTGAAACAGCCCTTAGATAGATGACAGGCACGACTCTACTGTTAAAGGAAAAGTATGACGTACAGGGGCAAGCCACTACTTATTTGAGGTGGAGAACATATATTTTAAGGTAAAATATAAATAAATTTAAAATATGATTAAAAATTGCAGTCCGGCATTGTGATCATGTCACAATAAATAATTGCTCGTTTATTATATAATTTTACAAAGTATTTTGAAATGAGTTGAAATGATTATAAACTGGGTTTTATATTTTATTTTACTTTATTTGATTAATTTAATTAATATTTTTTATACTTTTATTAATTTAATTTAAACTAATAAATACCAAATTTCTTAAAATTTATTAATCTTATCTTTGTGACTAGTTTAGTTACTAGAGGGCGTATAAAATAAAAATAGCCGCTTTCACGTGGGAATATTGAATTTCGTGAATAACTGTTTAACATGTCTTCGATTAATAAATTAAAAGCCAAGAAAGAAAATTTTTATAGGAAATTACAGTTTAATAATGTTTCATTTCAAACAAGAATAATTACCAAAATTGTAGACGATTTATCAAAAGAAAATGTTTTGGATGAACAAATACCTGAATTGGCCGTTTTGTGGGATAACTGCGGAGACGAATCGCCTATAATTGGTAAATTATGTTGCAAAGCATTAACTTTTTTAACGATTAAAGGTAAATTAGATCCTTCCAAGGCTATAGATGAATTCAACGCTTCTATTCCATCTGCAAAGCAAGTTGGACCTATTATTGATGCTATTGGTAGAATTTTGTTATTTGAAGCTGCAGAACAAGAAAGATTGAATAACAGATACGAATGTCCATATTCATTTTCTTCTCCTGTTCATCCATTTATATCAATTCTAAGAGAAAAGCAAGAATCTTGGCCATTTATTTTACAGTGGATAAAACATGTCTTGAATAACAAAGAATATCCTTTTCGGTTAGCTAAACCATTGCTGTGTTATATTTTGTTGAATCCGTTGCAGTCTTGTGACGATTTCTTTAATATCAATATTCATTATGAATTATTTTCAAATATTGATAACATAAAATTTATTTATTCATTCTTACCACTTATACAAACAAAAACTAAAGCTGAATTGATAAAATTGACTATTTTAATAGAAAAATTATCAGAATGTACTCAATATACAACTAAGGTAGAAAAAGAAATGCTCTTATTGATAACACTATCTGTTTGCAAAGATGCTATTGATTATGGCTTCGATATCACAAATATCATAACGGTTTGTAAAAAGTTAGTCGTCGAAAAAGATATTAGTTTCTATATTAAAAATGTGTGTATTGTTTTCTTATCTGTAATTATTGATTGTGTGGTAGATTCTGATCTTTATCATATTTTATCTTTCGGAGAACTTGTGTTAAAGTTGCAAAATTTTCGTGTACAATTTGACAGTGATTCACCAGTTGATTGCAAAAATAATTTTTCAGCTTCTATACTGGGAATGTTAATATTACCAATATTAAATGTTTTAAGTAGAGAATATGATGACTCGATGCAGAATATAAAAAGCATTGCTGCTGAGATTTTCTTAATAATTGAAAGGACTCTCGCATGTAAATTTTTGAATCATAATATAGAATATTGGTCAAATGAAAATGAGAAATGTTTACTGATTTGCAGTTTCAATCCATTAGTTTCAGAAATTGTAAATAGTGTATATTTTATTGTTTCTCTTGATGAAATTAATAATCAAGAAGAATGGATTGATAAAATCTCAGCTTTTATAAAATCATCAAATTGTGTTCAACCTCTTTTATTAAATATATTATGTAATATGTTCATAAATGTTAAACAGTTATCATTATTTAGAAAGTATCTTGATGTTTTAAAATATGTTGCAGTTATTGAACCGAGCCAGTCTTTGTCATTATTGTCATTATTTTTGTATAAACTTAATGTTGAACACGATCCCAATACTCAATTAATTATTACAGAATCTCTACCTAGTCTAGCAACACACAATTATTCTATTGGTGTTATTCTAAATACTATACAATACTTCATCAATCATCATAAATTAAAGCCTGAAGGAATTCATTTAATGATCCTGCTCTGGAAAAAGCAAATTAGATGTTTTCCTTATCTTAAACAACTTCTTGAAGAAGAAATTAAAGATTCTACAAATTCTTCTTGTGACAAAGTATTAGTTGCTAAAGCTGCTGCTATGAAAGAAATATGTGAGACTCATCCTCAGAATTTTGGTATTTTTATACTAAAGCATATGTCAGATATTTTCAATAAATGTACAAGTGATGCCAGTAGTCCTGCTGTGGCCTTAGCTTTAAATGGTATATTTTACTTGTGTAAAGCTGGAGAAATTGATATAAAAAGTGCATGGAAAACGCTTGCAAGAAAACTCACTAATGATAAAAGGCCATTAGTTCTCAAGCATCTTTATAAATTATTAAGTCTTGCTCCTGAATTGAGGGTGATGTCATCCTCATATGAAAAGTTTATGACAGAAGTTGTAAGTATGCTCTGGAAACATGTAAGCAAACAAAATAATGCCATTAGTATCTCTGCTGCTTATGAAGCTTTAGGAAAGTTTTCAATTGAATTCCATCATTTGAAAATACTTCCAGATGTTGCTACAAGAAACATTATTTCACCAAAAGCATCTTCACCTCTTGATTTGGGAAAAGATCCATTAGACAGACTTGGGTATGTTCCTGGTTTTTGTTTTACAGATTTATTAGAATCAATAAATGATGAAGATATTCTTAAAGGATATGAAGAATTTTTAATAGGATTGTTAAATTTTGAGATTGATGATTTACCTCAAAGTGTGTATCATTCAGCAAAAGTGGCAGCAAAACCATCAAAGCGTGATAATATAATAAATGAGATTCCTCAGTTTTTGTGCATGAAGTACAGTAGTAATCGTCAGCCAATTTTACAAAGTAATTTAGCTCTTGGTATACTTTTATCTTATCATCCACCTGTAGAAGTTGATAAGTATGGTTTACCTACTAAGCAATCACTGATAGCCCAATCTAATTATTATCAACAAATATTAGAAGCATTACTTCAAGATATTACAATTGATATTTCAGAATGGTGGCAATGTGTATTATTGTCATTTGCATGGAGTTCTTTCATGGATAGGGCATTTTTCTCATGTATTGAAGGAATGTTTGCTAGTAGGGAATTAGAGAAGAAAGATTCAAATAAAAATACTGAAACAGAAAATCGAAAAGAAATTTTAACAGCTGTTCGAGAAAATTTATTAGAAATAATTAAACGACAATCCAAAGAGAAACCTTCAACACCAGCAAATGCTATAATGGCAGTTGTGGGATTGGCAGTTTCTTTTTGGAAATATGAAAATACTGCAAAATGCTATAAATTGGAAAATTCTGAAGAACATCATCTTGAATTTATTCTGAAAATTACAGAAACTATGATATGTATATTAGATCCTTCAAGGAAACCAAATTCAGAAGTCATAGGTTGGTTATTGGTTCATGGAAAGAAGTCTGGTTTTGGAAGTTCTGTGTTACGTGGATGTACTGCTACATCTTTTTTTCATCTAGTTCCCTTTTTAATGGGATCTGGTTATGATTGTATTGGAATCATTTCTGATTTATTATTAGAACAATTATCACCCAAAGCAAATGCAGTTTTACAGTTACATTCTGGAATTGGTTTAGGTTTATTTTTGCAGTCTGTAGCTAATGTGGGTCAAACAGAAGTGTGTTTAAAAACGATTAAGAGAATTGAAGATATCGTTAAAGAAAATGAAGAATTGATGCCTGGCTCCATAATTGGTTTATCACTTTCTATTTTATCATTATATCAAAGTGATGATGATTCCATTAAAAATTATACCCAGAATATATGGCAATTTTATATTCATATGTTACAGAAAGCAGATCCATTATCATTATCTTATGATATTTTGTGTCAATGTACTGTTATGCTTACTGTCTCTGCAATGCATGCTAATATCATAACATTTGAACAATGTAAAGAATTCTTTTTATGGATTGACAATTGTCACAAAGAACAATCACAAAGTAGTGGTATAGCTGTATCTATAGGTACATTTGTTGGTATGTTAACAAACTTAGGATATGAATTTGTTTCAGAGAAAAGAATGCAACTTTTAAATAATTGGATGAATATAGTATCATCAGAAGAAAAACCAAACTTACAAAAACTTGCTGCATTGAGAGGTTTTGAGCTCTTTATTTACAAAATTTAACCATGTATGTGTATTTGATTTGGAAAATGAAACTAATATAAAAGAAATAAGTGAAATGATTCAATTAATGATGAGATTATTTAAAAAACCAAAAGATGTAGTCTTACAAAATACTACCTCATGGTTATTAGGAGAGTTGTATAGTATAAGTGGTGGATATATATCATCATCATCACTTCCAACAAATTATTTATATTTGCATGAAAAATATTTACTCAGGGCCATTATAGGATTTATATCAAAATCTGCTAAACATCAATCACTTAACAACCATCTCAATGTATGTCTTAATGTGCTAAGTAGAAAATATTCAAAACCTTTTCCTCCAATCTCATGGACAGCAGTACTTAATCCTCTTCTTCAAGGCAACGAAGATACCATAAACAAATGTTTAAAAATATTTATTTCCCAATCTTCTTCATCATCAACAGCTGCATTATCACTTTCCACATTAACTACACCACTTAAATTCAATTCATTACCTATAAAATGTCAACAGTTCTTGATATGTTCACTTCCTGTTTTGTTAAAATGTTTACCTGCTACTAAACTAAATTCATTTTTTTCATCTATTATTGTCCCAGTTTTCTCAACAGAGAAACGATTACAGGAAGATGGTACAATGGTTCTTAATGCACTATATGAAGCAATTTCTAAAAATCAGAATGAAAGTATTAATGAAATTTTAAAAGATGTGATAACACATATAGTTAATAATTCATTCGAAAAGCATTTTGATTTATTTCAGCATTTAAATTTGACAAATATTATGTGTAATTGTCTTATGAAATTTCCTTCAGAATTGTTAGAAAATGTAATTAAAAATGTGAGTGCCTTACCTGCAACAATTTTATGTTGTGAACTATTGAAAAAAGATAAGTTAACTCTTGCAAGTTTACATTTTTGTATAGATCTAGCTTTATATTCAAATGATCAAATAAGACATAAAATTATCAAAAAATTTCTGAACTTTTTTATTCATCAAAACATAGATATTAAAGAAAATATTTCAAAACAAAAAATGGCTGCTGACTGGCTTTTGGAAATAATGAACAGAATTATAACAACAATAAAACATTCTTCCACATCTGATCAAATTGATTTCTTATTAAGTATTTTTGCATGTTCAATATTAAGTTATTCAGGGATACAAATGACCTATATGATTAATTTTTATGACAATAAACAATCATTACTATCTGTCTTACCTGCAGTTTTACCTAATATATTACAAACTCCAATTTGGAATCACCTAACAGCAAAAATTGTGGATTTCTTTCTACTTTTAGAAACTTATGAAGAAATTAACTATTATACCAAACTACAACTACTTGCCATATTGTGTTCACTTCGTGGATTCCAGGAATTTGCTAAAACTCCTGTGTATTCAAAGGTATTTAGTTACCTTGAATCTTTTCATTTGATTTAAAAATTTTAGTAACCTTAAATTCTTTTATGCTGGTGTTGGAAATGAAAATTTTGTACAGTTAACTAATAATAAATGTGATTGCAAATTAAAAAATGATGTTTATCATTTTAGAAACAATTACAAAAATTATATTTTAAAGAAATATTTAATTATCAATAGGATTTTGAAATATTTAAAAAGTTCTAAATACATATATAATATAAGTTACTGTTATTACAATAGAAATGATTATTTATAGATAATTTCTAAATATGTTGATTTCATAAAGTTTTATCTGGTGATGATGATAATATAAAAACAGTACATAAAGCAGAGAGATTTGTTGCATTTTACTTTCCCAGTTGTTATGTATATACATAAGGGAATTGTATCAAACTTGATCCTCCAGGTTTTCTGCAAATCTCCATATTTTGAGACTATCTGAACCCAAAAAAAAATTTTGGGATGTTCATTTTATTCAATATCTCAAGATGAGGTAATGAGTAAGAAATGAAATTTGGCATGGTAGCTTGTGTGTAAAGGACATGGATGCTGTTAAATGTCAAGAAGGTGGGGGAAAGAGAGAGAGTGGGGTTATGTATTATCTCTTCAGAGGGGTTTGACTTTAAGATTTTGTTCAGTATTTACAATTTGTTTTTATAAAACTTATCTGTATCCTCAAAATTAAGCATTTTGCCATTTTATAAGTTTTTTTTTATAATCAAATGTCATAACAGCTGGAAAAGTTATACAACTCACTGCTGGATTTTTTGATAGTGTAAACTTCATATAATTACACAAATACAAATTAACATTGCATAATAAAATATTCTTCATTGACAAATACAATAATTGATAAGTTATCAACTTATTATAGCAGTAGTGTTTGATATAATAGTTTTAAAATTACAAATGTAACAAATATAATTGCTGTATTTTCATGAAAATCTGGCAGTAAATATTTGGCTATTAGTAACTTAATGAATCAGACTTGTATATTTAGCCTTTTAAACAAATTTTTGAATAATTAAAAATAAATTTTTTGGTCATCCACATTATAATGTTTTGGTTTTGTTTTCCATTCATTACAATAAGTATTGTTATTTCAAACTTTATGTATTATTGAATTACAAAAATGGAAAATGTAAATATAAATACGGTTAAACATTGATAAGGAAAACTACCGAGGAGCTCGGATAAACGAATAGTGTTAAATTTGTTTTAATTCTTTAACTGAAATGAATCCAGAAGTTTGTGTGAATGATATAGTGAGAATGGTAGCAAAGACAAGAGGAATATCAGAAAGAAGCATTCACAGAATTCATAAAGAATATTCTACTAACGGTAAACTAAAAACTCCTTCAAAAACCTGTAAGCATACTCAACTTGTTGACAAGTATGATAAATTCTCAGGATGTGCCATTAGAGGTAAAGTACACAATTTTTATTTTTTAAATGAATTACCTACTGTAGATAAGGTATTACAGGCTGTTAATGATGATCCAGATTTACCAGACTTTACTCGATCCATGATATACAATTTGTTAAAATGACTTAATTTTAAATATGCAAAGTAAAACAGAAATAGTAGATTAATTGAAAGAATTTTATGGCAAAGACAATATCTACGAAAAACAAGAGGCCATAAGATTTACTATTTGGACGAAACATGGATTAATGTGAAGCATACCAAGAGTAAAGTATGGAAGGATTGTTCAATTACGTCATATCACAAAGCTTTTGTGTCTGGACGATCTACTGGATTGAAAAATCCTTCTGGCAAGGTAAAACAAATAGTTCTTGTTCATATAGGCAGCAATACAGGTTTTCTTAATGGTGATCTATATGAGTTTGAATCAAAGTCAACAAAAGATTACCACGAAGAAATGGATAGCAATAATTTCAAAAAATGGTTTGAAAAATATTAAAATTAGAAAATAATGCTGCTGTTGTCATGAACAATGCTCCATATCACTCAGCTAAAATTGAGAAGATTCCAAATTGTAGTTGGAAAAAAGCTGACATAATTTCTTGGTTGCAAAAAAATACAGTTTGTCATAATGACAAAATGTTGAAAATAGATATTTTAGATATTGCTAAGAAAATAAAACAAATATATTATTGTTGAAATGGCCAAAGAAATAGGTGTTGATGCGTTACATTTACCCCCATATCATTGTAATTTAAATTCCATTGAATTGATATGGGCAGATAGAAAAGTTACATTGCACAACACAACATTCAAACTGTCATATGTGTGAATTTTAATGAATAAAGATATTGAACAAATAACTGAAGAATGATGGAGAAAATGTGCAACTATCTTCTGAAACAGATGATTGATAAGGTAATGTTGGACACTATAATTATTTTGAAAACTGTTCAATTAGATAAATATCACATAGATAAATTCAGACACTACAGTAACTTGTTCATTTGGAGGTATGCATATGATATTTTAAGAATTGCCAGACTAATCTTTCTGATTTTACAGATGATTGATAAGGTAAGTTTACACTATAATTATTTTAAAAAATTTTTAGTTATATAAATATCACATAGATAAATTCAGACACTACAGTAACTTTTTCATTTGGAGGTTTGCATATGATTTTTAAGAATTGCCAGATAATTTTTCTTTTTTTTTGTTTTGTTTTATATCTATTTAATAAAATAGTTGTGTAGATAAAAATTCTGAAGTATGTTTAACTTCACAATTATAAATATACAGGTATACCTCAATTTACGTTGTTTCGAGTTATGTCATTCTCGATTATACGTTGTTTGTCAAAAAAGTATATGGAAAAATAAAAATCAAGTTTAAGTCATTTTATTCGACTTTACATCTGTCCGCCACAAATATTGAAGTCATAATATCTCTAGAAAAGCGTTAAAAGCACATAAAATCATATTAAAATATGTACATTTACAGTAAATGTTAATATAATCATCATAAATCCTAGAGAACAAAACATGAAAACATCTGTGTTTGTGTTGTCATCTTATTTAGAGGTCTTTAAGTGCTCATTATTGGCGTTTTCCATGGTAGTTCCAATATCTATCATTTGGCATCGTTGTCAGCACCACTGGATATTGGTAAATTTAACATAAATTAGTTTATTTTCTACTATCGCAAAAGAATTTTAAATAACCGTATTTGTTATTTAACCTTAAAAAATCATCTTATTTTATAATGACTTAGAGAAACCACATTCACAAATAAAGAGTCTGCGATGTACTGTAAACATGTATTCATAAATTTAGATTACTTTTTTCTGTACTATATTAAAAACTAAAATTTATTTGTTTGTAAGCTTAAAATGGATTCTTATTAACCATATATTATTAAAAATGCATTTATAAATAAAATACAGAACTGGGAATGATAATTTGTGGTTTAGCCTAGTGACAAGTAAATTCGACTTACGTAGCATCTTCTGGAACCAATTATCGACGTAAGGTGAGGTATACCTGTATTTTGTGTAAGTCTTAATAATATATGTTTAATATTAATTTTTGACAAACTATATTTAAATGATGAAAATTATTTAAATGGCTACACAAAAATGTTAAAGTAGGCTATAATAACTTTTCTAAATATTATCTTGGTAATTTTTAAATTGTTGTGACCACTCTGACCTACTTTAACACATGCAGAAAAAGGGTCTTAACTGGTCAACACGTGTCTAGCCACTTCCAATTGTGACTGACCAATGAAAATCTCCAGTAGATTGATACTAACAAAATGTTTGTTTACAGTAGGTGCCAACTTATAATAGACTATAGTGTTTCTGTGACAGATGCTTTGCAAACTTGCTTAACCCAGCGTGAATGAGGTGAGAAATTGTTACTCCAGCTATTAGGTGGGTAGGAGATACCCGAAACTTTGATGCCGAATTTTTTATACTATAATTGTGTATTAAGTACTTTTTTTATTTGGGATAATAATAATAGTATCCATTCAACAAGATGAGTAAATAAAATACTATGTTTAAGATTGAAAAGCATGTTCTTTTATTGAAATAACAAAGTGTCTATATTTTCTTTGAAAAAGTACAAGTTTTGGTAGTTTACATTTTTTCGTATAAAATTCTAACAAAATTACAACTTCGTTGGTTAATCAACATAACTATAGTATCTTCTAATTATAAAAATAGAAAATAAAACTTAAAGGTCTTATGAGATCAATTAGCACAGCACCATCATTACACCTACAAATCAGCACAATCTCCACACACAAAAATTGCGTGCTCCATACATATTGGCTTATCACACTTAGATAGAAAAGAAAACGTTGCTGTTCGTTGTTTTTTTTTTTTTAGTACAGTCACCACACCTGACATTTACCAGCCATGTTTTGGTAACTGGTGAAGGTTCTCCCAGTTGATCAGCAGTCCTCTTTCAAGTTTCCCTTGGAAGATGTATGTTTTGTTGTCTAATGCGAAGACTATCATTTATCAGATTCAAACCGAAATTACGAATGAAGTCTTGGCGCTTCATGCATGTTTTGTCACCTATGTTATTTTATCTGTAGATTATGTTACCATTTATGGCAGCCATATTGAGTATACCATAAAAAATCGTCATAGGCCAACATTTGCTGTTACGCGAAACATCATAAGTGGCACTCAGTTCATCTGCGACGTCGACACCAGCTTTAGTTGTGTTATAATAAGTAATCATTTCTGGTTTTCTTTTATCACCTGTCGATTCATCTATTTTTATCAAGGTGTAAAGTTGACATAACCAGCACAACTTTACATTGGTGTCCTACATACCTAAAAAAAATAAAGCACTTGAACAGTTTTCTAATAATTCTTGTAGCTGACATTCATTTTCTTCATAAGATATCTTGAGAAATCTAAAAATAAATCTAAGAATACTATAAATAACTATAACTCATAAACTTATTGTTGACTCAAAAATGTAACACCGACTACAAGGTCGGGTGTGACGTATCCCAGCCACTTTTGCGCTTGTGTATCTCCTGCTGAAGCCGGTGTGACACTAAACTCAACATTACATCTTGCCCTCCACTCCCTTACCTCCAGCTACTGTAATGACGGGATTTGAATGGCAAAAATAACATTAAATAATCTGCGTTTAAAAACTCGGGTATGACATACCTGACCTCACTCATGCCAGGTTAAAGTTGCAGTTGTCACAGTTTGTAGGATGTGAAATGAACTGTTGAGTTTGTTTATGATATAGACAAGTATAAAAATTTATTTGTTGATGTAAAAATTTGTTGTATATAAAAATTTTTAATTTAAGATTTTGTTTCAGGCTCTTTGACATCCTTAACAGTAAAAATCCATTTGCTAGGAGCTTTAAGGCACCTTAGTGAGTTTCAAATCAGCATTTGTAGTGGCCCTTTCTGACCGAAATGGAAGATGAACGCCAGAAGCTCACATTTGAGAATGGACGGCTGATCATAAAGTCAGCATGACAAACATCATTGACAGGTTTTATTTGCCTAATCAAGGCTGTAAAAGCTATACTTGAAGAGTTAATAGCAAACAACTTTACCTCTGTTGAAGTATGAAGCAGATATTCATTGTGTTTCATTTACTATTACATACTTTTTGTTCTGCATGTTTATTATTATTTTCTGTTATCTTCTTACATACAAGTTGTCACAAGGTCATATTGAATTAAGTTTTGGTATGATCTGGGCAAAAGGTGGTTGGAACAACAATCCCACAATAATCCAGTTTACTGCAGCATACAAGTATTTGCTTACCTAAATGCAATTTAAAACAAGTGAAAAGACAAATGCAACTTCTCAGGATACAACAACAATTTTCAGTGTGGCATCAACAATTTCATACCAACAAGATAGTTCTTGGGCATGATTTTGAAACATGGGAGATGGAAAAGCCTCTTGAAGATGCAGCATAGATACCATCTGAGTTCAGCAGGAGTGCATTTAACAGAATTCTCAATGAATGCTGTTGTGTGTATGGCTGGATTTGTGGTCAAGTCTTTTAAAGGATATTTCTTGCATACACTGCAAAAATGCCTTGTTTAGTCCTGCAAACATTGCATTAAGGTCTTTAGAGTAACTAAAGGATAAAGGAGCTTTAATACATGCCAACAGTGATGTTATTGATGTTTGTAAACAAACAAAAAAGGAGATTCGTTATTTAATGTTAAACAATGAAAACTGGAAACTGCAAAAAATGTTTTGGCAAGTATCATTCAGTCAGTGATTATGCACTATAACAATATAAATATATTTGAAAGTTTAAAAAATCATGCTACTGACCCTAGCATTTTGGACAATCATCTGTACAAGCTCATTGCAGCTGTGACTAAAACATATTTTCATGATACAATTTTGATTTTAGCATAAGAAGTACCATCATGGATAGGAGAAGAAGAAGCAATTGTAAAGCTTTGACAAAGTTAATATTGTTTAATTAAAGAATCAATAAAAAAAAACTTTGATTCACAAACAATACTAATTTTGACAGTAATGTCAGAAAAATGGATAAGTATATCCAATGGCTTACTTAATAGAGAGGTTGAGGCACACGTATTCAGCCCAAAACGTGAACAGCGGACGGATGAGCACCGCCATCTGGCAATTTTATACTGTCGATAATGGCATTTGCTATGTCTAGAATGGTGATTAGACGATCGGCTTAAACTTCTTCAGTTTTTTGTGTTTGTGGTTAAAATTATGACCTATGTAATTAAAATAATGACTATTTAAGCATTTACGAATAATGTTGTAAAGAAACAGATGATTTTAATCCAGAAATTATTTAATTATTCAATTTTTTTGCAAGTAATGTGAAGTGCCTATAGAATTTACATATATTTGTAATAATAGCTTCATAATAGCTTATCATAATTCTGTAGAAGTAGATTTGTTCTTCCACGGCATCTTCTACCATCAACAGCGTAATACGTTTGTAAATTTTCTTAAAAATAATTTCCCGAGCTGCTGTCGGATTTACACAAGGCACTACTTCCCTCGACAAAAGTACGAGATAGTCCTATCGTTCTATCGTACACGACGCTAATCAAAAAGCTAATTAATTCTCAGTGCTATTAAACATCCTACTTTAAAATAGTTTAATTTAGTGTTATTAAGCATCCTATAAATACTTTTAAACAGTTTAATTTGTTTATTTACCTTCGCTAGTAACATTCGTCATTGTTAAACGTGCTCCACAATTTTTTCAGCAATATTCCATGAGTTAGTGCCCAACATAAATGTGTGGCGCAATGTGTTTTACTTGGAGTTCAAATGTCTACCTCTGCTTGCCATACAAGTTTAATGTTTGAACTTCGGCCGCAACCTCTCTAATGTTTTTTTATGTTGGATTTAGCCTGTACAATAACTGAATCTCAAATATAGTAGTAATAAATTAATGTTCTTTTGTGCTAGCATTTTGTGTTTTAAATGCTTGTTGCTGCATAGATTTTTAAATAAAAACATATTAGATTTACAATAGTAACTGCTTTAAAAAATTTTTTTTAACTTTTTAATAAAATTTTAAAATGTATTCAATTTTATTCTTTTTTAAAATTAAAACTTTTAGGTAATTTGCCTAATAAAACATTTAAAAAGTCTCATTGACTGCCGACTATCAAATACCGTCTCCTCCTTTCTGCCTAAATATGGCTGAACTCACTTATATCTGGTGGACACATCCTGTAAGGCAGGGATGGACAACCTTTTTCTATGTAAGGGCCGCATTTCAAAACTTTTGAACTGATGCGGGCTACACACAAGAGAAAAGGGAAAAATGTCGGTAAATCACAATTCTTTATTCATATATAATTATAAATTAGCATAGGTATACTTAATATAGCTTCTGGCACTGATCTAAACGTAATATGTCAGAAATATTTGGTTAAATATTAGTCACTGCTAGTTTTAAATTAGTTTTGATTTGTCTGTTAGTCGGTTTCCTGTTTTAAATTTTACTAAATTCATTGCGAAAAAACTATTCACAAACATAAGTTGTAGAAAATAATGTTTGAATTTTTGTTGAATACTTCCTACTTCCTAAAATTGATATATTTATACCACATGGGCCACAAAAAATATTACTGCGGGGCACATGTGGCCCGAGGGTCGTGGGTTGCCCATCCCTGCTGTAAGGGACAGTAGGCCACCACTGCCACTCTGTGGGTAGTCCTATATCATGTAGGGGCAAATCCTGATCAAAATTTTTGGGCATGCTGAAAGTTATAATAAGAATAATAATAGGCCTATCTCTAGCACTAAACAATAGGCAGAAACGTTATTTTGTGTGAATAAAAGAGTATGGACTATTATAAAGCCCATTATATCTACACATGAAATATATGTATATATTATAATGAAAGTGTTAAAAATTTATGATGATGATTCAATTTTTGTGGGCCCTTGACAATGAGGGCCCAGGGCTTTAGTCCTATTAGTCCCTATGTAGATTTGCCCCTGTACACAATACATGTATGCAGACTGGATACTGGACTGAATACATGTATGCATTTAACTTGACCAGATTGTATCGAAAGCTTGTGCTTTCGATACAATCTGGTCAAGTTAAATGCTTCAAATGACATCATGCGCACGCACTTGTTTGCTACGGAAAACCTTCACATGAGCAAGCGAGTTCCCACAAGCATGACAGTGACTTAAAACAGCTAGCCACTAGCTGCCAATGTAAAAGGAAACACAAATGATAAAACAGTTTAACCATACTTTCTTCACGTTAAAATAAATTATTATTGGCATATTTGTTATAAAAAATATATTGACAGTCAAAACTTTCTCTTAAGCATGCAGCACATGCTAAGCAAGCCCTGAGAATTTTCCTGATATCATGGCCATCAAACTCTTCAGATCTGAAGTCACCAGACTTTTTGCAGAAGAATGTCTATAGGCTTGTTGCAATATCCAATAGGCCTACTGACGTGACTTGACGAGAAAAATTATGGAAGCCATGACTACTATTACATCAGAAATGCTTGAAAATTCATGGAAATTGTTGTCTGCATGATATGAGCTAGGTATTATATTCATGGTACATAGCTCATAATAATTTTCATTTACACTTTTATATGAGTTGGCAAATATGGATGTTAGGTATTGTCAAAATTAGATGGTAAGTTTAATATAAATTTATGTATTATATAATATAATGGGTGACCCATTGAATATTCTCCACTTTAAAATTTTCAGGTATTAGGATTTGAAACTGTATGGGTATATTAATTTCACTAAGAAAATTAAAAATAACTTTACTTTACATAGAGATGCAATGTTTGCAGATGTTATCATGATAAACATTTTGTAGTAAAACAGTATTAAAAAAAATGTTGTAAAATAATTCAAAAAGCTTGTGCACCCTGAGAGAATTGTCCAATTACTGTAAAAGTTGTCATAGAACTTTGTCTCAGACTGATATGTAGATGGTTACAGTTGTGGTCTGATAGCACATCAGGTAATACCACCAGTGTGTCTTTGAATCATCATCCCAGTATCCCATAAAAAGACTTTCAGACATTCAATGTGTTCAAAATTTTCAGTGTAACTGTTGTTTGGAAGTCTGAAAGCTAGCTATTAGGCAAGGTGTTGGAGCATTGGATATGTAACACACATACATGGGTAGTCTCTGAATGTCCCAGACACCACCAAGATCATAGACAAGCACAAACAGCTACACTGTTATCTATTCACTAACCAAAGATAGGTGTAAGCCTTGCTACAGAACCCATTGATCACTATCAACCGGCTGAAACCGGCTTTCGTCACTGACCCTACAATATGCATCCCACCCGACACGAAAAAGGAAAGCCTGCTCAGAGAGCAACCAAACCACCGGTTACAACCAGCTCTGGACGATGGGTATGGTTCAATGTAAGGTATCATTAGCACTTGCAGGGGAGTACTGAGGGCACGAAAACCTACGAATGTCACTGATGTCACTACTACACGAGACCCTCTGGTGACACCGAAAAAAACTCACTTTTTCCTCTGGTGACTCACGAGGTCAGATATATACTGATCGAGATCCAACCGCTTCAACCAGACAAAGAGTAGTGCCCGATGACAATAGCCTACAAACTAATCTTAAGGTGGAAATAGGAAGAAACAAGATTATATAGAAAATATGACTTGGGGGAACTAAAAAACATCAGATTCTTGATCTGCTATCCCAAACAATGCACTCAGGATTTACTCTTAGGGGCTGAGTTGAACAGATAAAAAAAATTTTTAATGTTAATTCAATAAAATTTCCACTTTATGTGATCACTAGTTCATTAGTAGTATAGAAATGAAAGACAGCACAGAATATAAATAAAAAAATGAATTCTAATTAGGAAAAGATTTTTGGAAAATTTTCTACTGTTTGTTCATTTTTCTTTTGGGCCAGGTCCCCTGGGCCCCTCTGGGTACACCAGCGATCCCAATATTCCATTTCAAATATGAAGGTCAAGATTTTTTTATTGGAAATGGTAACTCAAGCTGTAACAAATTCCACTTCATTATTTTTCTACCTTTAATATTCAAAAAATACAAATATATTTTTTATTTTTTGATTATTAAAGATACACCTAAAAACGAGTTAAATTATACTGGAAATTTCCCTTTGCTATGTTTATAATCTCCTCATACATGCAGTGTTGGAATTAGAACATCTTTTGTCAATGAGTATGTTCAACTATTAAAAAGTAAACAAAAATTACAGCAATTTACTTCATTTCCTTTACTCATTTCACATTGTTCCACAAAGTTTAAAAGTTTTTTAAGCATCTGTTACAGTAATAATAATTGCTTTATGCATTTTAAGAATTGGCAACTTTACTGTGTTTGTATTTTATTTACAATTAATTCTGTAATTGCATTTATAAATACATTTGAAGTGATTCTAATTAAAAAATTTTTTCTTTGTTTATTCTTTTAATTGAATTTATCCAAGTCATTATTTTTTAAAAATATTTGCATTTAACTTATGAAATTTAATATTTTAGGTTATTTTTTCTGTTTCTTGTCAAAGTTTAAAAATAAAATTATGTATAAAAAATAGTTTGTCTCAAAAAATTTACGCAGAGTTTCTAGACAAGATACGTTCATATAGAAAATTATATCAATACAGAAAAATTCTTCAGATTATTAAAATATTTTTATTTTTTTAACAGACACAACAATTTTTAGCATTATTCAATAATTTTTATTTTTATTAATGAATACAGGGAGCATCATTTAAAACAACAAGTTGCATTTTTGATTTTTCTGCAGTAAAAACAGTAAAACTTTTAATTATTTTAATAAAATATAATATACGACTAATTAATTTTTTAATAAAATTGCATAAAAATAATATATTATGTAAACTTTTATGGTATATTCAATATTTAAATGTCATAGAAGATACATTCAAAATTTGTATACAATTATAGTAATATAAAATTTTTTAAGGTAAATGTTAACATTTGCATATATAATAATTTTTATACATTAAAAATATTTTCATTTAATAGTAATAGTTTGTATTTAGTAAATTAAGTAGCAGTGAAATTTGTAAAATATTATTATTATTATTAATAATAGTTATTGCAAAAACTTTTATTTAAAAAAAAGTCAGTTTTTTTCTTTCAAAATTCATTTTGTCCTCAAATCTAATTATTTTTATTAAAGAGATTATTAAAATTTACGAAGAAGGCATATTCATAATAATAATTCAGTCTGTTGCTTTTAGCATTTTATTTTATATTTTCTGATTAACTAAAAATGTTATGGGATATACAAAAAAATTCATAAGATGAATATTTCTGGAATGCACCGCATTTTCATATATGCAATTGTTATAAATATGATAAATAAATAATGTGATTACTATTTTTGATTTTGACTTGATTAGATTAGACCAGCGATTCTTACAGGTTCTTATGGACTCCCAGGGGGCTGCGGCCCCCTGGGAGTCCATAAGAAGTTTGCCGGTGGGCCGCCAAATTATGCAAAATTTCCTTCAGAATATAATAAAAACAAAATTGATGTATAACCAAATATTGTATTGAAAAGTGAAATAAGAAAGATAAATAAAAAAAAACTAAATAGGAAAACTTTATTTCTTATTTCTTCCTAAATACAACTTTGTTAGTACAGAAGAAATAAATGCAATATATGCTACTTACACTGCAGTATTTTCTTCTTTTATTCCAAAGTAATTCTAAGAAACTATTAATGCTTGGAATTTTAAAAATAATTATGCAAAAATAGTAGTCTTAGTAGTAGGGTTTGAAAATTTAAATATTTTTGCAAAAGATATGCAAAATCTTTACGACAAGTTGTGGTGTTTTAGTTTTAGTTTAGTTTTAGCATCGACTTTGGATCGAATAATAGTGCATTTCTTTCTTATATTGTGTGTTTAGTTCCACAACTCAGATTAAAAATTATATAAACTATTACATTTTGTTTTCTTTACTGCATTTTATTTACTCCACATACAGTGCCACTTCCCCTGGTGGCAAAAATCTGAAGTAAAAACTTTTATTATGGAAATCAAAATCCCATGGTCTGATATACAGGGTGGGCCAACGAAAACGAAGCAGCAGATTTATCGTGTTCATCCAAGCAAATTGCTCGGACAGGTCGACTTTATTTTCAAGAGGAACATCTTTTGCAATAAAGTTTTTGTGATTCTGAATACAACAGACAACAAAAAAATTTAAAAACTCATTTATTTTTTATTAACTAAACAACAATTTATTTCGGAAAAAGTAACACAAACTATTAACAAACATTAAAAAAAACCTTTTAAGCTCGACCACATATGCAAGGAAAACAAATTGATCATAAAATTAAGGCTGATAATGTGTTTTCTGTTTGCAGATGTTCTTTTTTGCAGTGTTCACATTAAGCTTGACCACTTAGTGATTCAATCAGAATTTAAGATTATTATTTGTTTATTGTGAATTTTGTACAACATAATCGTTATGGTTTACACAATTGCTGAAAGGGTGGAAATAGTAACTCTCCATTTCAGAAATGGCGAGAATGCTCATCTTACTGCAAATTTATTTAATCAACGCTATCCAAACAAACATTGTAATGCAAAATGCGTTCTGGAGTTGGTTCAAAAGTTTCAGTTAACGGGTTCTGTGGCTAACAAAAGATGTGATCCTGGATGTGAACGTCTAGTAAGAAACAAAGCGACAGAGATTGGGATTTTGGGGCAAGTTGCTGCGGACCCAACTTTAAGTACAAGGAAGTTGGAGGCTGTGATTAGCATTAGCAGAACATCTATTTGCCATATCCTCAAAGCTCGCAAGTTTCATCCATACAAAATTAATTTAGTTCACCAATTAAATGATGATGATTTTGATTGGCGACAGCAATTTTGTGAAATTATGACAGAAAGGTTAAGAATTGACGTGGATTATCTTTTTAACATTTGTTTTTCTGACGAGTGTACGTTTTTTTTAAAGTCAACAGTTAATCGTCACAATTGTCGTTATTGGTCAGATAATAACCCAAGCATATTTCATGAAGTTCATAGCCAAACTCCACAAAAGCTAAATGTGTGGGCCGGAATCTTTGGAGATAGACTAGTTGGCCCCATTTTCCTAGATGGTAATCAAACGGGAGAGTTATTTAGATTTACTTGAAAATGTTGTACATCCATTACTTGATATCGTCAAACATGACGACCAACCTTGAGAATAAAATCGACCTGTCCGAGCGATTTGCTTGGACGAACACGATAACTCTGCCATTTTGTTTTCGTTGGCCCACCCTGTATACTAATTACACTAATTTTGGTTGAGTTTGGCCAAACAAATTTTGTACAATCAAGCCCAAAAAACCTCTACTTTAACTATGGTCACCTGGTATATGTATAAAGCAGAAAAAAGAACTATTTGGTATGTGCAAATTTGATAAACAACATAAGATTATCTTTATTATCATCTTCATATCATTTTTAAATATTTATAGCCTACTTTTTATACATTCGTGCATGGCTTGAAATCTCAATATTTTATTGAGTGATAACATTTTTAAGTATTCTTGTGACATTGCATATATATATGCAATGACATTTAAAGAAATACCTTTATAAACTCATATATCATAGGAATAGTTAATTTTTAGAAAATTCTGCAACTATTACATTATAGGAAGAATTAATATAAAACATATGAAATCACATTATATCTAATTCCAAAAAACAATGAAAACTATGTGTTATATAAAAATATGTATTTTATATATTTCATTTATTCAGAATTTTGCCAGTGATTATGGAAATACTAACTTATTTAAAAACTTGTAATGCATGGATGGATTTAAGATATTTATGATTTTAATGAAAGTAAATTTTCATCTTACAAGCAATTCTCAATCTTTTTAAATACAAATCTATTTTAAAATTAGATAAATTGGCATTACTACATTTATATAGAGAGAATTAAATTCAAATACCCACTTTCTCATTTGTGAGAATAATGATTACTTTTTTAAATTGTTAAATCCTATTTATTTATATTTATTTTCTTTCAAATTGTTTACTGTTTATTAAATTTTTTCTTTGATGTACTGGCAAGAAAAAATCCTAATATATACATAACATACATAACCCAATACGTCAGTAATGAGAAATGATCTTGTTGGGATTTTTATTAGAAATTATTATGGCTAACTAATAATCCAAAATAAAGAAATTTGGTTAGAAGTAGATGGTTAAGCCACCATCTCATGATAAATATAATTTAAATATAAATTAATAATGTAAATTTAATATTTATCATGAGATGACAGCTTATCTTCCTATCTCTAGCCAAATTCCTTTGTTTCAGATCTTTTTTAACATAATAAATAAAAAGCAGTATTTCTTTTATACATATCTTCATACAAATAAAGATTTAACTAAAAAACTCTTATTGTGCTATATTTCAAATAATTATTATTTAAAAGTTATAGAATTTATTTTTCTAAAAATTGTACACATAAGAAATCTGTGTGATATTCAAGATTTTACAATATATCCAGATGAGAATTCATTCATTTCACTATTTGAATACAAAATAAAATGAGCTACTTTATCCCATTTTTGTTTTATAATTTTTGATTTTCTATGCTGTATTTACAACAAATTTTTTTAATAATTCTACTTTAAAAAAATATAATATACTTAATAGTATATTTATATATAGCACCATATAAAAATATCAAACATTTTTTAAAACAATGGAGTTTAACAATATTAAAATGGCAAATGTGCCAAAACATATTTTCAAATCCAGAAAACCAAAACTAAAATCATTTTTATAGAAAAAGCATTATATTTTTTTTAGTAGAATAAACTGAATACACCAGACATCTTTTAAAATAATAAAAACAAATTATATTTTAAATATTTCACAAGAAAAAAAAAATTAATATTTTCCAATAAAGAAAAATGGAATGAAAAGATATATCTGGTTTAACTCAGAATTAAGAATGTTATAATTTGAAAATAAAAATAAATAAATATGAAACATCTAAGTAACAATTATTAGAACCAAACGTTACCTTGTATACATTTATTCTCAAAATCGTAATTTATTCTAAGATTATAAATTCTAAATTTAAAATATCATTAAAGAAATATATTTTACATTTATTAAACACTGCTTTGTAAAAAAAAAGTGCACAAAAAGTATTAATAGAGATAAAAATATATATATATATAGAAAATATTTTGATTTTCTGATTAATGATATGCTATATAAATTAACATAACATATGAAACTTTTGAATATGTTTAAAATGGCAGTAATACAAGATTAAAATAAATTTATGTCTTCAGAACCATTAATGTAAAATTTAATTTACTGATAAGCAAAACAATAGTGAAGAAAGTCTAACTAAATGATTAAAAACTTTGATAACGATCATTATGATGATAATTTTTATATAGATATTTTCAGTATAACAAATTTCTATTATTCATTGTTAAATTTAACATTATTATTATTATTTATAGATTATTGATAATACTTTTAAAATGGTTAAATTTTGTAACTGCCCTATTATAAATAAAATACTTCTTGTGAAAAAGTTCAATATTCACATTCACATATTTTCATTGTGTTGTCAAGAAGTATATCATCAACAGATCTATGAATGCACAATATTAAGCTTTTCGGCAAGAAAAAGTTTTCTTTAATCGTATATAATTCATAAAACTTCATAAACAGTTATTTATACAAAATATTTTTGATATTTGGAAGAAATGTACAATGTTCTACATTTTAATATCAATTTCTATATTTTCACGTGTTAACAATTTATATTAATAATTTACATTTAAAACAGAAATTATATTACATGATAATATAAACAACACAAACAAAATTTGTAAAATCTTCAACTTTTAAAATGAGCAGATTCTATATGAATAATTAGATATTCTCATACATACAATTTCATTAAAGCATATAATTTAACTAAGTATTCATCATAATAATTTAAGCAGGATTTCAATTATCTGAAATTTTTAACTAATGATTAAAGTATGCAGCTCTCCTAATGCACTAACAACATCAAAATTCTTTTGATTATTTTATTTTATACTTTCAAAATGTAAGATATTCTGTAAAAACTGTTATATGTTAATAAGAAATGTCTAATTATATTATTACATGGACCATTATAAGAGTAATAAATTATAATAATTTCTCTCTCTTTTTAATTTTTTTTTTTTGTTTTATCAAGCATTTAACTTTCTGTATAACTAAATAAACTCAAAGTTGAAATTTGATTCTATAATAAAATAAATACTATAAACAGATAAGAGTTATTGAATTACATCTCTAGAACAATGCATTAACTTATGCTATTGAAAAACCTCATTCTATCATAATCATAAAATATTGTTATGCATATGTGAAAGCCACCAGTTCTCAATATTATTTATATTTAATCTTAAATAAGTTTTAAAAATAATATAAGATTTTTTATCAAGTTTTGTAACTTTACAAAACACAGTAAATAAGTTCAAAAAATTAATTTTTCGGATGGCACTTCTGAGATTCAATGCTATTTATTAATGGCACATACAAGAACTTATCAGTTATTCACAAATAAAATATGTTATTATATAAATTATAACTTCACTTAAAAGCATTAAAACTAAAAAATAGTAAAATAAAAAACTTCTTAGAAAAGTTTTAAGCCAGTTCATCAAAGTTCAACAATTAACAATTAAGTGAATATCTTTTACTAAATAAGACTGAAAATAGTTATAATCTTCCTGCTTTTTCCTATTTTCAGACTAGATATATGAAACAAAAGAAGATATAAAAATATCTTAAAATATTTCAACAACAGAACTAATCATTTCCATATCGTGGCAGTGATCATGAACTTGACTAACAATAGAAAATGGAAATTAATCTCTCTTTCTGTTGATGATGGCAGAAAATTATTTCATTATCTATGAAAGCAAAATTAATATAATACTTAGCATTTTAATTCTTTCTTATCTTTTTAAAATTTAATATATACACATATTTCTCAATGCTTTCTTTTCCCTAATACACTACAATACAAAACAACTGTGGTTTAAACAATAACAGCATTAACTACACTACATTCTTAATAATAGTGATTTTAAAAATTATCAAGTAAATCAATATGAAAGAATTTGACTAATAAATTAACATAAACCAGTTGCACTTGGTATCATTTAATTCTTTGATTACTTTTTTTAACCTGAATTTATTGAATTAAATGGCAAATTATATTGTTGAAGAAATATGAAATTAATATCTATTTCAATACACATACTATAGTAACAAATAAATCTTTTATATACAATCATCTTTTTAAAAAAATCAACAAGATAGTCAACTTTACCAATATTCTCTACCATTTGTATATGCTGAGAGAAAATGAATATGTCAGGTCAAAGCACTGTCATTTCCATTATACGTGAACCCAGATTGGAACAGGCCTTCAGAGGAGAACTTTTTTCATTGTGTGGAAGTTTCCCTTAGGTGAGTGTTGACGAGAATTGACAAAGCATTATGGGGAGTGAGTGACGCAACAAGTATGGCAAAATAAGAAAGGAAATTCAACCACTAGAGTGAGTGTAGAGGAAGAAAAAGTATATTGGTGATTTCAAATCATGAAAATTGTCAAATATTTGTAAATTTCATAATAAATGCAATCATCCAAAATGACAAACAACACTTTCAACTTTTCAGCTATAAAATTACCAAAATTATATTTTGGATTTGGTTTTACTTAAATAAATAATTATCTTATGCAATATAAGAAATTAGTCCAAATCCAAGAAGAATTTATAATTAAATTACAAAACATAATAGTAATTAAGCTTTACATTTCATTTCAGATAATTAAAATCCTACTACATCTTCTATTGAAAAAACTTGATATAATCCAGAAATTGGTTATTAAAATTTAATAATATATATACTGTTAAATAATAAAATATATATTTTATGTTAAATATTAAGCTCCTTACAATATGACTTAATGTTTCATAATTATAATAGATTTCTCTGGTATGAGTTTTTATATATAATTCTCAAGTTTTAGGCACTTCTTATTTGATGAATTAACAAATCTCAGTAGATGAAAATATCTCAATTTGGAAGATCTCTTTTTCGACTAACTTTTTTAGATTTGTCATTAGTTTTTGGGGGTGGAGGAGATCCAGCTTGAGCGTGACGACCAAACAGACTGAAAAATAAAGATAATTTCTTTAGTATTGTGATTAATTTATTTATTAATTTCATTTATTAGTAATATAAACTTACTACTTATATGTTTCTGATCTTATATATTCAATAACATGAGATACACCTAATTGTAACTGATCTGCTATAGGAGGAACCCAAGGATTATTGTCCATCCTCACTACACAGTGATGGCCTAAAAGATCTAGGTTACCTTGAAAAATAAAAAGTTTTATTATTAGAGATAAGTGTACAATATAAATATTTAAAATTAATTCTGATATACTGTATTTTGTACAAATATTTTTCCACAATTCTGATGCTAGTTTTGTAAATTTGATAACAATTTTTACTTTCCCAGCTCTTGTGTATCACACAGCTGGGAAAGTATGGCAATTGGTCAAAAAATGACCCTCTCAAGATTTTTACATTTTTAGACTCAGGACCTTAAAACGTCAATGTGAAAAAATTTTGGGGGTAATTTCTATGTATAGGTGTGTAGAGATGGGTGGAAAATTTTGTTCATCTTTGAAGCTTAACAACACCTGTGCTTTTCTGGGGAAAATATCTGAAAGTTTGCAGGGAGGTTTGTTTATCAGGGGATTGATTTGTGCTATCAAAATCCAGTCATCAGCACATTCCATTTTGTTAAAAGCTTGGCTCACTGTTGGAGCTATATCTCTAAAGACAGCCCAGTATTCCTAATCAACCTAGAGATATTAAAGCATTAATACAGGAGGCAATACCAGAATACAAAAATACTGCTGCAGCAGATGATCAAGTTCTGACTGACAAGGTTGAGATGATGTTCAAAGTGTACAGTACAATGTAACTTTCTACAAGTATTTCCAACTGACTTCCTGTCAAATATAACAATCCAATTTGCCTGAAGTGCTGCTGCAAAAAAGTTTGCATCCTGTATGCAATAACAAATGAAAAAAAATTTATTTATAAATTTCTCTAGTTTTTCTACAATATAATTAGTTTTCAATAAATTTGTGTTAATAATCACAATTTAGCTTTTTTATTGCCCAAAAAACATTAAAAAACTCTTGTACAGTAACAAATATCTTAAATATGAAGTCTCCCAGAACAAAGGTCTCTATTACATAATTGAAAACAATGTTTCTGTTTTCAGGTTAAAAATGGAAAAAAAAACAAAAACAAAGGGAATAATCTAAACAGAATTCAAAATACTTAATTTATAAAACAAAACACTATGTGTAGACTAAATTATATTTAGTTTAAACATAGTGTTTTGATTCCCAGTTATTGTATTTAAATTATATTTAAATACAATAACTGGGAATCAGGACTATTTCAAAAATTGAAGCACTTACCTAATTCTGGGGGAAGTACAGTTAACCGATTTCCCTGAATGTGTAATTCTCGAAGACGAGTCAACTCTCCAACTTCTTTAGGCAGACATACTAAATCATTTTCTCTCAATACCAACTGTTATAAAATAAAATTGTAATACAATTTTTTAAATTCATTTTAAATAAATATCTGTAATTATTGCTTTTTGCCCCCTTAATGAATTTGACAAAAAGCAAATAATAATTTTCTCAATTTTAATGAAATTTGTTATAAATTTTATATAAAAATATTAATATCAAAAACTACTTAGTTTTATATTTTAATAGAAAAAAATTATACAATTACTGAAATATTTTTAATATATATTTTAAAAATCATCATGTGCATTTAAACATAATTTAAACATTACTAAGCTGTATTGTGTTTTTGTTCATCAATAAAATTCACTTACTGTAATCACTTTGAACTTATCTGTTACTGATAACATTAAGCAGGGTATGAAAATAAAAATGCAATTAATTGATATTCTAATTTATTGAATGTGACATTAAAAGGACAAGTTAAAACAATTAAAAATATATAACTTGAATATTTATTACTAATTAATTAATAGTAATTCACCCAGTGTTGCACACCTGCCTCCATTTTCTTGTAGCATGTTTAACAAATAGAACAATGCAGCAAAACAAGTAGCTTAACTGAAGTAAAAATTCTAACAAATTAAACTTTTGTAATAAGAGCAAAACACCAAATAAAATGATTCACATTTAATGTTTGAAGTTCTAGTTAAGTGACTGATAATACTGTAATTGCATATTAGCACTCAAATTGAGACTGATAGAGTAAAAAGATAATGTCATAATAAACATTTTTAAGCTATTAACAAGAACTTAATTGATAATAAATTATAAAAATACATTAAAATATTTGGTGAATCTTGTATACTGTGTAGTTGTACAGTACAACAAATTTTCAATGTTAAATTACTAGTAAATTTTTATAAAAATCAAAAATACTCTTTCTTAAATAGATATCTGTTCAATTAACTGATAAATTATAATAAATGTAACTGAATTATTTGAATTCAAATTTACATTATTTTGGAATATCTTCATTTTCTGTACAATTAATTGACAAAGCCTATCTATTTAGGTAAAAATAACTTTGTTTTTATTAAAGTAACTTGCTATTTAATGCTGCAAATTGGTTATTTTTGTAATTTTTATATCAACATATTTGTAAAATTTATCAATTTTAATATATCTATTGCAATAATTTTAAATTATAGCATAGAATAGTCAACAGTTTAGAACTGGTATTTTAATAATTATACTAGAAATACTAATCAATTGCAGAATATTTTTATGATTAAGATGCAAAATTTATAGCAATTTTTTGATAAATTAAAATTATTTCATGTTTTAGGCAATTACAATATTCATGTAATTAATATGAAAATTAAACTTTATACAGTAGAATCGTAGATTCTTGTTTTTTAACCAATCACGGAACAACAGATCTTTTTCTCCAGGCCCTGCAAATCAGCGTAATTTTACCTCTAGCAGATTCATAACTCAGAATAATGGTTTTTTTCTAGCTCCATCTTTGGTAAACATCGTATTTTTTAAACCTTTAATTAATAATTGGATGTTTCTGGATACTGCATTTAAAAAAATACATTGCACGCTCTGCAAACTGCTAAGCGCATAATCATCACAATTCTCGCTAATATTGCAGCTGCCCATTAGTATCCTCATATAGTGTGTTGATCAGTGGAGGGAAACTATTTCCAACTGAACTTATTTAACTATCTTTTTAAAATTGAAAATTTTGTTTAATTTGTTTGGATTCTTTATACGTATTTTAATAATACATTTTACTATTCGATTTTATCTTTAATATTTTTAGAAGACCGATCATTTGAATTACTTTATAAATAATCTTTAGAAATAATTAATTTTAATTTGTTTATGCTGTTTTTATTGTCACTGTAAATAAACATTTCTATTATGAAATGATCTGCTGAATTATTTATTGATCTATATTAAGGCTAATAATAATAATAGGATCTGATAGATTGTTAATACAAATGGATAGTAATCAATCAATCAATACTTTATTAATATACACGTATATACATCATGTAGTTTAGTACAGTATTAGTTAGTATTAACAATAGAGAACAAATTTCTCTGTTTAGGGGGGAACTTTACAAATTATTTAAGAGAAATACAACTAGAAATAGTAAATTTAAATTTAGAAAATATAAACTACAAATTAATTCTTATTTTGTTTGAACATCAATTATGTTTACAGATGTAGTGAGTCTTCTACTTTCCCGCGACAACAGATGATTGTACAAACATTAATTTTGAACAAATGGATAGTAATTGTTTATCTTAGTATAAACATTCATTCACAAACCAATTAAACTTTGTTTAGAAATCCATGTGGTATAAGAATCCAAATTTTCTTTAAAGAATAATTTTGGTTATCATCATCAGTAGACATTTTCTGGTAATTTAGCCAGTAAGAATAAATGATTATGCTGTTTGATTTCTGATTGAAATTATCATGAAAAGACATTTTCAAAAAGTTCTGTTTCTATTCAGTTAATTAATTCTATAAATCAAACAAAATATATCATAAATTTAGAGAAAGAAGCAAATTACAGCAGTTATACTTAGAGAAAGAAATTATTTATAAACATGTGAGAATCTGGAGACATCAAATAGGGATATTTTATTGAGAATTAAATTAAAATATTATTTTTGCATTAAAATGACAAATTTTTATAATTTTGTGGGAAAAAGATGAGAAAAGGGAAATAAACCTTCCTTTTTGACTATCAACTTCCCAGGACAAGATATTATCGCATATTTTTGATGAACACCTGTTAGCTAGACTCCAACCAAATGCCAAATTCTATCAGGCTCGATGTGGCTAAATACTAAATAAATTATGCAATAATTTAATATTTATGCAACAATTATAATATTTAATTAATTAATTAGATATTATAATTAAATTTAATAAGAGATGGTGCCTAATGCTTCCCTCTAGTGCCAAATTGGTTGCATAATTTGTTTGGAATTCAGCATTGGAGTCTGGCGATGTTATTTATGAATGTCTGTTAAGTAAGTCATCATTAGCATCCTGTCACATGAGAATAACTTAAACATTGATTGGAGGGCATTATGAGATAAAAGGGGCAGAGATCCAAATCTCAGGACACTCGCCCAGGCAGACTCTCCCATAGAAGAAAGTAGATCCTGGCACCCATCCAACAGTTCTCCACTGTCTCCACTCTGGAAGCCATCGTCTCTAATATATTGAAGACAACTGACCATTAAGAGGTATCATGCCTTTTGTTTATGTAAACTCTCTCTCTTGGTAATTAGAGGTATAAGTAGTTAGATACTCAATTCCCTTTGATACCACAGACCAGTGATTCTTAACAGGGGGGCCATGGCCCCCTGAGGGTCCATAAGAGGTTTGCGGGGACCGCCAAATTATGCAAACTTTCCTTCAGAATATAATAAAAAGAAAATTGATATATAACCGAATATCGTATTGAAAAGCAAAATAAGAAAGATAAAGTTTTCCTATTTAGTTTTTATTATTATTTATTTCTTATTTCTTTCTACATACAACTTTGTTAGCACAGAAGAAATAAATGCAAATATGCTACTTACACCGCAATATTTACTTCTTTTATTCCAAAGTAATTCTAAGAAACTATTAATGCTTAGAATTTTAAAAATAATTATGAAAAATAGTAGGCTTAGTAGTAGGGTTTGAAAATTTAAATATTTTTGCAAAAGATATGCAAAATCTTTACAAGTTGTGGGTGTTTTAGTTTTAGTTTAGTTTTAGCATCGACTTTGGATTAAATAATAGTGCATTTCTTTCTTATATTGTGTGTTTAGTTCTAATTATTTATAATTAACCCATAAAAATGAGCAAAAAACAGAAACAAACATTAGAAAATTTTTTTAATGTAAGTAATCATGGACTGGGACCTTCAAAAAGAAAATATAGTGAAGAAAATACTAGTGAAAGTTCCAACAACGATACAATGAAAAATGCAACAGAAAAAACCACAAGTCCTAAAACTAAAAGTATAAAATTAAGTAACATTAAAATTAGAAAATACAATCGTGATTATATCAAATATGGGTTCATAAGCATAGAAGTTCAAGGAATTACAAAACCACAAGAAATCTCATTAAATTATTTTCGAATATTTTTTGTTTTTTCTATGAATTTTTAAATGTTTCTTATTTTATATTTTTGTTAAAAATTCATGAGTTTTTATGTTTAATTGTAAAGTTTGAATGTCGTTTAAATAGATAATGAAATAATAAAATTACGATTTACATTTATTACATAAAAAAATAAAGTAATAATAAAAAAATCAATTTATTATAGATAATTTAACAAATATAAATTATTATTAAAAAAATGGGGGTCACAAAAAAAGTATGAAATATTTGGTGGGCTGCAAGTATAAAAAGGTTAAGAACCACTGCTGTAGATGATAAATATGTTAACCCTACCTAGATGTATTCTTTTTGTATTAGTTTTATGTAATCATCAAATTCTTTTTTATATTAAACTTATTGTTTTGTTTAATTGGTTTCAAATTGAATTCTTTCTGGAACAGATCACCCTATTCACTTATTTGCAACCCCTCCACCACTCGATAAAACAAACAAAAGCCATCCACTGACTGCATGAGCAGGACTAACAGTTCCGACACAGCTAAAAGGTGATTCGAGTCTTGGTCTCGACTAGAGGATTTGATCCTGGGATCCCGACCACTTTTTAGTCCCAAAATTTTCGGGATTTTATTTTCCTGATTCCAAGATTTTCAGGACTGACATCATTTTTAAAAAGTTGCAAAATATACTGCATGAAGCAAAACGTTCAGTGCCAGTGCTCTTAACAGAATTGCTTGCCTATCATTTTAATATAAAACTTCTTGTATTTTGAACTAAAATGATAGACAATCAGTTCTCACTGGGTTACCTGGTTATACACTTCATTTTTGTATTTTTGCGGGCACCAATCGATTTTCTGGCGCAGTCGAGAGCACTTTTGGTTGGCTGTAGAGTTCTAACATGACCCTTCAAAAATTCTAATAAGTCATTCAATGGAGAAATATCATCACCCTTAAGTGAGACTCCCACCAGCTTCTGGTTGTTGCATCCAATTTAAATTGAATGATGAACATAAATAATATGCTCGAGAACTCATCTATATTAAATTTTAGAGCTTCTAAGGATCGAATACACTCTGTAGTCAATTAAACAAAATTGTAACACGTTGTCAGGTGTGTTTATGTTATCTAGCATTGATGTACAGTCCACAGCTCTGTCACACGTGTGTATATATGTGTGACAGAGCATATATATACAACATCATATATCAACATATATATATGATGCAACAAATTGAGAAGCAGACACTTGGTGATGAGACACTGGCTATGTTGTTATTTCTCAGATTATATTTTCTCAATTCAAATTAGAATGTTCCTATTAGATTAGTTTTCTTTATATTTAAGAAAAATGTGACTGATTAATATTATTTTTAAATACTTTTTGCTAAGAAACTTACTTTACTACCTACTTACTAGGTGGTTTACATGAAAGTCGTCTATTTAGTCGATGTTAAGAGAGATTTTTGTTAATTTTCAACATTTATTTGCATAGTTTATTACATAAAGGTTTTTCAATTTATGCAAGTTTAGAGAGATCTCACTGATGCTTGAAAAAGAATAACTTTAACATGAAGACAGTGATTTTAACTCTGGTTAGTCTGACTCTAAGTCTGATTAGTTAGAGTGATTAGATTAGCTAGGTGTATACCTTTAAATACATTGATTTTTGTCTAAATTTTGATTTGTTGATTAAAGAGCTGATGTCTGTAAGATTTTCTTATTTTTTTTCTAAAACCTCAATACCGAAATAATCCCGGGATCGACTAAGTATAATCCCAAAATCCCGGGATTAGAAATAAGGGCCGCAATCGAATTCTCTAGTCTTGACCCAATGACTTCTCACAAACATTGAAATGCCTTCAGGTTAGAAGCTGTTGCAATTAGGAGGAGGAAAACTTATGTAAAGGTGTGTTTGTTAAACATAATTTATGAAAAATTCCAGCTTAATTTAGAGAATTTAGTTTGAAACATTGAAAAAAGAAAACTGTTCAAGCAGAAAATAGCAAACATACAAAATATCATATTTATAAAATTCTTATACAGTTCGTTCAGCTGTCAAGATTTTTACAAAAATACTCATTTTGATTTGTAAAATATTATCTGACAAAAAATAATTTGTAAAATTTTAAAAATGTAATTGATAATTTAATTAGTAAATAATTTACTAATAATTAGTATATAATTTTTATATTAAGAATTTTTTTTTGTAATTTTCAAATGGTGCTGAGAATTTTATCGTAGAAAAGAGCAGTTAGTATTAACACATTAATTGGTAAATAAACTTCTGGGTTTTTAAAACTAATCAATTAATTTGAACAGTTTTTTCAAAGTATTAAAATAGACTTTTTATTATCTGAAAAAAATGCAACAATTAATATTTTTTCAAGTTTAAGCATTTTATGCCTGTATGTAGCTATTAAAATTTGCATAAAATAAATTATATCAAATATTAAATAAATAAAACAGTCATTCAGTGTTAAAATTCTTTAACAACATTGAAATTAGCACTTTGATGATAATTTCAATATCCTTAAAGAATTTTAATGCTGAGAGTTTTATTTATTTAATGAACAATTATTGGTGTGAAGAGTATATTTTTATTTATTGAAATTATATCTAATATATTTTAAATATTTGTATACGTTGGTATGGTTTAAAAAACTTAAAATTTAAAAATAAAAGCATTATTAATTATTTTGAAATTATTATTTATAAAATTATATTCATAAATAAAATAAATAAATACTCACAATTTGCAAGTTTTTCAGCAATCCAATTTCAGAAGGCACATATTCAAAATCATTATCACCAAGATATAAGGCACGTAAAGTTTCTGTTAATGTAAAATACATAAATTTTACAAAAATTCAAAACTGTAATAGTAACAATTATTATTATTATTAAAGATGTCTTATTTTGTATTAAAAATTATTTGATAGAAATAGGATTAATACAATCATCAATTTAGCCTGGATCATTTGGAAATTCTAATCTATCAGGTTGATTGTTTATATATATATATATATATAAGTTTTTTTTTAAATTAAAGTATATTTGATTTAATAAGGAATGAGGAGGATTCATGTCAGGACAGCAAAATAAAATGTTTTCACAGTAAAGACAAATAATAATAAAGGTGAACACAGTTTTGATATAGGATCGATAATTTGGAACTTAAAACTAGGATTGAACAACACTGGAAAAATGTAAGCAAAAAGAAGTTTATAAAAGGATTTAACTAAGAATGCCTAAGATAGAAATTCAAGAATGAAGTAGAATGGTGAAATGAGACCACATCTATATTTATATAAAAGAATAAGCATCAAAAACATGTCAAACAGCCAATCAGAGTTTCATCTATGATACTTGATCTATATTTTGGCAATCACACAAATCTAACAACACTCTTGCAAACCATTATTACTCTCTCACTTCAGATATTTAAATGAAGATCTCAAATACTTAAAGCACACTTTTTGTTAAAAGTTTGTCATAATCTGCATATATTTTGAAAGTAGTAATGTATTTATTAAATACTTCCCTAATTATTTTCTTATTTATAGATGCTTGAGTTGAAAATATTTTCTATTCAGGAAAATAATACTGGCAACTCAACCAGTTCATTAGAGTGCAATTCTATTTTATATTTTGGATTGCAATTTAAATAAATTGTAGACAAATTTCCACTGTCATCCATCTATCAGTCTGTCCTTTCTTAATCTCAAGAATGGAGTTAGGTAGATGAAAATTGAGACCAGATATGGAAAGCTTAGTAGCAGGAGACCCCAATTAACTATATACAAAATTCCTGTTTAGTCTGGAAGACATGTTATTTCAATTCAAAAATTTTCCCCTGAATGAGTTAAACCAGCGGTTCCCAACCTTTTTTAGACCAGGGACCACTTTGATTTCATTGTTGCTAGCAGGGACCACAAGGTTTAAGAAAAATAAACTGTGTCAATCTAAAAATAAACTTTAATCAAAACTTAACATAAGTAATCGTTGAACTCAAGAGTAACATGCTTTAACAGTACTATTATAATAGAAAACATATCATTTTTAGTAAAAATTAAATTCAATTTGTATCAATGTGGGAATAATAACTCAAAATTAATAAAAATTTTAAATCTTTTGCAGACCATATTTTAGCTCTTGCGGACCACTGGTGGTCCGCGGACCAGTGGTTGGGAACCGCTGAGTTAAAAAGATGACCAGAATGATTTTTGCTAACAGGAAAAGTATGATGTACAGGGGCAAGCCAGTACTAATTTGTGGTGGAGAACATATATTTTAAATTAAGTAAATTAAAAATATGATTAAAAATTGCAGCTTGGCATTGTGACAATGTCACAATAAATAAGTGCTCGTTAAATTTATTATTTTCTTAATTTTTTAACTAAAACTTTTAATTTTTACATTCTAAAAATTCTTTATCCTAAATGTCTTTCTCAATAGCCAATAAATATGATTAATTCAAAATAATTCTGTTTAATTAATATATACTAATTTTTAAATGTACTTGTAAATATTTAACTGTAAAAAACAAATACAATCCACATTGTAATATCAAAAGAATTAATACAGACTGTCATGTACTGTATGTATTTGTGGCAGGCATGATTACACTACAAGCCTGCTAGCTAATATGTAAGAAAATAAATTTGAGAGCAACAGAACATTTATACAACAAATTTGAATTACTAGATATTGACTAAGAATGATGTAGATAAAAAGTCAGAAATTTAGAAGGCTGTGATTAGAAAGAAAAGCAACTGATTAATATGAAATAGTTTTAATTACCTATTATTGTGTTAAAACTAATTGTATATAAAATTTGGAAAGCTGTTTTATAAATTTTATAACATGTTTAAATAATAATAAAGATGGAGAAATTTCCATATTGATACAAGATTAATTTTTAAGAAAGTTTTTTATAGAATAAAAAGTTTAAATTGAATGTAAAAATATCTTAACATTAAAACTAACAGTGTAAGCTATTGTCAAAATTTATTGTTAAATATATTGTTCACAAAACTCATTCCATTCTGAAGATAATTTGTATGAGTCATCAAAGATGGGAGAAAAGGACTTCCCAAAAAGTTTCAATAGAATTTAAAACTGGTTCTTTTAATAATGGTTTGTTTTTAAATGTGATTGAATAATATAGTTTGAAAACTAAAATTTTAAGATATTATAAGTAAGTGTCTTATAAAATTTTAAAATATTACCTAACATAAAAAAATTTGCAGGAAGGCTCTTTTCATTCAAATTATTATATGTCAAATCTAATACTTCCAATTGTGGAAAGGCACCAAATCCTCTAGGAAGTGTAAGTAGGCGATTCATACTGTTATAAATAAATAGTAAAAAAATTCAGTAAATATATATAGTTATTTTCAATGTTGTATAATTTATCTACTAAATATAAATTCATATTAAAATTTTTAGTGGCACATAAGACATTAAAATTAATGCTACAAAGTTTCTGCCAAAAACGAACTGAAACAGATAAAATTATTTTAAATACATCTATTAGTTATTTTAATGATGATTCTAGTCAATTATAAATTACATTAAGGTAGGTTTTTGAGATCTCTGTAAATTATTGTAAGATAAATTCTTCTCCTTTTAATTTATTGACAAGAACTGTAAATTTTTAATAAATAAATAAATAAATAAATATAAGTTATATGTTAAAATTAGTATTTTAGAAATACACAAAGATCTTTCAAAAAAAAAAAAAAAATCTTTTAATTGAGTTTTTTAAAATATGTATAATTTTATAGCACATATATGTATGTAATAAATATGTACAGTTGTCTGTGCAAATCTTTTAATTTAATAACAATGAACTCATCAGGCTAGTTGTGTAAGGAGTCCATGTGCACTCCATGTCAGACAAAAATTTATGCTCCTCCAATCCTTTGTGACATTTTTGTAAGGAAGCTCATGTATATACATACAAACATGATGCCTTCTCAACAGAAAAAGAACTTGTGTCAACCATTTCAATCCTGAAGTGAAGGTTCCATGTGCTCAAAACTCTCTCCTTAAACATTAAAGGTTTGTAAGGATATACAGACATTATCAAGGAAATTGTAAAGATTTATAATAATGGTATAAATACCTTCCAAATATGTATATGTAAGTTATATACATATAGTACATGTGCTATTTTTTTACTGAATGATCAATTTTTCTTCAATAATAAACAACTTCATGATGTTTTATGATGTTTGTTGATGTCTTTTCAATAAAATCAGAATTTCCCTTAACTGTAGTCTTATTTAACTACTTAATATTATTATTCATTTATGTTATCACTTAATGTATGCATATTCCAAAGTGATTACAATTAACTATTGGTTTTTAACTTTTACTTATTCTTGGTAACTATTTATAACTATTGGCAAATTTTGCCAGTATAAAAACCTACATCTTGGAAAACATGTTGCAAGTTGTAGGATTTTATACATTTGTTAGCATGCTTAAAAACTTTTTAATATTTAATTCAATTTTTTATTTAAATTTGAGAGCAAGTTTAGTCTATAATTTAACATTTTTTTCTATGTAATTTTTGACAATGATTGTATATATAATGGCATATGAATGATAATCTAAACCATTTACGTATGTAATTGTTTTTCTAATATTAATTTGTATATATTAATATTAAATATTTTCATAATAGACTTAGTTTCTAATTTATATTTAACTCTATATTTTCTGTATTTTACAGAAACTAAATATTTTAAAAATAATACACAAACAGTAAAAGCATTAAAAACCCAGCTACACTCACAACAATATAAAATTAGATTAACACTAAATATATTTTTTATTTAATTTTAATTACAAAATTGTATTGAATATTTTTTCAATAATAAACTACTTTCATATATTTCAGTTAATTGAATTTTATTATGATAGAAAAAATAAAATACAAATGGTTATCTGTTTAGTTAAATACTGTGTATTTATTACTAAATAATATAATTAAATAGAATATATTAATTTACTTTTTTAAATATTTACATACCCAAGATTTAAAATTTTTAATTTTGGTAAAGAAGAAATTGATGTTGGCAATTCCTGCAATAATTAATCAAAAATTAAAATACTAACAATAAATTAAAATAACTAAAAATAAAGAAAATTTTAAAATAATTTTACTGAAATTAATAATTGAAAGAAAAAAAAACCTATTTTTCAAGATCTTCTTAAAATAAAAGTGATGTTTCTTAATTAGTATTCCTACTGCTTCTAAAAGATCCAGAAAATATTTCAGAAAGCAATAAAAACAAAAAGTTTTACTCTTTCTCTGCAATTAAAATTTGATGTGATGGTTTTTATCACTGAATGTGATATTTTTACTTTGATATATATAATCAACGTAAAACATTACGATAACAAAATCTCCACCATTCAAAATGTTTCTTTAACTCTAGATAGCACTGTTTCTAACAGAAGATGTGGGTTGTCCAGCAAGCTGAATTTAAAGATTCAAAGATTGGAGATGTTTTTATTCTTTGAGAAGAAAAAGCAACAGATTTTTTTCTACACTAAAATCTATTTTGAAAGAACCTTTATAAAAGCTTAAAGCGTAAATAATAAAATTTCTTGATTAAATTCAGTACGATAGCAATCCTCTTAGTTTTTCACAAAACTAATTTCAACAAAGGAGGAAACTTAAATTGAAAGAAAAACTTTCTGAATTGGAAAAGTTGATAGCTAATGTCTCTTCGAATGAAAATTATTTTTCTACATTGACAGATTGTTCTTTTCAAAAATTAAGCAATTTAAAGATCTTTAACATTTAATCCCATAACTATAGTGGTGAATTATCTTGACAAATACTTTATTTACAAATTGAAAATTAAAGAAATTATGAAGTTGAATATAATTAGTATTTCAAAAAGCGGGAGTGGCAAACCAACATGATGTGTTTTTATTTAGCTAATGTGTCTTTATGTAATGCATTACTTTGGTCAATTTGAAAATCTGTCTCAACTGGAGCATAGAATTATTTTGTTTGTCCTGATATTTCCTATAATTCTTATATTGGATGGAAGGATCTTATTCAATTTCAAAAAACTAAATAACATTTATTATCAAACAAAAGAAGTATTTTCCACAACTACAAAATTATCAAAATTCTAAATTTTTTTAGTAATGGCCTTATTAATCTGTCAACAAGTTATGTGACTAAACATGAGTTTAGAAATATCACTAAAAATTTACAACTAGATTGCAACTTTAAAGATATTTGTTTAAGTGGTCAGTTTTACTCCTGGAATTACCACAGAATATCTAGTAACTGGTCTACTCATTAATTAGGTAAAAAAGATGGCAATTCTTTCAATGCCAACTTTTTATCCAAGGTTAAATGGCAATAGGTTATTTTCAAGATTTGGTTAATTAATGAAAAAATCCTCTTTCTGGATTAGATATTTATGACATTTTTCCATTTGAAAGTATTAATTTCAATGTTTCATTACTCTAGTTCAAATTTTGGTAGAATGGCAGGTGGAAAACCAAAAAAAAAAAAATTATGGCCTAACTGCATCCTGACTTAAGGATCCTTATAGCTAAACAGTTCAATATGATGTCAATCCAGACTAACATAGCACCACCATGAAAAGTCTGTTTTGCTGATATTAGTGATAATTATGTATCTCTTATTCTCATCAAATTAAAATATAATAAAATTCTGTATGTAAATTGATTCTTGAATAATCTACAAAAAGAACACTGGCCAAATTTTTTCCAATGTTCTTTTTGGCCAACAATCAGTACTTAATATAAGTTTTAGAATTTGTGATGTTTTCACCAATTTAAATGAAGTGTCCTGTGAAAGACTGAAGGAACAAAACATAAGTCATCTTGCTTGAACACAAATATCCTTAAACATCAAAATTTTCAAAACAGTTTATTCCAGAGGCTATTGAATTGAAAATTGTCTTGTTAAGCTCATTTTAAAACGTCATTGTTAAAGACAAAATAATGATTGTCATAAACTGTAGTAATTACCTTTGATAAATTTTCATAAAGTTTCTTGATACTTCATCAGTCTTCTGAAATTGTTTTAATAATCTAGAAACAATTCTTGATATTCAAGTATCTTGATATATGGTCTTAGATAATACTTTGAATTTATTGAATCAGATAAAAGATTTAGATAAAACTTACTTTGTGAACATATTTTTTGACAAAAAAATAAGGCTTACTCCATACTGACTAAATAGACCATTTAATTTGCATAGTGAAAAACTGATTTGAACAATATAACAGGTTTATCATTTACTCTATATATTCTTTATTATGAAACTACATTGGCAATGCCATAACGCAATAGTGACTGGTTCTGAGGGAATGATAAGTGACAAATCTGATATAAACGAGCAAAAATGCTAAAAGTTACAATAAAATGGCAAAACTTTGACAATTACAATAATAAAGTTACAAGGTAAAAATTACAATGATTATTAAAAAGAAATTTTCTTTCTTTATGTAAAAATACATTACAAAAATATCACAAAAGTAAGCCCAATGATAAAATCTAATAACATTTTAAAATTGTATTAAAAATAAATTATCAATCTTATAATATAATCGAGATGGGTTGTGATTTTTTGTGTGATGATGATAATGAATGATGATAATGAATGTGTGATGATGATAATGAATGAATGAATGATGATAATGATAATAATAACAAGCGCAGAGCCCAAATTGGTTAGGAGTTGAAAGTTGAAATTTGATACACAGTTAGGGTACGTTATGAGAATGTACTGTACACTAAGGAGGAATTTTTTGAAATCCCACCCGCGGGGGGAAAAGACAGGATTAAGGCTTACCGTGAAGAACTTTGCTTCTATTATACTATTTTAGATGCAGGTTTTTGCATTTTTGATTGCGTTTTAATAGGATATGCCATGAGAATGCACATTAAGAATGCACATGGGGGAGAGAGAGAAGGTTAAGAATTACCCAAAGAACCCGGCTTCTACTATGCTTTTTTCATTTATGTGGGAAATTGAACATATTGTGAAGGCCCAAATATAAGAATAACGAGATTCGATTTAAATTTTTTATTTTATTTACCAACCGAGTTTCGACAGTTAGGGTTAAATCAAACACAGAAACAAAAAACGGAAAAACACCCGACAAATTTTCTCGTAAAAATTAATCATAAACCATCGTTCCCACGGTAATACTTCCTTGTAGAAGATGAGTTAACTGTTGAAAAATAATTATATCATGTAATTCACCATTGGTCAAAAAGGACTTCCACCCTTGACGTACTTCACAAGAATCTCGAACCCGAGATCCCGAAATAAAAGGAAAACGAACGATGACGCAGAGAGAGAGAAAGAGTTTCGACAACTGTCAAGTGTGTGTGTGCCGTGGATTATCATCTCCCGCTGTTGAAGCCGTCCATCCCATCTATCTACAGTCCACTGACTCTTATTTTCAAGCGAACTCTCGTTCCTCGGACTTTGTGCAAATCTCAGGATCACTAAGGTATTTATCCTACTCGCGATGTTTTGTAAACTCTCTCTCTCCAATCACTCGAGACGCGGTTTAATAATTCGATTCGATGATATAAATACTTCCAAATATGTTAATTGATGTATTCCCTATCAATCTCAAAATAAACGGGTATTTTTGTTTAATATTAGAAGAGTGTGCGTTTCTTCCTCCATTGCCACCATCTGGCATCCCACGATTCGGAAAATAACGCGTATCTATCCGCGAGAAGTTTGATAGATTGGTGTCAGTTCCTGACGTAAACGGGATCTTACGATCCCAAATCCGTAACTAATCATTGACCGCTCGAGCCTTAATCATCCTTTCGACAACCGAGGTCGGACCTCAAGGTCTTGTGCCGTTAAGAGGTAGAGAAGATAGGAATCATCCTCCATCTCCTACCCTCGGTTAACCTCACAATATTTTTAGACCTTTCTAAAAATTCTCAACAATATTTAGTGTTCCATCGTATATAAAGTTGACACAGGGAGCGCCTAAGCATAAGTTTACTTTAGTCAAACTATTCGTCTTAATGTTCGATTTTATGTTCAAATTTATATATTTATGAATGATTCTGGAAGATCCAGCTTATTTTTCGAATTTAGTAAACTTGAAGAAGAATCCAGAAAGAGTAACGAAAATGTTTATTATTCAACACTTAGTGGTACTATGCACCAGTTAGTGGTTGCAATGAGTCTTAATTATCGTTTATCCCGGGGTGGTTAGCAGATATCTAAAAATTTTCTAATTAGTCTCGAAAGAGGGGGGGACCTAATTCTTGCACTCGGTGAAAACGGGTAAGATTGGCTATACACTCAAACCTGTTTTTGTGCGGTCTTTTTTTGTGCGATTTTTTTATTTGTATGATTTGTTTTGTGCAATTTTTTGTGTGCGGTATATGAATTTCAATCAAATTAGTATACTGCACAAAAAAAAATTGCACAAAACAAATTGCATAAATAAAAAATCGCACAAAAAAAGACCGCACAAAAACAGGTTTGAGTGTAATCTAATAATCTTAATCTTTGCTATTGTTACTTTTTGTTCGAGCAAATGCCGGACAATTTTTTAAAATTATTTAAATCAAAGTAAAGATCTTCAACAGGATGAACAAAGGCAGAAATCCTACAGAAGAAGAAATGATGTAAAAAGTTTAATCTTCAATTTGTAAATAAAGAACTTGGCAAGATCCACCACACCTAGTTCTTCTGGTTTGGAAATGTTTAAGATCTTTAAATCATGTACTTTTTCAATCTGAATTACAATATGAAAAAATTAAAGAAATTGTGAAGTCAAATATAGTTAATGTTATAAAGAGTAGATGGAGTGGCAAAACCAGCATAATGTATTTTTTGGCTTATGTGTCTACGTAATTTATTATCTAAATTTTTGGAATACAGGCATGAAGTGTATATATATATTTTTATATATACTACTTTTAACTTTTAATATTTCTCTAAATTTCATTAAACAATTTTTATCTTTATGAAAAAAATGATTTCTGACACAAATGTAGATTGTATTTCTAGCAAAAACTGATTAGTACTTTTCACTGAACTAGGAAGATATAAATTCAGTTTTTATCTGATACAAATTGATTTTTTCCCCATTAATCTATTATATTTGTATACACATACATATGTAATATAAATACCATTTGATATTTTAATTCTACTAAACAAAAAAAAAAACTCAATTTAAAGTTTTAAGATTTGATCAATGATTACTATATGATTTTTTCAATTACAGATTACAACAAAAGCTTGTCCAAATATACACCTTTATACAGTGAAAAGATTTAGACCTAATGTTTCAGTATATAAATTAGACTGAAATATTTTCACTGAGAAGGTGTTCTTTGATTATTATTTTGAACAGATTTTATAATGCATTAGGAAAGCTTACCTCAATATGATTATTGAACAAATTCAAAACTTCAAGATTGACAAAATTGGCTATGCTTGATGGAATACCTAATAAAATATTATTATATAAAATAAGATATTTAAAATTTAATTACAAGTCATTTTAAATACCACTTATTAAAAGAAAAATGTCATTATAAAATATATGAATAAATTATTATTAAATTAAAATGTATCATTAGATTACTAAATATGCATTGGTTGTCCAGAATAAATCTAAATATATAAAATTAGTTGTCCTAACTGACTGATTGATTCACCATCACCCAGAGTAAACCACTGAACCTAGAGGTGAAATTTGGTACACAGTTAGGGTATGTCATGAAAACGCACACTAAGAAGGGATTTTTCGAAATTACCCTGTGGGGGAGAGGGACAGAATTAAGGCTTACCCTGAAGAACAGCTTCTACTGTACTATTTTAGATGTGATTTTTTGTTTCAACTACATTTAGTCTTCATTGAGTACTTAGGTGTATTAAATTGATAACATTTCAGACATTGTTATAAATATTTTTATATACAGTAGAGAGTCATTAATCAGAATCACCGGTTATCTGAACGATTTTCAGTCAGACTGTGCTGTGCTGGATCGAACGTTTTTGATACTAGATTTACTTCTAAAGTATAAATTTTCATGTTTTTATATTCTTCAATATATTTATTTTGTTTGTACAAAATAAAGAAATAATTTTTAACGATACAATAGCCTCGATTATTATTATAAAAATTTTCGTTAGGCTTAAAATCGACGAAAATTCAACACGAAGTGGCATGCAGTGGAGAAAAATTCAAGACAAAGCGACATGCAACGGAGAAAAATTTGAACATCGGACAGGTTAATATGTTTTTTCATACATAATCGGTTATCCGAACAAATCACTAATCCGAACAACCCCAGTTCCCAATTGATTCGGATTAACGACTCTCTACTGTATTTCGATTTTTTAACCAAATGTTCAAACCGTTTTAAATTCGAATTTGTTATTGCATATTGGTTTGATTATAGAACGATTTTAAATGTTCCAGAAAATTGATCAAATTGAAAACAGTTTGTTTAATTCTCAGCAATTCTCATCATTTTCAGTGGTAGGTGTTATATAACAGAGGTGGGCAAACAAAGGTTCAGTGGGAGCCGAAAAGTAGGTTTTGCAAAATGCATGGGAGCCACAGTTCTGTACTGTCGTGGCGGATAGTATGGTAAGGCAGGGAAGGCTAGGGTGTCCCCCATCCGGGTCGAGAACTTGTTTTCAAAGAATAGATTTGAAATGTCAATTTAATTTATTGCACCAACTTGGAAATAAATTACTAAATATTACATATATATAATTACATATTTTCACAAAATTGTGGCAATAAAATTGTAAAAAAAATAATAAAAAGCAGAAATTAACACTTTCAGCAAGAGCCGCATGTAATTCAAAAAGAGCCGCATTCACCCATGTCTGTTCTATAACAATTACTATGGTTGTTGAAATACTGAATATAAATGGTGTTTGCTTGCAAAATCCGTGCAGGCAAAGTCGCGGGTAACAGCTAGTGTTAATATATAAATATTATGACAATATTTTCTTTGTATATTTAGGCAAAAACCAATCTCCATACCTATTTGATATTAAGATTGTTTTTTTTTCTTTTGTTGTATTATTTACTTTTCAAATCTAATTTATTCCTATATATTAATTTTGAATCATTAACTGTTCAGTGTATTATTTTAAATATTTTGCTAAATAATAAAAGTTGCTTGAATAATGCATTTCCAACTATTTTTATAAAATACATTTAAGTAGCATGATTTCAATTACCAAACAATGTTCTCTTCTATTTTTTAAAAATCTATTTTAAAAAAATAATTTAAAAGCAAAAAACTAAAATTTTAAACATTTTTCAAACAATCCGAAAATAAAAAAAACTAAAAATATGTATCTAAACTGTCTCAAAGTATCTTCAATACATAGTATCATTTTATTATAGCAATTATAATTAAAAATGAGATATTATATTTCTTTAACCTAAGTTTATAGTTACTGTCATAAAAATAGATTTATTGAAAATATTAAGAGACATTAATTGCATTGGAGAAGTGTCTAGTGCTTTCCTGGTGTCTATTTGGAAAGCACTAGAAATGCATTTTTTTAGACTGAAAGAGCATTATTATTTTACAATCAATGGAATGTGTTAATGCATTTCAATACCAAGTCTTTCTATTCATAAAAAATTTAAAAAACATATTTGGAAAATAATATCTTGTCAAAAATCACATAAATATATCTAAATACTGTAATGAAAACTTCAGTTTAGTCAGTCTGTTTATTCCACATTATACTCTTAATTTATTGATTTATATGTATTTAATAAGTAAACTCAGACAATTAAGTAAAATTTCAATATGTAATTAATGTTACAGATGATTAATAATTTTAATTTGTACAAACAACTTTAAATTACAAAATCTATAGCTTAAAATAAAATACAATACATTTATTCACTTACCAAGAATTTTATTATGAGTCAAAGTCAGCCTAGTTATGTTCTGCATAGACACTGAAAAATTAAAATTAAATAATTTTAATTTTTACTAAATAATAGAAAAAATTAAAATATTTTTTATATCACATTATACATAAATGTAATCTATGCAGTTTAATATGTAAGAATTGCAAAATAATGAAAAAATAATAAAAATTTTTAACTCATACTTGATACTTAAACTCAATATATAAAGCAAGATTTAAAAACAAAATGCTTAGTGAAAATCAATCATCCATTTTTACTACAAATTATCATCTTATCAACAAATTATTTTACAAGCCTTAACGAAAGAAACATTGAATTTCAAAATGGTGATATTGGTATTTTTCATCAAATATGACCAGGTATTTTTTCAATGTACTGACATTGAAAAAAATAACTGAAATAGCAAATCCTCTTAACTTACAAATTTTGTTTAAAAATCCAAACAACAGAACATTTGCAAGAGTCAGCATATAATGAAATTTTAGATAAATGATTTTAGAATAAATTAAACTTTATATCTAGCTATAGTTTAAAAACTACCATAAAACTTAAATTTTGAAATCTGATATAAAAACATTTCTAAATTTGTGACAAAGTTCACCCAGGACTTGAGAAAATACTTCTGTATATTGCTTCTCCAGAAAAATTGTGAAAGTTCCCAAATACCTTTTATTGTTGATGAATTAAATGTTTCTTTTCATTTTGCAGATAAATAAAATATAATTATTTTTTACAATAAAATTAGTTGCTAACATCAATAGACAATTTTTGGACTACAGTTTATTGAAATCATTGATCTGTCAGTTTATTGAAATCATTGATAGTGTCTCTTTTATCATCTTTCAGATCTGAAAGATGAAATGTAAATAAATAAACTTTCAATGCAACAAAAATGTTAACTCATATAGAGTCATTGAAAAAGGTATCTGGGATTTCATGATTATGAGGCATTTAATTAAAAGCAAAGCACTTTATAATTTGAAAATTTTGTTTCTTAGTATGTTTCAATTTAAACATAACCTCATTGCTCAGCAAACATCTAAATGATAGACAATCTCCATTGAGGTGTACTCAACCATTTCAGGTGTGACAGTTGCTACAGCAATGATGATTCTGTTTCTCAAATGTGTTTCTTAATGTAGCCTCAAAAGAAAAAGTTTAAAGCAGTCAGACTGGGGCTCCTTGCTGGCCAGAAAATAGGACCATCTCTCCCAATTCAAATGATCAAGGAACCTATTGTTGAGTGCCCCTCAAACATGACTATAATGCAACACCATATCTAAAGGAGAAGGACCATGGTAACCAAATATTAACAAAATTATACCTTATATTAAAAGATTTTGCAAAATTGAACATTTGTAAGATAAATTTCCAATAAGATAAAATGTCATTTATTTCATCAAATTATAAAATTATGTATATCATCATCATCAGCTTTAGCTTATTCTACCATTTCAAATTATGGTGTAGCCTCCCTTACATAATTGTCCTCCATTTGTGCCCATGTTTGTCTATCATTTGCTTCTCTCCACCATGTTGTGTCGGCTTGTTTCCTTATGTCATAGTGTTTACGACGAAAATGGACTGTATACAAGCACACACAATAATTGCACTATTAAAACAACTTTATTACTCACAACAATCCAAAACACTGCGATAATACTGCCCGGACTCCTCTCGAATCCGTTCCACAGCATGCTCAGTCTAGGAACAACCAAAAAACGCGCGAAACGAAAGCGCCCTCTCACAACATTAAAGTTTAAAAAACAAAAATAAAAAATAATTTAAACATTACCCCCAGCCTTGACACCTGCAAGGTATCAATTACCTGTAGCTGGAGCGAACCGACAATCATTCGAATCTTAAATATTACTTAATTATTACTGGGTAGTGGACACAATTTTGTAACCGGTCTTATTAGCTTTCCAGTTGACGTGAATACAGTAACAACTCTTACGCGACTATCACTACCAGGATGGGTCTGTATAACACGGCCAATTTTCCATTGGTTTGGAGGAAGTTGTTCATTTTTTAGTAACACAAGGTCACCAATTTCCAAATTCGGTGAGGAACGATACCATTTACGACGTTGTTGGAGAGTTGTCAAATACTCTGCATTCCACCGTTTCCAGAAGTGTGAAACTGTTTGTTGTACTAGAGTCCAACGTTTCAGTCTAGGGAGAGCTATATCACTCAAATCAGATTCTGGAATAGCAATCAAGGGTGCACCTATTAAAAAATGACCAGGGGTTAATACCTGCAAGTCATTGGGATCGCTTGACATTGGACAAAGGGGACGAGAGTTTAAGCATGCTTCCACCTGTGTTAACAACGTTACAAACTCTTCGTACGTTAACAATGTAGATCCTATAACTCTCTTCAAATGGAACTTCATTGATTTTACGGCAGATTCCCAAATTCCTCCAAAATGTGGGGCGGCTGGTGGATTAAAAATCCAGGTTATACCTTCACTAGCGATGAAATGAGCCAATTCACTACTCTTGTCGATAAGTGACACATTTTTATAAACTTCTTTCAGTTCTTTACCCGCCCTTTTGAAGTTGGAAGCACAGTCACTCACCATTTTAACTGGTTTTCCTCGACGCGCAATAAATCTCTTCAGCGCAGCTAAAAATGTTGGTGTAGATAGGTCACTAACCAATTCAAGGTGTACAGCCTTTGTGGAAAAACATACAAATATAGCAACATAGCACTTTGAAGATCGAACACCCCTTCCACCTCGTAACTTAAACAAATAAGGACCAGCATAATCTAATCCAGTAATAGTGAAGGGCCGACTGGGTTGCACTCTAGGGGCTGGTAAATCACCCATTAACTGAGAGGCAGTTCTTCCCCTGGTTCTTACACAGGTAACACACTTATGTATAACATTACAAACTACACTTCTTCCGGACAATATCCAAAACTGCATTCTAAGAATACTCAAAAGCAACTCTTGGCTAGCATGTAGGTAAACTATGTGATAGTACGTTATAATAAGATTCGTGACATGACTCTTAGAGGGAAGCAAGACTGGATATCGTCGTGTTTCAGGAAGATTGGCATTCTTTATCCGACCTCCCACGCGGATAACACCTACAGCATCCAAGAAGGGAGTCAACTGAATTATTCCACTGTGAACACTTATCTCCTTGCCTAACCTTAAACAAGACATCTCCTCCCTAAAATATGATTGTTGTACAGACTTAATTATTGACATAATAGCTGTCTTTACTTCACTAGTAGTTAGAAAACCATGTAAACGGTTTTCTGGAGGGTTACGGCAATTATGCAGGAACCTCAAACATAATGATACGACGCGATATAATCTGGACCATGAAGAAAACCTTTTAAATATCCCATCTTCAACTTCACAAGTAGCCGTCGTGTATGTCTTCCTCTCCTCAAGGTATATCTTCTCATCATCAACAGATTTTTCAGGTTCAGACCAAAGTTCAGGATCAATCTGTCTTAACCACTCTGGTCCCTGGAACCAAATCTCACAGTTAACTAACTCAGAAGGAAGAAATCCTCTTGTCGCACAGTCCGCAGGATTATGACTTCCACCAACGTGTCTCCACTTCACGGTAGGAATTGCGTTCTGAATTTTTTCGACTCTATTGGCAACAAATGGTACCCAACGATAAGACTCAGATGAAATCCAAGCTAATACAACGGTGGAATCCGACCATGCAAATATGTCACGTATGGGAACATCAAGATACTTCAATACTGTTTGCAATAAATTAGCCAATAGGACAGCAGCACAAAGTTCCAACCTGGGAAGAGATTGTACCTTAAGAGGAGCAACCTTGGTTTTGGATGTCAGTAAAGTGACCTTTACGTCACAATTAGTTGACATTGTTCTTGTATAGACTACAGCACAGTAAGCCTTCTCTGAGGCATCGCAGAATGCATGGATATCAAGGACGTTTAACCTTGGAAGTGAAACAAACCTCGGAATCTTTAAGTTCCCAAGAAGGGTTAACTCATTTCGAAATAACTTCCACTTATGCTCCACTTCAGCAGTGATGGGCTCATCCCATGAAAGTTGACACTTCCACAACTCTTGAATCAGAATCTTTGCATATACAACACATGGAGCAAGCCAGCCCAAGGGATCAAAGATTTTTGCTAAATCCGAAAGGATTTCTCTTTTAGTATAACCTGCTTGCTCATCTGAATATGGAATAAAAAATCTGAAACAATCCTCCTGAGGAATCCAGTTGATTCCTAAGATCTTGATTCCATTATCCTCTTGAAGCTTTACAGACTCAGAAGAGTCTCTTAATTCCTTAGGTATCTTCTCTAGTACCGATGGGTCATTTGAAGTCCACTTGCGTAACACAAATCCTCCTTTAGTCATCAGGGCCGTTAATTGGTCGACCAGCAACTGACACTCCTCGGTGCTTTGTGCACCTGATAACAGATCATCTACATAAAAATCTCTTATAATAGCCTTAGAAGCAAGGGGAAAATTGTCTCCCTCGTCATCCGCAAGTTGATGAAGCGTCCTTGTAGCCAGAAAGGGTGCGGGTGTTGTGCCGTAGGTAACTGTAACAAGTCTATATTCATGAATTGGATCACTAGCATCATTTCTCCAAAATACTCTCTGAAAATCTCTATCCTTTTCGTTAATCAATATTTGTCTAAACATTTTCATTATATCAGCAGTAATGACGATGGGAAAGGTTCTAAACCTCATCAAAATTGGGAATAACTCTTGTTGAATCCTAGGACCAACCATTAAAATGTCATTCAATGACACGCCTGAAGAAGATTTCGTCGATGCATTAAAGACCACACGTAACTTCGTTGTTGTGCTAGATTCCTTCATAACTGGATGATGCGGAATATAATAGGAAATACCGCTTGATCCTGACTGATCAACTAATTCCATATGGCCTAGCTCTATGTATTCTCGCATGAACTCCTTATACAACTCATATGTTTCTGGTGTTCGACTGAGCTTATACTCTAAAGCCTTAAATCGTTGTAACACCAACTCCTTAGTATAGCCCAAACACGAGGGGTTCTGTTTAAAGGGAAGTCTCACAACATAACGTCCACTCTTATCCCGGTAATGAGTATCTCGAAAATGATCTTCACATTCTTGGTCCAACTTAGACATTCGCCTTGCCTCCGGGACAGAGTCCAATGCCCAAAATTTCTCAACTAACTCCTTAGTGGTCAATTGAATATTATTCACAGAGAATATAGGTTGATTGATGGTATGGAGAAAGGCAGTTCCCGCAATAATCCAGCCGAGTTTGGTGCAAACAGCAAACGGCAGTGTCTCCTTTCTCCGTATTATATCTCCCTTTAGCATTGTAAAGAAAACATTAACACCCAATAGAATGTCAACTGGTCTTGTTTCAAAAAAGAATGGGTCGGCCAGAACTAGGTCATTAAAATTGTTCAGAAGATGTGGAGGGAGAGGTACATTAGGAACATCCGACGTTATTTTTTTAATCACGAATGCTTTTGTACTAAATTTCAAGTCTGAACTAAAATGGGGGGTAAAGGTCAACTCTATTTCACCAGAAGTCACAGCATGAAAAGATCCCAAGCAAGAAATCCGAACATTAGCACTGTTTTTCGTCAAACACAGTCTATTGATACAGTCTTCTGTTATAAAGGATGCCTCAGAACCGCTATCCAGTAAAGCTCGACAAGTTACGAAATTTCCAGATGAGTCGCTTACCTTGACTAGAGCAGTACAAAGTAAGACCTGTTTAGTTCCTTTAAGACCTACTCCGATAGTACTCGAAGGATCAAAAAGTCCAGCACAAGTAGTGGTAGTTGGACTCGATAAATCATATGGCGTCGATTGGGAGGGAGGAGCATCAGTCAAGGGTGGACTAAATGCCTTCCCACAATTCAGAGTTGAAGACACTTCAGAGTCTCTACTGATATGTAACATGGTATGATGTAATTTACCACATAGTCTGCATCTACTTAAGCTCATGCAGGTTTTAGCTTGGTGTCGAGCAGTAAGGCAATTAAAGCATAGTCTATTCCTTTTAACTACATCTATCCTCTTCTGAGTGCTCATCTGTGTGAACCTTGAACATTTCGATAAGGAGTGCTCATTCTTACAAAGAAAGCAAGTATTACTACCAGATACCAATGATGTCACTTTGGGATACGAACCACTTCTCGGTTCCTTAGGTGGCAACTTAATAACTTGAAGGGTTCTCGCATGATCCTTCAAGAAGGTAAGCAAGGTCTCTAGCGTGCCCAGCTCATCCTTCTTTAAGGTACGTTCCCACCAACTCCTAGTATTTTTATCGAATTTTTCCGTAATTAAATAAACTATTAGCACTTCAGAAAACCCGGTAATATCCTGGTCAAGCACACTCAACGATCGGACGCATTCATTTGTAATATCCACAGCTTGTAATATAGACTGAGATGAATCAGTGATACTCGGAATGGTTATTAATTTCTTGATCAAAGCATTTACCAGCTCACGTTTATTAGAAAACCGCTCGCGTAAGAGCTCCATTGCAGTTTCATAGTTAGAATCCAATATCGGAAGTGACTGTATAATTTTCAAAGCATAACCTCTACAAGATGATTTTAAATATTGTAATTTCTGACAATTCGACAGATTAGAATTATTGTCCACACTAGCCTTAAACAGGTCATGGAACGATAACCAGTCCTCAACATTTCCACTAAAGGTCGGAAGAGACAATTTCGGAAGTCTTACATCCGGTACCTGTGATTTTAAACTATCGGCATCACTTGTGGAATTAACTCGTTGTTTAGAGTTCTTCCGTTCTACCGTTAACCAAAGTTCGTCAATAGTCTCTTCAATAGATTGCTGTTCCTCTATATACATTTCAATTTCCTTATCGTTACATTGCGAAAAGACCTCGTGAAATACGTCATGTAATTCAACCCTAAGTTTCTTAATTTTAGTTTGGAACAGTTCTATTTGGGTATCGTCTGCGACCTCAACACCAGCACTTATCCTTTCCCTAAGCTTGGTAGTGTTGGACTTAAGGACTTTCTTTTTGGTCAACGCACACTTAAGACCCTCCATAACACCGGGTAATAATAAAAGGTCAACTCACTTGCTCGAGCGATTTAATCCTATCTCTGCGGAGTTAATCCAGAAAAGGGGAGTACCAATACTCGAAGGAGAAAGTTTCCAAAGTTTCCAATCCAGCAGAATATGCTACACGTCCATTACAGTATCCGCTGCACTCCGTTACAATCCGTTGCGATCCGTTGCCATCCGCCTCGACGGACCAAATGTTTACGACGAAAATGGACTGTATACAAGCACACACAATAATTGCACTATTAAAACAACTTTATTACTCACAACAATCCAAAACACTGCGATAATACTGCCCGGACTCCTCTCGAATCCGTTCCACAGCTCTCAGAAACAACCAAAAAACACGCGAAACGAAAGCGCCCTCTCACAACATTAAAGTTTAAAAAACAAAAATAAAAAATAATTTAAACACATAGTCCCATCTTAAGTTTGGATGTCCTTTGGGTGTCTTGATTCCCATGGATACCACATCATAATTCTCATGGACCATCTGTTGTCAGTCCTTCTTGCCAGATGTCCTGCCCATTGCCATTTGAGAGATTTAATTCTGTGGATCAAATCAGTTATCTGGATTATCTGCCTAATCCAAGCTATTCTTTTGAAATCTCTCTTGGTTATTCCTAGCATGCATTGCTCCGGTGACCTTTGGGCGACTTGAAGCTTTGCTGTTATTTCTTCCTTTAGTGTCCAAGTTTCACATCCATAAGTCATGACTGGTAGAATGCATTGATTGAAAGCTCTTTCCTTCAGGTGGATTGGCATTTTAGACCTTATGATCTCAGAATTTCGTCCAAATGTAGACCATGCTAGTTTAATCCTCCTGTTGATTTCTGGAACTAGTGAGCCAGATTTGGGTATTACTTGTTCCAGGTATATATATTCAACTACCATTTCTGGCGTGATGTCATTTATTATTATGTCTTGATTGTCTACCAGTTTATTGTACATGACTTTTGTTTTCACCAAGTTCATTTTAAGGCCAATTTCATTGCTAACTGTGTTTAAATTGTTGACTACTTCTTGTAGTTCTGCAGGATCTTTAGATATCAGGATGATATTGTCAGCAAATCTTAGATGGTTGAGGTGTTTTCCATCTATAGATATACCTTTGTCCTTCCAGTCTATTTTACAAAATACATTTTCTAGGGTTGCCATGAAGAGCTTAGGTGATATTGAGTCTCCTTGTCAAATGCCTTTGGTTGTGGGAAATTCTGGAGTGTCGTCATATATTTTCACTTTAGCTTTTGCTTCTCTGTATATGATGGCTAGAGTTTTTATGTATGGTTTGTCAATGCCTTAGTTGGTTGACCAAGTCAATAGCTCTTAGCTAATGAAAATCATTCTTGATTATGATAGGATGATAGGAGAACTACAGCAAAAAAATGAACACAAGAAACTGTCCAACAAAACTAAATATCTGTTATAACGCAGACAGGAAATGAAAGCAAGTACTAATACACAGAGAATAGAATAGAATAAAATTATGTATGTATTTAAATTAAATTTTATGTATATTATTACAAACAAAAGAAAGTATATATATTATTTGATTTTATTGTTTTAATTTAATATATGTCTACTATTTAAAAATAAAAGTAATAAAGCCTGATAAAAATGTTAGATATTTCAGGCTGAAAAAATTTCTTGCACCAGAGTAGCAATTTACTTTGGTGTAGTCATTGTCATTGCCCATGTTCAAAACATAAGGACATGTACAGAACATTTGTTATAAAAAAAAATCTGAAGAACAAGAATATGTTATATCCACAGATAAATCTCATTGATTGAGATAGCAAGATGCACAGTGCCTTTATTTTCACAAATTACAATACAAAGGCATAGTTTATTTTAAAATCACAGATTGATATAAAATAGAGTTTTCAGCAATTTCTATTTTTTCTATTCATCTGTGTCATATCTCATCATGCTTAAGAACAAAAATGCACTCTCTCAATTGATCTAAAATTACAAATGTTAAAAAGAAATATGAAATTTATTTAGGATATAAATAAGGGAAAGCCTAGTTTCTTATAAATTGTAAGATTATATGCAAATATGATGCAATTATATACTTTCAAACTTCAAAATTTTAAATTTACTATTAAAGTATTGAAAATTTAATAAATTGCAGTTATTTATACATAATAAATTAAAAATATATAAGACATAGTAATTCGTATTTCGTTAGATTCTAACTACAGTAAGACCCTGCTTAACGCAGGGGATGCGTCCCTACACGACAAAGCACTAAACGAAACAGCATTAAACGAGGTCATTTTAACAGAGTAGATCAGGAGAGGGGAATACACAACCAAAAATAAAAAATTTTACTTTAATTTTAAGTTATTTTTATATTAATTTGTATAATTAATATATGTTAAATAACATAAACATATGCACACAGAAATCTAAAGTTTATTTTTTGTGATGAAGGTCCTGACTTTTCTGAAAATTCTTATTTTTTTGCAATAAAGTTGTGAAGTTTCATTTATTGCTTTTTTCTTTCCTTAAAGAAATGCCGGTAGCAAAAGCAAAACGAGGCATTCAAAATGCCTCATTTTGCTTTTGCATTCCTTTTAAAATCTGGATCAATCACTACAATTTGATCAATGATTTCAGTTATTGTTACCAAACTTTTACTAAGGAAATCTGTAGAGAAATTTTTTGGCTTCTTTGTTTTCAGAATCTCTATTTTTCAGTTCTACATGAATTCCTTGTTCTGCCAGTTCTTGAAGGTTGTCATTGGTAAAGCTCTCACCAGAAACCTGCTGTAACTCCTGAATATCCTGTTTGTCTACATATCTTAGTCCTGCTGTATCGATTAGGTTGACAACTTGGTCAACTTAGTGATACAGTGGTAGTTGAGAATTCTTGGATACGTTCAGCCATAACTTCTTTCACACTTCGTTCATGCATTTATCAGTTAATTCTTGCCAAGCAAAGCTGATATTGCCTATGGCATCCATGGTGTTATATTTTTTTCCAAAAATTGCACCAAACAAACATAGATTTAAAAAAATACACCTTTTTGTGACCTTTTTCTGATTGGTTCATGTTCGTAAATAATTATATTATATACGAATCAATGAAATGCTGCGATAATTTAAATCAGCATAAATTTTGAGCTTTTTTTTAGGCTTCCAGCAGACTAAGTTATATCAAAACAGAGTTAAGCAAGGCAGCATTAAGCAGGGTCTTACTGTACTATATTAGAAATTATTTTAAGTAATATAAAGAAAACTTTAAGATGATTATATGATATATCATATAATCAATCAATTTTGTGACTTGAACATTAATTACTCAATTATTTCTTTTGATGATTTTATCATATAGTTTTTCTGGGAGGGAAAAACTATAATAAATAAATCAAAAAGTTCAATGGTTTAAAAAAAACCTATCTTAAAATTTAACTTTTTGTTTAAATTAAGTTCTGTTTATAATGATGATAATGATACTAAAATTAAATAAAAAAATTAACTTTTATCTGATTTGTGTCCAATATACAAGAACTTTCTGCACCGTTTATTTTTTAATATGCATAACTTATCAATTATTTGAACAAATCATTAGTTGACTTCAATGGTACATTTTAAATAAAATTGTAGTTTCTTTCTTTCTTTTAAGTTTTTTAAGTTCATTGTTGTAATATTTCTGAAATTTCGCAATGTTTAAAATTGTATAAACAACAATATTCTATAAATTCTTTTAAGAAACCAAAATGAAAATTTTGAATCACCACCACATTAGCATTTTAAAAATAATTTGTTCCTTATATTATTTTCTTCATAAAAATATATTTCTGCACATATAAGAACATGCTCATGGATGGTGCCAAAATTGGCACTATATTCTACCAGATAGTTAACACACTACTTTAAAAGTCATTTTTATTGAAATTATTATTATTATCCTTATCTTTTTACTTTTATAATAATAATGGTCACCACAGAGATGTCACTGAATAAATATTGTATCAATACATTTACATTACATTTACAGTATATTGACACAGCAATACAATGCTCTCATAAGCCAAAACAAGCTGGCACGTATGTACTTGCTCAAAGTAAGCTTTTATAAATGAAGCAGGACAAGTGTTTCAAAAATGTGAAAACAAGTGATTTTCACACATAAGGGTCTCTTATTTTCAGTGAAATTTAAAAAATCATGCAACTTCTGGTCCAAACTGGAAATTTCATGTGGTTAATCAGGGTCTCCAGCCTCAAAGCTTTCCATATATGGTCTTGATTCCATTCTTGAGATGAACAAAGGGCAGACAAACAGATGGACAACAGTGGAAATGTATGTTTGCAATTTGAAAATTTCAGCCCAAAAAGACTATAAACTGTATTTTCTATTTATTCATTTCATTGTTTAAATATTATATAAAAGGCATTTCCATATTTTTGCTTATAAAATGATTACCATGGGTGAAATTGTCAGTGAAATAATATACAAAACATAAATTCTAATATAAAAACTATATATTAATATGTCTTATCTAAAGAAAGAAATCAAGATCAAGACAGAAAAAAATATTTTGACTTGGATGGAATACAAACTCATATTTTTGATAATATGCTAGATGCTCTGACTAACTACCTGTTAAAAGAAATTGTTAACTTTTTAATATGCATAACTTAGCTGTAATAACTGAAACGGCTGAAATAATTAAATACCTTCTTATCTCTAAGTGTTAACCCATCATGTTATAGGTTTCATTTATCAAGAATGAGTCATTGGTAAATGAAAGATCTCCATTTTCCTCCATCTCTGGTAATTTCTATTACTGTACTATAATTGAGAAAACCAGCTTTTCTTTCAAAGACTGCAGCCAGGTTCTTGGACTGCCACAAAATCTGTTGCCCTCAGATTTACCATTTGATTCAGCAATGTAAATCTATGAGATTGGTATGTAAAGGATGTGTATGCATCATATGATTTGCATTTTGTGGATAAGTTCAAGAATATGCCAATCTACTATGGCCATTTAATACAGAATTTAATGTGTTTTGTTTACTCTAAAGCTATTCTATTCCATTCCAAATGCTTTGAACTTTTGTTTTACTCGTTGATTTAATTATCAAATTTCCAAACCATATATTGCAGTTTTGATATAATATTACAATACAGAGTATATGGTGAATAAATAGTAATATAATCTATAATAATAGTTTTGAATAGTTTTAAATCTTTGAAAAAGCAATATATGTTCAAATATTGTTCGTTTTACTCATTTTGGTCCAAACAATACTAATTCTATATTTGTTTTTATGGTTTTTAGATTTATATAATAATGTTTTCTAAATAAATATGTTTACATGACCTTGTTATTATCTCTCTTACTTACCACATAGATATATAATGGACATTTTGATTTCACAATCTTAAAAAGCCTATTGATGCTAACTATTCTAAAAAGTCTATTGAGTAAGTATGAAACAGAATGCATATATCATTTAAATACCTAAAATAATTATATATACATATTTATTTATTTAGTAGTATCTAATGTACAATATTTTACAATAAAATCTTATCATAATGACAAAGGCTTTTAGTTTCCAGTTAAAAATCTATTAAGCTGTTAATTTGACAAAATCATGAAAACGCATTTATTATTAATTTCTAATTTGGTTTTTTTCTTCTAATTAGAATATACCATTTTAATTTTAAGAAAAAAAATTACAAATGAACATTAACCTAAACATTTAATAGCTGTAATTGGCAAGATTCAATTAGTTTTTGAGATAAAATCGATAAAATTTTTAAATTTTATTGATATTCAGTAATAATGAATATAATTGAATATTGAATATGTTTTTGAATATATTTATTTAACAGATAATCAATACATAAATATAAAGGCAAAGCAAATTTGTATTGACACAATGGCACATTACATGTGTAATGAAGCAAAAAATATTAATAGTCAAGCTGTGAATAAATAGAAAAACTGTAATATTTCATACAAAAAGAAAAAAGTAACCAATTGATTTCACTGCAGTTATTTACAAAACTTTGTTTTATTAAGCTTTCATTAATGCATTTTCAATAAGTCAATTAATTAAAGCTAATCAGTTAAAATTATGCAAGTTTTTATGGTAGTAACATTTAATGAATTATTGATAAATATTAAAAAATGTTGTAATTTTCAGAAAAAACCAGTAATTGAAGTTCAATTACTGGTTAAAAAGGTTTTGTTAGTGATTATTTACTCACCCCAGTAAGTTTGAGAAGAAGACTGTTATAATATAAACAATGTAATTTTTCTTTGAATTTTATGATAAATTTTTGGAATTAAATAAAGTATTATCAATATATTTTGCTGCTAAACTGATGCATATACCGTATTTTACGGACTATAAGACGCACTTTTTTCTTCGAAAAATTGCCTCCAAAATTCAGGTGTGTCTTATAGTCTGTAGCGTCTTATAGGTATTTTTTTAAAAAAAATTGCTTAAAAATTAAGATGCGTCTTATAGTCCGTAAAATACAGTATATGTTGTAAATGTTTCTGGTTGATTTAGACATGAATCAGCTAAAGTTAATTCTTAAAAGTTCTGGACAAAAATGCTACTTCTTTCAAGTAATAAGCCTAAAGTTTTAGTACTATATTTTCAATAAAATTAAATATTTAATAATTTTTATTTTAAAAAATCTTGAATCTACATTATATTCAACTTTTAAAATATCAATAGATGGATTTCAATCATATCTTTAAAATATGAGTTTGAAACTAGTTTAGAATTAATAAACAACTGAATTTATTAATTTACACAAGTTAGTAAGAAATATAAATTCACATATTTCTTCAATTTTATTCATGAGTATTAATTAATCTTTTATATAAAAGTAACTGATTTACACTTTTACATAGTAAATTAATTGGGAAATATTAAGAATTAATTTACATAAAAGTTAACTATTTAACATTAACTTTCTTTTATAGTTATAATGTTACATAATCATTTTTATTAAAGTAAACCCAATACTTTGAATCTTAATAAATCAAGAACTGGTTATGAATCAGCCTAAACTCCAGCAATATGTTTAATAAACAAATGAATTTTTTCAATCTCTTAATGATCATCATCAGATTACAATTCTTCAAATTCTTCAATCACTTAAATTCAAATAACAATTTGAACAATTCAAACTAAGAATATTCTGATCCATTTGAAAAATATCAAAATAAATATCATAAAATATAACAAATTAAAGCGTAAATCTTTAGACCAGGTTATTATAATTACGCCATTATTAATCTAAATAAAATCTTCCAACCACTTGCTAGAGAATTTGTAACTCTTATATTTATGTTTCTCTTTCTGTGTTTTATTTTTATACTTTTCAAATGGTTTAGAATATTTTTAAATTTTAAACTAACCAATTGTTTTAAAAACTTTTAAATTTAAGCAATTCAAATTTAAAAGTTTTAAAGTACTTTTCAAGTAAAATATCATTTCTAACTAGAGTCAATTTTATTTTAATTTTGTATATTTCTATTTACTATAAACTTTAATCTACATTTATACTGTACAATAAAAAAATGAATTGGTTAATGATGTTTAATACATTAAATTTTTATCTTCGTATTTAGATAATGGATAATTTATTCATTATAATAATTTTTCTTTAAATATAGACTTAGTTTAACCAAATGAATTTAAAAAATTTCTATTTTGAATCTGTCTCCAGAATAAACAAACATTATAAAATCGAAAGCCTAATTACTATTTATAAATAATAGTGAATTAATGCCAAATAAAATATTCACTTAGATAATACCGAAATTAATTTCTAATCATTACGATAAACTTCAATTATGAAATAAATTTAAAAAATGGCATTTATTAATTTATTTTTGATTGTCTGAGTTAAATATTATCTTCATTAAATAACAAAAAAAATCAATATTAACTTTTTAAATTATTTAAATTAATTTAAAAAATATTTCAGTTTTTTTTTTATTGTCATACTTCTCTAATCATTGTAATTAGGTAAGAATTTCACTACGTAGTTCAATTCTAGGCCAATAAAAACTGCTAAATATCACTTTTAGAGGTATTTAAAGTAAAAAAATAAATAAGAGCCTATTTATTTATAACATTAATTCTGATTAAAACCATCATATTTATAGAACTCTACTAGGAATATTTTAAAATTATTTTAGTAGAATTAACAATAATAATTTTACTTAATTAAACAGATAATATTTAGATGTTGTTATTTACAATTTTATACTTTTTATATTTTCAATAATTGATAAGGTTGTAGAGTTATTGCATTTATATTTTGACTAAATAGAAAAATATTTATAAAAAATTAATATGTAAGGGTATATTTTGCAATTTAACATTACTAAAATTTATATTTGGAAACAGAAATTTCCTCAAATTATTATTATTCAAGTCATCTCAAAGTACTGAAAACAACAGCAGTTACAGTTTACGTAATAATACTTTTTAAAACACCTGTAAATAAAATTTAATCAATTTCATTCGGATAACTTTGCCGATAACAATCGAAATAAACGATTAATCAAAGTGAAAACACTTCGATTCGAACCTTGGCGGGTTCATAAATAAGCAGGTGCATGTGTGAGAAGGGGAGCAACACCTCTGCTCGGCGTCATGCGCTAAACCGGTCCAAGAAAAAAAAGAAAAAAAACAACATTCCTAATTTGGTAAGTGGTATATTATTACAGCGAGTACTCACGGAGTCCTGGTATCTCTTCCAACGAATTAATTCCTTTGTCGACCAGATCGATCTCGGGATTATTATGCTCTTTGGCATCGTCCAATACCTTCTTTACCTTCGACATTCTATTGTTGAAGTCCAGAAAGTTACAGGAAGTGTCACTTGACTTTTCCATGGCGCATGCACTTAATCCACACTCCCTTCCGTTCCGATAGCGAACACAGCTAAAAGTCTATGACGTCACACACGCCTATTTTGTGGTCTACGATGTTGACGTCACGTAAATTTTTTCCATCTGTGGGAAGAAGATGAATATAAAAATGATAAAATCCGTTGAAAAAGTATATAAGACGTTTTAATATATAATAAAAGTGTAATTTCTAAATGGTATATTTATATATTTGCAGTGTTTTGTTTTTCGTTCTTAGAAAAAAAAAAACGACTAATAATAGTAAATAAGTATTTTCTTCAACTGCAATATGTTTATAACTTTAATTATAAATATTTTAATTTTGTTATGGTAATGACAAGAAACAAATTAAATTTATATATAATTAAACAGATAAACTGTAATAAAATTTAAAGGAATGAAATAATTTAATCCTTTGAGATTTTATTAATTAATTTGTAGTTGTTTAACTAAATATATACATTTAATTGTGTAATGTTTATTGATATTTTTTTAAAAGAAATAATTTGAAATTAATTTTAAAAGTTTATAGACAATTTTAATTGTCTATAAACTTTTAAATGATTTTTTAAAAAATGATTTAAATTTGTCTTTTAGATTTTATAAATTTAAATTTATAAAATCTAAATGATTTTTTAAAAAAATCATTTAGATTTTATGAAAATGCAATTTTTTCGGCTTCTGGAAGTTATTTTTATAACTTTCAGGTTAACTTTAAGTTTTAATTAATTACATTCGAATTTTATTCTTATAACAACTTACTCAAATCTTTCTATAACATATTTAACAATTATTAAAATTTAACAAGAGTTTGTTTAATATAAATTATGTATTAAAAATCATGCAATGAAACAATTGTACGTTTAGAATTTAATGACTTTAAAATCTATTAAACTATGAATTTCTTATAATTTTATGTTACAAATTAATTGAGATTAATAAAAATCTCAAATATATATATATGTATATATGTATATATAGTATATATAGTATATATATATATATATATACTATATATGCTACAGGATAATTATATACTATATAATATATGTATTTAAATCTATATGTACTGTACACAAGTATTTTAAAATATATGTTAACAAAAACTAATTTTGAATATCTTATATACAGTATTTAATATAAGCTCCATATTTATTGTAACTTAAATCTTTCTAACCACAAATCTCGTATCAAGCATCAGAAATATGATGCAAATCTCACTTATTTCAGTTAAATATTTAAATTCTTATGCATAATTTTAATTTTATAAATATGATCATTGTACTCAAAAGCCTATATTTTTTTACAAATTATTTGTTTTTAGAAAAAAGTTGTTTATAATAGAATTTTTGACATGGGTAAACTTATCTGGAGTAATATTTGCACATATGTCAAATAACAAATTTATTTACTTACTCTTAAAAGACTACACTTTTATAAAGAAGATATGAAAATAAAAGTTCAATAATTGATTCAATTATCAATATTATTATTAATCAACGTTTTAATATTTCATACTTTTGTTATATTTTTGTCTATACTAAGTAATAATATTAGTAAATTAGAAAATTGTTATTCTAATATGCAACAATGTATATTCTGGGCTTTATTAACTTTGTATTAATATAAAATTATAATGTAATATAATTGGATATTGAAATTCACTGTCATATAAAGTTTGCTTTGAATTTCTTCTTTTCTGTAAAAATTAGAAGCCAAAGACTCTTAAAAGTATAATTATTCTGTATCATCTGAAAATTAATCAATAATTATTAATAATTAAATATTGAATTAAACTCTTCTAATAGAATATAGCATAATAACATTTGAAAAAATTAATATTTCCAAAAATATAGCTATAAAATGATGTTTCTTACTTAAAAACTCATATTTTTTACTCTCTTACATATTTTTCTTTTTTTTCAAATTTGCAAAAAAAATATTATATTACCTATTATAAAATTAATATATTGAATTCATATTGAAATATATATAATACATATACTGCTTACTATTTAATATATGACAACTAATATGTTACATTTTTTTCCACATAATAAATATATAATCTACATTTGTATGTATATATGTACTGTACTTACTTATGTACGCACTGTATGTACACAGTATGCCAATTTTAAATAATGAGACTGGGACTCTATGGGTATAAATAAAAATTATCTTTCGCCATTGAGTCCGCTAGAGTTTGGTCTTTCCATCCATCAGTCACACACTGTAAGCCTAACATGCATTGCTTCTCACTGGGCTGCAATTTGAAAAAATTGTAGACCTATAAATTTCCACTGTCGTCGGTCTGTCCGTCTGTCTTTTCTTAATCTCGAGAAGGGAATTAAATAGATGAAATCCGAGACGAGATATAGAAACCTTAGGGGCAGGTCACCCCGATTACCTATATATGAACTTTCGATGAACTGGAAGTCAAGTTATTTCAATTCAAAATCCTTGAAAGCAGTTAATAGATGACCAGCACGACTCTACTGCTAAAAGTAAACTATGATGTACAGGAGCAAGATATTACTAATTTGAGGTGGAGAGTAGCCCAGCATTGTGACGATGTAACAATAAATAACTGTTTTATTATCACTTTAATGAAATATCTCTGTGTATCAAATTACCTAACAGTTATACAACTCTTAAATAATTTATTCCACTCTAACACCAAGTGTATGGTGATTAATGTCGCCGCGAGATGGCCGGATGGCCGACCATCAAAATGACCGCATACTGCTTTAGGGACCCAGGATCGAATCCGGATGGGCAAAAAACCCTCAGAAATTTTTCAGGTGGTTGTTCGTCCAGATATGTTGCGCCCTAATGTGGGCCCGTACGGAACCCATAATGGACTCTCTAAAAGAGACCCTCTTAATGCTCACAGGGCAGAAAGAGTTTTATAAAAATGTCGCCGCCCGATATCGAGTTCGACAGGAAGCCGAATCTAAGTAGGACATGTGAGTAGAAATAATGTTTGTGGGTGCCAATTTTTTTTTTTTTTTTTTTTTTTTTGCCATTTTGGAATGGTAATTGTAAGCCTGAAGATGCCTATAATAAGTAGGTTGAAAACGTTTGAGAAATAAACTAATTTATGCTCGGCAAAAAATTCAGGTGTTGATATAATTAATTTTTTTGCCTTCTTCAGCCAGATTACATATTCTATTTTGAACTTTACGATATCAAACTATCAATATATCAGTTTAAAGTATTGATTTTAAAATTAAAATTTTTAAAATATAGATAAATTGCAGCTGCCTTATAAACCGATATTTGTGTTATAATAATAATAAAATTATGTTAAAATCCATTGAACACAGTAACTGTACTCACATTACCTAATGTTGGTTTTCATTTTAAGATTCTCAACATCACAATAATATCAAAAAGTTCAACAAATTCACTGTAAAGTTACTTTTTGAACCTTTTATTACCATATTGAGGATCTAAAAAATGAAAATCAATAGATAGTGTTACTGTGTTTAATGGATTTTAGCATAATTGGACAAGCAATGCAAATATGCTTGTATAGTTACTTATTACTCTTAATCTGAAAATTGAAATGCATTTTAAATTAATAGAGCCAAGGCAAAATACGTATTGGAGCTCTGTAGCAAATCATTATATTAAGTAAAGAAAGTAAACAAAAGAACAGTTATGTATAGGCTCCTACTTCTTTCGGACCCAGAAGAATTTGGTCCTTTTGTCCTCCTCTGGAATTTTCTGCATTTTAGATAGTGCAGAAGAAACACTGCCTATAAATGTCAAAAAGGACTTGTTGAAGCTTGTGATGATATGACGCTTTCATATCCAAAAATGGTTTGGTGATGTTCGTTGTCTGTAAAGGCAGTTTCAATACCGAGTGGCAGAATGGATCTGGGATTCTGAGTTGTATCGTTAAGCTAACGAATACGACGAAAACCAATTTTTATCGGAACCGCATGATTGGCGTTTAATCAACTGTGAAAATTCTGTTCTGTGCCGTACGTTTTGTTTTCAATTCCGATAGCCAAGAGCGATAACTAAGCTTTTCTTATCGATCATTCTCGAGGTGCCGTTAGGAACGTAATGAAAGTAAAAATAACGTGGCGACATTAGGTATGAGGATGATATTACTTCACGAGCAATTGGAGAGAGAGAAAATTAGCATTCGACGTCGCGAATCTGTTTCATCTTCAATATAATGCTTTTCAGCTGATTGATACACGCTTTAAAAACTTTATCGTCTTCTGAAGCCATCACTATTACATTTATGCAATGAATTATGAGAAAAGATAAAACCGAGGTGTTTTAACTAATATCTCGAATTGACAACATGTAGTTCACTGGCTGCGTTGCTCCTTCTTTGATTACATTTTAACACACACAAAAAAAAGTTTAGCTAACGCTGAAATACAAAAAACACGTGCTTCCTTTGAAAACGGAGGATTGCGGTCACGTGACAAAAAGACGATGTTAACTAAATTGTGGTTGGTTAAAGCTATCGCTAGAATGAAACCGAGACACATCTTAACCGATTACCCGTAGCGAAACCTATTTATCGTGAAGCAGAGAATAGCGATTTGTCTAAGGTTGCTTAACTGTCTTTTGCTAAGGAGACTTATCGAATGTATTGTGTATCGCTTTCGTGAGTTATCAGAAGAGCTCAGAATAGATTCACTAGTCAGCCTTTTAGTGCCGTTAGCCAAGAACATGTCTACAAACTGGAGCATTTTGCAAAAAGATCGCTGGTGGACGTGCGAAGAATTAGTGAGTGAAATGGTTATTTCTTCAATGTCGGTGGACGATTGTATGTCGATGGCACTAACAAGAGGACCAGATTTGCTCTGCCACTTGGTACTGGAACGGCCCTTACAGATTGTGAATACCACCGAACTACCGTTGGATGTGGAAGTGCCACATTACCACAAGCTTCAACTAGTGACATTTTAAAGTTCCTTCCACGTGCTGCTTGAATTTTGAAGAAAGAAATTTGTTCCATTAACAAGAATATTGTTTTAGAGTGTACTACTGATTATCGTTATAATCAGCATCAGTGCTGCCTATAGAACTACAACACTACACGTGTAGAGACGAGAAATGAAGCTGTTACATGATACATGATTCATTTTTGCTACAAGTAGCAAATAGTGGACTATATCATTGAGTAATTATTTTTATTGAAATAGTCCTCATAGTTAACACTCACTGGACTAATGAAATTTTGTAGCATATTATAGTTTCCTCAAGCTAACATTAATTTGTGCTTATTTCCATAGACATTTTCAATTCTGATCACCAAAAATTTAATAATAATATTCAGCATAAAATTGATTTTAATGATATTACTATATTAGTTTGAAGAAAAAAAGGCAATGAAAAAAATATTTATTCATTGTAACTTACCATAGAAATCAACTGAGCAGGGGAAACAGCAAAAGGATGTCAGCTTGTCAGCAAAATACTATCACATACACACGCCAAATATTTTTATATACAATTATGTAATTTAAAAATAAAAATGTGGGAATCTCTCGATTTTAAGCAATAGTTCCAACACTAATTAATATTTTAAATTTAAAAACGCAGTACTTTAACACAGCAATTATAAGTTATTAAAAGAGTTAAGTTTAGTTTCTTTTATTGCAAATTAATATTTGAAGGTTTTAGTTAGGCTAGTGAGACTGTTGGTCTTACTAGTTCCAGGCTGAATTGAAGTAATAGCGAAATGGAGACAGTCAGAAAGCTGCAGGCAGTTTTTCTGTTTCGTTGTAAGCACAATCATGGCAGAAAATGCAGTTTCGAAAAGATATGTAATTGAAAAACAAAAAAGAAATCTCGTTGCTATTTCATGTAAATTTGGATATTAATTTTTAAATCTTATCCAGAATTTTAAATTATTCATAGAATTGAAAACACTTTCCTGTCCTTTGTCCGACGATAACTCAATCGGTTGAAAGGTTTTTTCATGAGAAAGGGCTGTCTTTCTGTGTTCAACAGAGTAGTGCACAATCTGTATATTTTACTTTTGAGGATCCTCATATTTGGGATAATACTTTTCGAATGACATCATCATCTTCAAGTGAACCTGCATTGCTATCAGAAACCGAATTCTGTGAATAGAAAATATTTGCTTCCATAATATAATCTGAATACGACTGAAACGTTTCATTGTTGCTTTCTGCAATTATATTAAGCCTAGGACTCGATTTTCGAATAATTCGATCTTATTCCAAGCATTAAATATTGTTGTATTCGAACCTTAAAGTTTAATTCAGCTCGTTTATGTAAGAAAATGTGTCGCTGAGATTTGTCAGCCTGGCTATCTATTTCTTATCTTGGAAATAATGGGACAGGCCACTTTTTTTTCAAATAGAAACAGCTTAATTTCATTTCAGAGTTCATATAACTTCTTGAAAACTTTACCGTGAAACAGCCAACGAACTTCCAAATGAAAAAAAAAACTGGCGATCAGAGCCTACATCATCGCACATTTTTTTTAAAACAGACTTGTATTTAATAGTACAGACTTCATTAAGTTCAAGTGCAAACAATTTTAATTTTTTCAGACTTGAGTTTTTGTATCCTCCGTCATATCAGATATCCGCTTTCAACTGTATTATTCGACAGTTGAATGTCTTTTACTTATTTGTTGCAGACAGACCCAACACTTCATTAACAAACAGCAATCAAAAAAGCTCAATGTGTTCTTAGCCAATGGAATACATTTACCTACAATTTTTCAAATGTACAAGAGTGAATATAGATACTGTATTCACTCTTGTATCTCTCTGTCATCTGATTTGAACCAAGAGTTATACAAGTACCTGTAATTTTTTTTTTTTTTTTTTTTTACAAATATTCAATGTATTCAGTGTTTTCTTCTTTAAAAATTTTAAATAAAAATAAATAAAACATCCAACGTTTTTTTGTGTAAAGTAAGTACAGTACATAAGTTAGTAACTGATGCATCAATTAAAAATTATAGAAATTCTGGAAATTTCGGGATTCTTCTAACCTTGTCAATTTTTCTTCAGCTGATCTCCAAGAAGTTTTCTATGATGTTCAATTAATTATATTTTATTTTTAATTTTAAAAAATGTCTATATTTTAAAGTTAAAAATCAAATCACGCATAAGAATATCGCGACTCATAAATTTTCAAGAAAAGGAAAGATTTATCATCGTAAATTATTTATTTAAGATAGAATTTTCAAATTTATCCAAACGGTATTTTTTTTAAAAAAAAACATGAATTTATTACACGCGACTCATTAATAATTGCCTTAACATCGCAGATTTAATTTAATATCCATTTATTTAAAGAATTGTTGTCAGAGAGAAAATGTAAAAAATATCGATTTATGAATTTCTATGCACAATGTAAATTAATCTAAATATAATTTACAAATCTACTTTAATTTATAAAAATGTTTAGATTTATTTTCCTTAATAAATTTTAATTTCTGTTATAATACATTTTATCCAGATATAAACTACCAAGATACCAGAAATTGTTAATTTTTATATTAACTGCAAGTAATTATTTAGTGTAATTTTAACAGACAATGTGAGAAAATTCGAACAGATCTTCTCATTGGTAATCCATCATTAGCTCATGCCATTTATTTATTGAACGCAGAAAAAGTATTCACGCTATTATTTTTCACGCATCTCCAAATAATTTAAAAGTCTTATTCTAAAATAAAAAATAAAAATCTTCATAATTAATGTCAACGAGAATACACTTTATCACTTTTTTTTTGGTAAAATTTTAGTGGCTTATTTCATGAAGAAAATTAAAATCCATTGAAATCGAGAAACAAATCAAAACTGTCTTCATCTTACAATCACTAAATCTGTAAAGCTTAATTCACAATTCACACAGCCTTGTCGCCCACCGGTGACCCAGCGGATAAAACAACTGAAAACTGTTAGTTAGTCGTTGGTTCGTGCTTGCCGACGGGCTATCCGCATGAAGTTTTTCGGATTTTCTTCACTTTTGTAACATCTAAATAGGGACCAGTTTCCCATAGAAAGTCCTCCCCGGAGGCATTTCCCTCCAGCTGATCGTTTATGTGTCGTATTGCCGTATACAAACAATCCAATCCAATTCACGAGACCATTCGGCAACGAAAGCGAAAACAGAATGCAAAAAGTGATTTTTTCATTTAACTAGTTTGGTTCTCAAAAATTTTATTTAATTGTAATAGTTTTTAATATCACTTAAAATTTTTCGTTTATTTATTTTTATGTATTAGGATCGGTCAAAAATAATTGGCATTTTCTAACTCCAGAAAAGTAGCAGTCTAAAATCCATTTCGCTAAGTATGAACAGAATAACCAATCAAACACAAACGAAAATAAATGTCACTAAAATAAAATAGCGGCTGATCATAACAAGTTATTTTGTATCCTAACTTGCTATCTTCTATCCAACATTTACTTATTGAAAAAAAATAATAATAAAAAAATCCATATGTGGCTGTCCAGAAATTAGGTTCCAATTGATTAGAAAGAAACAGAAACTTCCTTGAATATGATGAATGTCTGGACCTCAAAGGTAAATATGATGCAAAATAGCTATAACTGTATTTTCTTATGACAATAAATGTAAGTTCAAATAAAGTGTCCATTCCTTTCTAGCCAATGGGAACTTAATTTCTGGACATGTTGCATAAGTGTAATAAAGTAAAAATTCGTAGTTGTAATTTTTCTCATCTCTCTTGCAACAAGAAATTCGTTGTTCAGAACAAATGCCTTTCAGTCCGCATTGTTGGATGACTCCTCCACATAATCTACCAACCAGTAGTTTAGGAGTCATCCAACAATGCGGACTGAAAGGCATTTGTTCTGATTGGTGGCGAATACCTTTCGTAAGCAAAACCAATTCAGCATGTTCGATTGTTTATACGATTTACAAAACAGAAAAATTAACCGGAAACGATTTTATTGCTGATGGAATATTTGCTCCATTTCTGCAAATTTGTTCCCTGTATGCTTAAATTAAGGAACAGCGTAATTTCCCCCGTGTAACCAACACACACACTGACCTACTAAGATAGTTATATTCAGAAAATTTACCAAAGTTAAAAATGATATATTATTGAAATATGATGAATATTTTTTATTATTAATATAGTTATATTATAAATATATGGTTAATATAGTTTTATTATAAATATATGGTTAATAGTGCAAAATTTTTAATAATTTGTAACAATTATTCAATGTAAAAATTATTTAATTAATGAACAGTAATGAATCGTAGTTTGATACGTTTATAAAGGACAGTAAAATAATTAAGATACTGATTTTAAAAGAGAAACACTTAATTGTTGCATTGAAAGATTTAACTGAAAACTTAACATCTTAATTATTTTGCTGTCATTCAGTACTAGCGAAGCAAATTACGATTCATTATTGTTCATTAAATTAAAACGGAAGTAATAAAACATATGCTGAGTTAAGAAATATTTTGAATTCTTTATTCTCTTTAAAAAAGAAAGTTTTCTCCAACGATTTGAATTTTTAACGAGGAATACTTAGAGAAAAACATTGCTTAAAAATATCAAAATGAAATGGTTAAAATATAATATTTTATATTTAATAATTAGGGTAAACATTAGTAATTCCGTGATACTTTTTAAATTCATCTTCATCAAATAAGTAACGTAAGGTGAAATTTGAAATTTTGCTCGCAGACAGCGTGGAATATATTAAATTCGAAACTTTTGTTCGTTTGAGTAAATTGTCATTTTACAAATGTTAGCATAAAGATTTCTATTGTTAGAAGAAAAAATTGGATTATCTTCGAAGTGTTGAAGGAGACTAGTTTTATCTTAAATTTTGTTGGTAAGTGAATTATTCTTTGATATTTCAATAAATTAAAAACTGTATATTTAGATATATTTAAATATGGTGTTGTTATTTTTTAAACTGTATTGTGAGTTTAAATTTCCTTAGCTATTTGGACAACATTCTTAGCTTTCGCTGTGAAATTCTAGACATATCAAACACAATGACTATTCAATAATTAATTATTGTCTATTAGAAAAGTAAAAATAATAATATGTGTAACTTATGATGTTAGTTGAATATATCCTGTGTTTCTTTTATATATTTTTAAGTCCAAAAGGAGGTACGACAAAATAACCACTTTATTACGAAATTACTACTCGAGATGCCATCGAAATAGCGTCAATATGAAAAAGATAAACTTTTTAAAGCCGCGAGGATGGAAACCATACGAGGAATTCTTTATTGTGGCATTGTCACAAAGCCGGGCTGCAACTTTTAATCATATTATTAATTCATTTAATTTAAAATATATGCTCTCCACCTCAAATTAGTAGTGTCTTGCTCCTGTACATCATACTTTTCCTTTAACAATAGAGTTGTGCCGGTCTTCCATTAACTGCTTTCAGGGGAACAATTTTGAATTGAAATAACGTGACATCCGGTTTGCATCGGAAGTTAGTAATCGATGCCTCCTGTCCCCAAAGGTTTCCATATCTGGTCTTAGATTTTGTCTAACTCCATTGTCGAGATTAAGAAAAAGCAGGCGGACAGACGTACGACAGTGGGAATTTATAGGTCCACAATTTTATTTCAAATTGCAGTCCAATCAATGACAAAAAGCAATGTTGTTATCTTGAGAGTATGGTCCCTTTAATAGTATAGTTAACATTTCCATTTACGAAATATATGTCCGATAATTAAAGAATAATTAATTTTATCACGAATTTACCAATATTTACCATATTACAAACTTTGCGCTTTTAAGCATTTATTTATAGAACTGTGTTAAAATTCTGATTTGTATGTTTAAAAATATTTGGGTCCTCCAGAGCAACAGACTGGCCATCCTAATCCCAAAATAGGTATAATTCGATTTTAAAAAAATAAAGTAAAATTAGTCTTATATTCATTACCTTAAAATTTTCTAAACGTTTAACGTTGCGAATAAAACAGCAATAAATTCCCTAACATACAGATGAATATTTTAAAGTATACGTGATCAAACTTCATAATTTTTCAAAATGTATAATATACATTCCAAATTGAAAATCATCGCTAAATGATATTGGATATAAACTCTCGTGATTTTTGTGGTTAGTTCGAGAAAAAATCGTTTCCTATATTTCCTTTGTATTGACTGATCTCATTGCGAGTCACGTTCTACTACTATAACAGCAGAAAAAAAACTGACTGTATGGTTTGCTATATGATGTATGGCCCGTATCACAACCCGATCTATGAATAGTTAAATCTTTTTCTCTTAATTATTTATAAGTTGTCCGCCAAAGTTCAAGATGCAAGATACTGTTAAAATATTAAATCAAATAAGACGAAAAAAATTATATAATATTATTAACTTCCATAAAAATTATTTTAGGAAGAAATCAGGAAAAAAAGTTTTTATTTTTTATTTTGATGAGTTTTTATTTCAATAATCTTAACTCTTCAGTAACGTATTAAGGATGTTGAGAATATGGGTGCTGCATAAACTATATGTATTTTGAAACATACATATAGTAAATGGTCTGCAAAATAATATACAATAAACCTAACTATACTATTATAAATTTTTATTGTACACCAATTCTTTGTGTTGTCCGATATATTATTTTTTGTTTACGTCCTTCTCGACCGTTTTCGCCGTTATTTTCAATCAATTGGTCGATCTCAATCGACTTGTTGATCCAGTCGGTTATAAATCCTAAAAACCTAGAAAATTTGGCTCCCCTACATAAATTTTCACATTTTATTTGGCCGTGATTTAAAAGGTTAACCACCCATTTTAAAAATAACAAAACTGGTTGCTTTAATATCAAGGAGGTGCTGTGGCATCATAAGCATCCTCGTGGATACGCCCTTGCAATCCTTCCTATCCCCTTATAAAGAAATAGGTTGACCGCTCTATATAACAAAAGAACACGAAAACAGCTTGAAAATATTTATAAGAAATAATTTTTTATTATATCTTTATGCTGCATTAGCAAATTACAGCTTTGTAATTTGCATTAGCATTAGCAAAAATGCTAAATTGAATCCCAAATATCTGATTGAAATCTTCTTATAATCATTTCAGAATATATCATAACAGACATAAAATATATCTATATATTAATATATAACGCAACATATATAGATAATATTTGTGAAATGGGTAAAAAAAGCCATTATTTCTCAAATAAAACAAGCTTTTATTCTGTTTTATTTATTCCTTCTGTTTCAAAAAATTCAAAAAATTAATTAATAAATTAAAGTTTTATAGAATAAAATATATAAGTTATATAGTATTTTGAATCTTTTTCGTAAAAGTGAAAGGTTTGATTTTATTTCATTATACGGAATTTCAGAAAATGAGAGAATAATAATACTAAAATTAACGATTAGTTTTGATTAGTTATTGCTTCAAAATATGTTTAATCGTGAAATTGATAATGGAGTAAGGGCTGAATTTAAGATGCCAAACATCGTATCATTTTATTAAGAAGAAATCAAAATAACCTTTGTGAAAATTTCAATAAATTAATTTAAATTAAATTAAACCAAATCTTACAAATAATAACAGTACAAAACGAAATATATTATTATATTGTAAAATATCTAGTATTTCTAGCTCTAATATAAAATTAAGAACGTTTTAAAATCTGGTGTCCAAATAGAAAATGCTTGCTAATGTAATTTATATATATTTTAATGTGTTTTAAAATGTTTAAATATGTTAAAATTAATGACAATTAACTCGTAAGATTGTTTTTCAATAAACATTAAAACAGTATTACCTCCGTTGTAATTGAAATAATGTTAATTGATTCAGAACTGAAATCGTTTCAAGTACAGTGTGGCCTTAATACATTTTAAAATGTTATAAGTTTTTATTGTTTAACATTTTCTGCCGTAGAAAAGTCTCAACGAATAAAACTTTACTACTTTTGCCTTTTATATTTTTCTTTTCTACGCTGAGTCTTATAAAAGAAACCAATGTGTCAGGGACTTTTTAGCCCCACCCTATATTTTTTTATTATTATTTATTGTCATCGTATTGATTCAATAATTAAAAAGTTTTGTCATTCCTCAGACGATATTGCAGTATTTAAAAAGTTTGACTTCAAGATGGAGTTCTCGTGAAAGATGTTCAGAACTCGTTCTTGTTGCCATGTAATCTTTTCTGAAAACAGATCCAATTCAGAAAAAATTCTTGGAAATAATTCAAAACTTTATAAAAACCTATAAAAGATGCATTTAATGTTTTAAAAAAATTGCTAAAAAGTTCTTTATTAAATGCACCAGTAAGATTTTCAACAGTACTTAAGCATTTATTACATAAAAATTTTAATATTGATCACCTGACGAAATATTAAATTTTTTTAATGCCAAAGAATATTTATTTTAAATTTTTAAATGTGGACTGTTAATATTAATAATAATTAAACTTTCTATTAAGTATAAAAACAAACTTTTGTTTTCAAATTTTTACAAGTGTCATTAATTTATTTATTCTATCAATTTTTTTTATGCAATGTTTAAAAAGCAATGTGTTTTTAATAAATATTGTTTAATTAAACCTCAAATAGGCACAAGTAGTAATAAATTAGAACATACGGAGAATTAACGATTTATAATAGAATAAATTATGCACTTTTAATCAGTTTAGAACATTACTTGTTAGATTGTTACTGTTCTAGATAATGAAATAATGAAAGAACTTGTGAAAATTGATGCTTCTAAAGTTGTTTGTAATTAAATGCAAAGATAATGAGGCAAATGAGTTTTAAAAAGGAAAAATAATTTTCTAGGAATTTACTAAATTATAGTGGATAATCGCGAATTCATTTATTTAGTAATCGTCTCAATTGCTTAATTATGTAAAATTAACTAAATTTTTAACATTCAGTAAACAATAAAGTAAATTTCTTGCATTTTTTAAATTCCTAACGTAGAGGGAAAAAAATCTTTAAAGTTTAAGTTAATGAAAATACTCAAGTTTATTAAATTTAAAGTAATTATTTTCAATTAGATTTAAATAGTTTATTTTTATAGATTTTAAGCCTTACGTTTCAAATAATCGATCATCAGAAGGATCGTCACTTGATACTTTTTATGAGATGGAAAATACGTGTATTAAACCACTATATACGAGTAAAAACGCATCACATAAAAAGTTAAACGCATATTCTCTTGTTGAAACATCAAAGTGTGCTAACGGCAGGAAAAGGCAGTTAAATTTACTGTACCATGTCTGGCATGTAAGTGAAGTGTGACAATACGGTATATATGAAAAGAAATTTAAAAACAAGACCTTTGATAAGTAATTGAAAAACAATAACTTTGAATCATCAGAAAAGTTTTTATTTACAAACAGGCGTTAAATAGGGATTACAAAATAATAAATAATAAATGAATAAATCTTATGCGAATTAGCAAATGACACAAAAGACGATAACGTAATGAAAGTAGAAAATGTCGACGAAAGTATAAAAGATCAGCCTCTAAATAAACTAAAGTGTTCTTTCTTCTAAATCTCATCTATCAATGTCAGCGATACAAATGAAACCAACAATTGCTTACATTGTATGAAATCCATACCTGTTATATCAGGAGAAAATAACCATTGAATTCTTAGAATTATTTGTAACAGCAATTTTTATTATTATTATTTTTTACTCTTGAAGAAATTTGTGTAAATTCACTGAAAACAATTTTTGCAATTCAAAATAAGATAGTTTCGATAAAGGAAAGAGATTATATTAAAAATCAGCGAAATATATATTTTCATATAGTTTTAATAAAATAAAATTTTTTATATTTAATAACTGTTTCATAAAATAAATAAGAGTATAAATGATTTGAAAGATTACATGGATCAATGCAAATATCTGAATTATTCAGATCTTCGCAATTGTGAAAATTAATAATAACGAAAACGTAAAAAAAAAAAAAAAAAATATTTGGAAAAGAAAATTATCAATCTCAGATTCCCAGACGGAATTCGTGTATTCTACATTTTGTTGAAGAGAAAAATTTACCAACTGCCAAAGTAAAATCACATAGCTCTCAAGACACTTTCGCTCTCTAGTAGTTAATCTTATTATTCTTGTTACAAAGAACGTTTTCTCACAGAATGTCCAGGTGAATTACCATAAATTATCCCGAAAATATATTATTTAAGTAATAATATATATGCAACTTTCTCGTCGAAAAATCTAATTTAATTTAAGAGATTCACGGTTTTATCAGCGATAAAAATGTATCGTCTATAAAAAAACGGATCTCTTAATTTAAATACATTATTTATAACACCTCAATGAAAGTTATAAAATTAATTTTAAAAAGCAATTAATACCTATTACATTTTACAAGAAACTTTTATAGTTGTTGGAAAAAATTAATTATACCACTATAATTAATTTTTTCCAAGTAGGTAATTTTATAAATGATTTAAAACTTGTATATAACCAACTTGAAAATATTTTTTCACCATTGGAATCATTAAAATGTTTTTATGGACATACAAGCGTTGAAGATTCGAAAGTGAAAAGACCATAAGACGAATTCGAATGGATATCCTCATAAGAACAATTTCTGCTTACTTTTTCGTACTTTAAAATTGCTTTTTTAAGTTTTATACCACCTTCGGATAGGAGTAATAAAAGAGCCGACGCAAAATGAAATTTCTAACAGCCTATATCATCATCTTTTGAAAGCTTATCATTCTTAGCTGATTGTAAACACAGCTCCATCTGTCTCCAGGGTAAGTTGGCAACGGGAAATAAAGGATATTGACTTGTTTTATACTTTTTATATCAATTGTCGTCGTATATTTTTGCTTGAAATCTCATATCGCGTGGAAGGGGAAGGAAATCCAGAGAAATTTTTAAGGTGATAGCGTTTGACAAAAATCCTCAACCAAATTGCGGTCATCTTTATCGTACGGACTTATATCGACGTTTAGAATGAGCGTCAATTCTCCAAGATTTATTTTATCGATGCGCTTTTATTGGAAAATACTGCAGTTGATCACTGGCAGCACGATCCTCTGCATTTCAACAAGTGGCTCCCTCTAGCGCTTAGAAGTAGAGGATACACTTGGCCATATAAAACTTCGATTCGCTGCTGCCGAGATTTACTACCCTTGTCTGACCGTTAAGATGACGTTCTCATATCTGTTTCTGATTTATAACAGCTGGCATTTAGAGACGTTAGCTAAACCGTTTCGGACTTGGTAGATAAGCGACGAAACGACAATCGCTATAACGGGCATATAAATTTTATGGAATGATACTCTTGTAAAAATTTAGAGATCGCATACACGAAAGGATCGAAATAAATCGACTTTTATTAAAAGAGAACGTTAACAACAAGCGTGAATTTTAATTATTATCAAGATAATAAATTATAGCTGCATTAAACTCTATTCGTGTCGTTAATTCAAATAATTTGTTAATGAGTTTTAGCGACTCTGTTTGCCGCGAGTATTTGATATTTGGAAAATGTCCTGTTTATAATAATTATTAACTTGAAACATTAATAAATTATGTTTTAGTTTAATGTTTTTAAATGATCCATAAATTATTAAGAAATTTTAGAAAGATTGCCAGATTATTGATTCTTCTATTCATTTTATAAAATATAAACACGTGTTTGAAAAGGTATGATTTAACATTATCAACTTTTAATATATTAAATGATTAACATTATCAAGTGTTTATTTCAAAACAATATAACGAAGTTGCCGATTTCAATATATTAAAAAGATTGAACTTTAGAAAAACTTCGTAAAATAAACTAACTGCAGCCTTCCTGTAAAAATATAAGAATAATGTAAATAATGGAATAATTTAATATAAGCTTTTAGTTTACATTGCTATGTAATGCTCATATTTAAAATTTTATTTCTCTTTCCTGAACCCGTTTTTCAACTGTACTTCTGAGGATAAGTCTGGAAGAGTGAAAGATATGTTATGGAGTATACTGGCAACTCACTAGTTATTCGATAAAGTATAAATCTCAATTCAGCATTTTTTCATTTCTACGGCATTATATAATGACATAATTGTGTATATACTTTATGCTTTTAATTAAATATTTTACTCCTATTAGTAAATCTTTAAAATTAATTAACATTTTAAATGCTATGAAAGTAAATATTTTCTTCAAATTAAAACATTTAATAGAATAGAATAGAAAAAGAAATTAAACACTTTAAATATAAATTTAAAGCTTGTATGTTAAAATTATATTTAATGCTCTATAAATAAATTGTATTGTAATTTATTATTTTTATAGTAATCTTCATTCACCATTTAAAACTTTAATAGTATTATAGAGTCACTTTAAATGATTTTCTTGCAAAAGCTGATTTAATAATGCATTCAGAAACTTTCATTCAAAACATTTAATTTATTAAATACATTTTTATAACTTTAAAATATTATATATTTATTATTCAGTTTAAAATTCAGGAAGCAACTGTACAAAATAAATATAAATACACCAAACAAATGCTGATAAAATTCACGAATTTCTAATTTGTTTCAATGTAATTACTTTGGTTTGTAAGGCCCAATAATGCTGCGAAGTTCATCCAATTCGGGAATTCGTTCCCATTTTTGGTTGATCGTAATCAACTGGAAAATATATGCTTAATTAAAATTTCCATTTAAATTAAACTCAAAATTTATTTTTAGATATTTTAAAAAAGTCATTTTGTTCATAATACATGTTGAATAATAAAATTTTCACATTTTTAATTTAAAAGTGTCTCTACACTTTTTTCATTCGTATTATTTCTTCAACAGAAAAATTGTTTATCTTCAGAATGAAAATTAGAAGCGTGGATCTAATTTATAGTTTAAAAGTAGCATTTTAAAAAAATGACCTTTTTCAACAAAGAATAGATATTAAATATAAGGTAGCTATTATACAGGAAACGTCAAAAGAAAAATACAGAACGGTTAACTTTTGGATTAATTTCAACATTTAAATAATGAAGAATCCGGAAAGACCCTATTGTTCTATCATAAATAGGAAATAAGATTATTTCTATAATAGAATGGAGGACTTTTCTAAATAAACTGCTTTTCATATAGTTAATAAATCAAAATTTTTAATACGGATAAAAATCGATATTAAAATCATACCTTCTGTGGTTTCTCAGGATCCACCATTTCCCATCTTGGATAGTCTCCTTTTACAAATCTTTAATTTTATATTAGAATAAATATGTTATTTAATTTATAATTTTATACATTTCTAATTAAAAAATTCAGAAAGAACATTAAAAGTCAGAACTAAATATTAAAAATTATGTTAGAGTTGAACATTTAAAGGCATCATCAAAACTAGAGGGTAAATAAATTTCTATTTTACAAAATTGTTTAATAGTTTTATAATACTTATACGATGTTCTTATTTCTAAAATCCATTTAAAAATCGTTATGCTTTTCCGAATAAATACGTATTTTATTTTTCACTTTTAGTCTGTAAAAAGTAAAAAATATAATATATTCTCTTCGTTTATATCAATCCTCCCCATCTAGCTACTTTTTACTCGTCTAGATTCAGTGTCACATCATTACCATCTAAATTGCTTCAAGATTAAATTATCATACACATGAAGCGTCTATATAATTTTCAATAGTTTTAATTTGATTACTTTTAATTGCATTATCTCTGATTACTTATAGAGAAAGACTAGGGAAAGCGGCTTATATAGAGCAGAGTAAGTGTAATATTCACAAAAGAGCATTTACAAGCTTATTTCAAAAATAGTTTAAATCGTGAAATGGTTGAAATCCTACTTCATACAATTTATAAGGCTTGAAATTTTAAAATATGTCAATAGTAAAAAATTTCCAATATTACATGGTTACTATTATTACCTACAAACTATTCACAGACGTATTTTATGGAACAGAAATATGTAATACAAATTGTATTACATACTTCTGTTCCATATTTAAATTTTAAACGGATTAGTCATTTTTATTTATTTGCCAGAGCTTTTGAATTAAATTTTATATAATAATTTGATAATAATAGAAGTGCATTATAAATATGATATATAGGAAAGTTCAAAATTAAGGATAAAATGAAGAACTTATCTAATAATTTCGAATATCGCGGAAAATAATAATAATAATAATAATACCAATTTCTAGGATTTAAAATATTATTACTGATTATATGAAGGAAGTTTATTTTTCAATTTAATACGTTTTTCATAAATTATTTTTTTATTTCATTAGTTTTCACTTGAATTTTATTAAAATGAATTTTCATATTTTTGTTTACTCAACAAAATCGAAAAATTTTGAAATGATAAACTTATAATTCAAAACTTTAAAATTCTGTTTGTTAATTAATTTAAATGTTTTTAGATATTGCAGCAATTTTATTTAATATTCTAGTAATTTAATAATATTATTATTATTATTATTATTTATATCTAAATTGATAATAATGATAGGAAACTATCTATACCATTTTACTAGTTAATAATGTTAATAAAATGTAAATAAATGTTAATGTTGAATATTAAATTCAATAAAAATTTATTTTGGCTTAATTTAATTTTTATTTTATAAGATAAGGACTAATTAAATTAATAAATAAAAATATGAAATAACGATTTTATTTTAAAAGCAAGTAACTTTAATTACATAGAAAAGATCAACAATTAGATTGAATCTCTGCTATAAATAAAACGTCCGAATAAAGTTCATACTGTATTTATATAATTATTAATGAATTAAAATTTTATACAAAACAATAAATATAATTGCGTATGAAATACAATGTTAGAAGTCCATGAAAATGTGCTCGAAATATGTTAAATTCATTTTATAAAACATCACATACCTTGCATCTAAGTTGTAAAATATATGATATAAAACCGAAGAGGCCATTCCAGTCATAGCTACTGTTGTAACAAATACTAATGGAATAAGCTATAAAAAATGAAAAAAGTAAATTAAGTTTTTTTTTTTTATTTAAGCAATCTATGATAAATATTTCTCTAATAAATCCTATATATTTTCAGTGATTTTTATGTTTGCCTAATCATTTGGTAAGATTCATAACATTGAATGTTTATTACTTGTTTACAGTTTAATATTTTATTATAAAAATAGAAGTATTAACGAAAAACACCATAGTATTTACCAAATAAAAGTTTTATTTCTTTCAACATGAGATGGCGCCACAATTAACTTCTGAAAATTTTTGGGCGTTTTTATCTTATATCAAGAACAAAGACATTAATTCTTATAAATGACGAGTTTGAACAAAATTACTATAAATAATTTTCATATTCACTTATATTAATAACTAAATTGTATTATTACTTTCTTCTGGACTAAATATGATACAAACTATATAAAGAAATTGATCTAAGTGGAGTATTGGTGTGAATTTTTACTTACTGTTTGCTACTGGGAAAAAATGTAGTGTAAAACATTAAAACCATCCGCACCGACTTAGATAAACAGTGCATCTTACAACAACGGGGATTATCATAAATTCAAGTGAGAACAGAAGAAAAATCGTTGTTGTTTCAAAGTATTAAAGATTTGATGTATAGCTTATACAATAATTACGTCAAAGGATTAAGTTATAGAAGAAACTGATAAATCAAACAATTATTCCGATACTTTTAACCAGCTTTTGGACACTACTAATGAAAAGTGTAAGATTTACTTCTTTGGAGATAGTAAAAGATTGCTTTTGCTTCAAAGGAAGAACTTCTCAGTTACTCGATATTTTTACTTTTTCTTAGTCAGTGAGTAATGCTCTTCACTATAGCAATGCTTGAAAGAGTAGTTCATTTTCTGTCTAGTCTCCATTTCCTATCGAATTGGCTGGATAGTTTGAGAAAAATGAAGTTGAAACAAGATCTGGCAAGCGGACTGACGATGAAAGTGCCGTGCCGGAGGGAGTCTCGTGGCTTCACGTCCGTTTCGTTACTCCGCGCGATTGGTTCAGCCGACTCACCTTACACTATCCGTTGCCATGGTGATGGTCTTTCCCTTAATAGACGGTTCCTTTTATCTGCTTGATGACTGCTCTCTCTTTCTCTCTCTTTGTTGATTGAAAGGATGCGGGCATCGCTCCTTTTAAAACGAAAGTTCGGGGCGATCGAATAAAAGTATCGGAAATGAAACAAGACAATTAGATGACATTTTCTTTGGATTTTAGAATCGATGCTATTACTTTGATTTTAACACTTAAAATAGCGTTGGTCATTTATTTTAAAAAAATCCCAAATACATTTCATTGATAAAAGAAACTAACATCGAATGCCATCACTGATTTAGATTACTTCCACAATGCGGTATCTTCGCTCAAATGTGAATTATTTAAAATTACTTCTATAATTGTATTGTGAAAACCACTGATTAATATAATATATATATGTTTATTATAATTTACCAATTTTCTAGGTTTAACTTTCATATATTCTGACTAAAAGTAATAAACATTCATTTTAATTCACTAGTTTTTTTTTCGATAATTTAAAAATGTTTAGGAATAAGTCTGGAATATTGAGTTTAATAAATATTTTAAAATATAGCTAGTAATATATTTTTAAAAACAATTTCACGATTTCAATTATTTCAAATATTATCTTATAAATAAAATAAAATATATACCTCTGGATGTTTTCTCATTGTGCGGAAAGAAAATATCTTTCTGAAATTGTTCATTTCAGGATCCCATCCAGGATAAGTACCACGAAACTTTTCAAAACCCATTTCAACTTTATTCTAAAATTTAAAAGTGCATTAAAAATTAATTTATCATCAACAAAAAAAAAATTCTTATCTAAATTGCTTATGTATAATATATTTGAATTACCAACATAAATTTTAAAATTAAACTTTTTCTTATATATAAATGAATAAAGAATACCGCGCACTAAATTAAACCTTTATTTACGAATCTAAATTATGTAAACTAATGTGCTATTTCTTGTTATTCGAAGAGAAAGTATAGAACAGTCTAAAATACTGAAGTTCTGTTGTGAGATTTATTTTTATTTCGGTTTACACAGGACCCCAGCAAGGTACTGTACATACAAATGTAAAACAAGAGTTCTCATTCGCGATCCCCGTTACTAATTATATTGACTACGATAAACATAATTCAGTAACTCGAGATACCTTAGTCTAGCCTATCTTAAAATTAAGACGACGGATAAAAGAGATAGAAGAAATGAAAAGGGTCAATGATGAAAAGTGCCTCTAGTCCTAAAATGGTGGATAGTGGCGACGTAGTCTTCATTAGCGATCTTCTCCTTAGACCCACACACGAAGAGAAAAGTGCCCCATATTCTCTGGTCCACCAGTATATATGCTTTTCTCCACCCTCCCTTGCCCTGGGTTCATTACCCCTCTAGGCAACATATCGTCAGAACAAAAGGCACAGGAAATGAAAAGACAAAAGAGAACAGAACATTCTAAAAATGTATATGAACAATTAATAATAACTAAACATAGGGCACGTTTCCTAGTAAAGCTGCTTTACTTAAGCAACTGGAGGGCGCTTTTAGCAATTTCCGCTGTCGTAGGAAATATTTCTGAACCTCAACTACTCAGTATTGTCGTTTGACTCTTTGTACTATATACGTTGTTTTGTACGAATAAAAATGTTTAATCAGAAACATTTGAGCTACAGTATGTAATATGCGTATAATTTATAGTGACAGCCATCTTAACTTCTATCTTCGGCGCTTGTGAACCTCGCTGCACTAGCGCTACAGCAGCTAACGTAAAGCAGAAATAGTTTAACTGTCTTTTAACAAAGCGGTTTTACTAGGAAACGCGCCCCATATTCACATAAAATTCATGGCAATTTTTTGAACCCTGCCCGACAGAGTTTATTGTCCCCACTAGGAAACATATCGTCAAGACAAAAGGCAGAAGAAGTGAAAAAATAAAAGAGGAGAACAGAACATTCTAGAAATAACTAAACATGTTTAAATATAATTCATGGTAGTTGATTATCACATTGTTATAACTGTTCTAAATAACTGTTTTACATTATCTAAAACATTATTTATATTTTAACATTATAATGTTTTCAATTCTATATTGAAATAATCATTAAAAATTAGCCTGTCATAGAATTTTTATTATTATTAATAACAATGATAAACAAAAAAGAATTAAAATCTTTAATAATAACCTTAAAGTAAATTAAAAAAAAAAAGAAATGTTATTTATAAAATGTTTAATATACAAATGTGTTGACTTTCTATTGATTTATTACATCTTTTATTACAGTAATAATCTGAAATGTATCCACAAACTGTAAATACCTAATATACCAATGAAACTATAACGGACACTTATACGAAGCTTATAGAACTTAAAATTACTTTAACCTCTTATACAGGCAAATAAAAAACATTCCCAAAAACCTCAAAATAAGTTTGAATAATTAAGTCATATATTTGTTTAATACTGATTTAATATAGAATTATCTTGTTGCAGAAAATTTTGATCCCAGGCTACTTGTATGACTAAACAAATACATTTTAATATAAGACTGTTATGAAACATTCATAAAATGAGTTTCTTTTACAAATTCAATGTATAACAACACGTAATACATCAAACGAATTACTTAGTTAACACAAAGAACAGAAGGGGGAGGGGAACATGGAAATCACTGTCAAGAGCTTATGCAGGTTTTGACAAAAAAGTATAGTGTTCATGGCTCGTCTATAATGAATTCATTCACTGAAATAGAAGCATTCGTAGTTACAGTTCAGGATTTAAGCTACCATCATAAAAAATTTCGAAAAAAAAAGAGGAAAATATTACAAAAAGCAAAATTATTAGAAAATAAAAAGAGCAAAAATACAAAAGAAAAAACACAAAAAAAGATTTTTAGCAAATTTCTTATTCTGATAAAGAAGGCTACAAATGTAAGTACGATCAAATAACAAACGGTCATTTATTAAAAACTAATTATAAAGTTCTAGTTCGGGTAATATTAGTAAATTCGCTCAAAATTGTACTGAAAAGACAATTCTCACAAACAATAATAGATCGTTGAAGATCAGACATGACACCGATTGACAAAGAACACAGAATAGGCCTGTAACTTACAGACAACAGTATTTCTATCGAAGAACTTAGAATTCACATAAAAAATGAATAAATAAAGTCAAATTAAATCAATTATAAAATCGTTTTACAAGGAATTTATAAACCTTATAAACCTTATCGAATCGTCAGATTTATCTGTAAAAAGCAATAATCAATGGTGACAAAGTGTTTGCCATCTCAATTTATTTGATCACAGCTATTACTCTTAAAACACTAAATCAAAGTACGGTAATAGTACTAGACATTTAGTTACAGAAGGAAACAATTTTAAACACTTGGAACATAGTAACAAATTCTTAGAGTCAGACATTTATAATCCATTATCTCAAACGAATGCATTAAAAAACTTTACCACAAAGCTATTTGATACTTAGAATTTGTCCATATAATAAATTATTCTAGGATTCAATGTAGTTTCGAAATGTCTACCTTTTAAAATTAAATGATGATAAATAGACAATTCATAAAATTTACAATTGAAATTTTACCCAATCTATTAATATAATTACTAGTATGTTGTTTAAATATGACATAAGTTTAAAGTTCAATTTTCATATCTCATTTGACTAATTCAAGAAATCAGAATTCACTTCTTTTCTGTCTTTTTGATGCATTACTTGGTATTCTTACATTTTCTTAATTTTAAGAATAGAAAATTCACCTTGTAGAACTATATAAATTTTATATCATTTACGTGTATTCCCCATTCATGAGATAAAATATCATACAGATATATATTTAAAACTATAAAACGATGCGATTAATATTTTAATATTCTAAACTACGTAAAATTACACCTTCATTAAACTATATTCTCGAGCTTTTTAAAACTCCGTATTCTGAATTCAACCTGCATTACGCATTTGGTTCACGATTATCTCAAGAGACATGAGACTAACGTTTGGAAAGAAAGAAAAACTCTCTACCCCCGCATATCCCCTCTATCCGATTTTGAAAATGCTTATGCCCCACCCGTACCCTGTTGATTTCCCAAGAGGAGCTTGCGTGATCCGTCTCCATCGTTAAGTAACTTGCCATTCGAAATTCAACTTCTTTTTCTACTTCTTTCTTCTGTCAAACCAAATCACGTTCGGTTGAACGGCCGAGATTTCGTGATTTTCACTTCACGTAACTTAAAATATCATACGCATTTAAGTTAAATTTCTGTTCTAATAATATTGCTTGATCAAAAAGGATGTTTTCTACCTATAGGAAGTGACATATATGATTGATTAGATATAGAGGTTTTAAATATCTCTTACATTTTGTCTAGTTTAGAGATTCATGCTTGATATAATGACATCTCGTATTGTTAAAAATCATCTAAAAACGTCAAGTTTAAACTCAATCAAATTTCCATCATCATCATCACAAATATTTTCACAAAAATGAAAGTAATAATTACGCATTACTTCTTAAACTTAATTGGTGCTCTTATCATCACTTTTACCATTTAATATATTATCTTAAAAATTAAGAAAGATTGTCATGATGGAAGTGAACAACAAAGAAAACTTAACATAAAACAATACAGTGTTTTACAGAGAAGAATTTTATAATCAATATTATAATTGATTGTTATCATTTATTATTTTATTTCAATAGATACAGAATAATTTTGGTTTGATTTTATGATATGAATTTCCTCTAATGAGGAACAAATAATAAAGTACGTGATATTTTCATTCCTATGCATTAAAAAAAAATAATAATAATAAAACATTTTATTAGTGAAACAACAACATTGTATTAACATTTAAAATGAAAAACAATCTTAAAATTAATATACTTTTAGGCTGATAATTTCTGGTTTAAACAATTGAAAGTAATTTCTAATCAAATTTAAATATAGTAGACACATTAACAATATTAATATTTTAAATTTATGTGATGTTTACATAACTTTTCGTTATCATAATTAAAATTTAGACAATAATACGTTATATAAACGTTGTACGAATTTAAATTTTACATATACTATTGATTATTACGTAGTTATCATTAACTTTAACTTAGCAATTTTTAATATGACTTTTTTTAGTTTCAAAAACTGCATTTCATTGGTTGATACCATTTTGAAACAATGCTTTCTGTAACTAAAACGAAAATCAATATTATTTCCTATTAATCCTAACAGTTGTCAATACTGTCACCATTCTACAGTTATATTTCATAGCTATAAGTAGAATACTTTTTTCTTTTTGAAGGATGGCGAACGATAACCAAATAACAAGGATTGTTATAGAACATAAAAATAAGTTAGCTAAAAGTATGACTGTTTATGTGGTTATTAGTTCTATATATGCCCACGTAAATATAATGTAATATTAAAGTGATAACACGTATTGTTATTAAATCGCAGACTATTTAAAATTATTTTATTTTCTAGCAGTATTTTTCAATTATATAATTTTTGTTAAAAATATATAATTTTAGCGTTTCCTATTTGTAATAATTTTTATCCAGAAGCTTTAAATAAATTTATTAAATTATATGCATTTAGATATGTTAATATTTTCTACAAAATCAATAATAGTTTTAAAAATATTAAATTATAATCTAGTTTTAAATTTTTCAAGACTGTTCTATAGTGTTTTTATAAATATATTCAGTATCTATTTAAAAAATAACAACGACATTGCAGTCGCCATTCAGAATTCAAAGTAGGCATATTGAATAATTGATTGTTATATTTACGATTTTAAAATTAAATTTTTGTACTTACATTATTAGACTAATATATTTTAATGTCTGTTGAGATTTAAATATTGTGGTTGTCAGAGGGGCTGTGCAAGCCTTTTGTTCATATATGTATAAGTATGACCCTTTTTGTCATAGATCCTCTCTTTTCTTTGTTACCCTAAGGACAGCACTAATGAATGTCGGGTACATCGAGGTACGTAAATTTGTATGTCCTATGACTTTGTACTGTACTGTACGTACTGTACCTATCTTGGGTAATCCAATATGATCTCCAAACCTATGTTCTCTGAATATAGAGTCCATTTATTAAACAACAGGTTATGGGCACAGGCTATACTCTAACTGCGAAGTATATCGCTTTTGGTCTTTGTACAAAATAAATTGTGTTGATTGGGACAGTAATTGGGAAGAAAGAAAGAACATGACGTCCATAAGACTAGGTCCCTTGGATAGAGAGAATTTCGATACATGGAAGATCCAGATTGAAATCTTACTAATAAAGAATAAGCTTTGGGGTTATGTAAATGATCGAAATAAAGACCAATGAAAGAAAACAAAATTGCAGCATGGGAGATCAACGACCAAAAAGTTAAGTTGAAATTAATTTTATCTATAAGTCCTTCTCAATTAAAGCTAATCAAAAACTGTAAAAGATCGAAAGAGATCTGGAAAAACCCCACGATATATATCAATCAAAAGGTCCTCTCAAAAGGCCAATTTAACCAAACAACTTAAGTAAAATAAAAATGGAGATGATATCCGTGAATATTTGAACACGTTCTTTGACCTTGTAGACAAACTATGTGACCTCGATGGGAACATTAACGACGACCTATTAACAGTTATGCCATTGTATAATCTATCGTAAGAATTAGAAAATTTCCGGTGTACAATTGAATCCCGAAACAATCTACCAAATCGGAATCATTGCAGTTCAATCAAAATAGTTCAAGAGAGCGACTCTAGATATAAGAAAGAATCTATGAATTGTAATAATGCTTTGATTTCGAAAACCTCTTACAATTCCAGAAGGACTCAAACAAAACTAAATTTCAAGGAAAATGTTTCAAGTGTAAGAGATGTGGCCATAGAGCTTTGGAATGAAACTCAGACGCGAGCGCAAATCAAACGAACATAACAGGGTTCCATTCAATATTATCAAGCGCTGATTTATTCCATGAGGACTGGTGCTTAGATAGTGGCAGTACTTCACATATGTGTTCCTCTTGTGATATATAGATCACAATATAGAGTTCATGCAAAACAGTAAAGTGTGCCTAGCAGATGAATCAGAAGCCAATGTAGCAGCAACAGCTCAAGTAAATTCAAGAGTAAATGATGGGAAAAATAACAAAACAGTCACAGTAAATGAGGCCCTATATGTACCGAAGCTTAGTACAAAATTGATGTCAGTAACAAAGATTACCAGCAAAGGCTTCGAGGTCATTTTCTTTAAAGGATAAAGCCAAAGAGATCGACAATGCAGGGAAGACTATGGTGATCGCTGACAGAAGAACGAAGTATAGTACTATACTATATCAGAGAAGTTAGAAAATTAAATTCTGCCAACAAAGTGAACGTTTACAGTGTCTCTATGGCACAACACATTCAGTCACTGAATGAGATAGACCTAAAAGGTTAATTAAAAGCAATGAGGTCTTAGGACTAAAGTAGTGCCTGTCTGGAAGGAAAAATGGTAAAAATTCCCTTTTCAACTTCAAACAGAAAATCAGACCTGTTTGAAATCTATATTCAGATGTCTGTGGTCCAACGAGATCTGACTCGTTAGGAGGGACAAACTACTTTATTTCGTTTATCGATGATAAATCAAAGTGAACAGGAGTGAGTGGAACTTTGGAAGCATTCAAAAATTATAAGAACACGGCTGAGAATCAAACAGATTGGAGCTTCTTTATTCACCTATCTGACAATGGTAGTGAGTTTCTCTCCCGTAAATTCCCCAGTCTCCTTCAGAAAAATGGAATCAAAAGGAGGTTGAGTATACCTCATACGCTCCAGCAAAGTCGCGGAAAGAATCAACCGCGCTCTTCTTGATATGGCAAGGTGCATGCTAATTGATTCAAAACTGCCAGAAAAATTTTGGACAGAAGTTATATCTACAGCATGTTATATCAGAAATAGATGCCCTTCAAGTGCAATAAATGGAGAAATTCCTTTTACAATGTGGTCTGGGAAATGACTGACTGTTTCATATTTTAGACCTTTTGGATGCACTGTGAATAAAATGCTGAACGAAAGCAAATTCTAACTAGATCACAACTCTGTGTACTAGTTGGTTAATAAATGAAGAATAGAGCTTTAGGGTGCGCCTTACCACAAAAAAGAAAGTACGCGTCACTCGCGACATAAAATTCATAAATGAAGCCGCAGAATTGAAAAGTTTTGAAAATACAGTAATAAAGACAGTAACAGCGACGAGTCAAATGTAAGAACATTAGAGTATATCCTATCTGAGGATTGGCAAGACTATCATAATGAATCAAATGATGGACATCCAACCAAAGAAATGGAGCCTATAGAGACTGACAGCCAGAAACACGAAGTAACACGGCAACATGCGAGCAGAGGTAGTGGAAGACCAAAAATAATTAGATCATGCAATAGAGGAAGACCGCAAAAAAAATATAATCCGAACATTCGGAGGAAGAGCAAAGTGAAATGTGACAATATAGATATCTCTGGCATAGCAGAAGTCGTAAAGTCAACGAATGGAAAGGAGGCGATCCAGCAGTTCGCATTTCTTCTTTAAACAAAACGTGGCCAATGTGCGAACGACCTACTGAATGTGAAGTTATCCGGTGAATATTGATATTAACTGATAAATGACAACTTCAATTTGGCAGGGGGTGTTGTGATTCAAATCTTGTCGTCACCAGATGGAGTTGTGCAAGACCTTTGTTCATGTATAAATATTACTCCTTTTATAATTATTTGCTTTTTGTCCTATATTTTAATTCATTTCTTAATTGCTATTTTTAATTTGCTGTACATTTAATAAAATGTCTATTTATGTAAATGTCTGGATGCAAATATCTATACGCATAGATATTTGCATACCAAAAAACCTAAGGGAGGAAGATACCGATTGTGAATTAAAATTTAATGTCAAATAGAAATTGGAAAAGACAAGAATACTTAAAATATATCCAACTGAGGAAGGGTAATAATCGACCCGAAATGTACATATTGGTTTAGTATTAATAAAATTTCAGTGAACTTTCCAATTGAAAACTGAGGTCTGATAAGTCCTTAAAATTTATAGCAAATTAAAAATAGCTATTAAGAAGATTAATTACCTCTTTTGTCTTAGACCTTTTCTTTTCCCTTTGTTACTCTAAGGAAAGCACCAGTGATGTCCAGTAGATCCAGCTAGGAAGATTTGTACACTATGCTTTTATATGTACTGTACCTATCTTTGGTAATCCAATTTGATCTCCAAATAAACTTATGTTCTCTGAATACAGAGCCCATTTATTGAGTTATTAAACAACAAAGTCAAGATAATACATATTAATAAATATGTTATCTTTAAATCTTAATTACGATAATTATTTATTCTATACAGTATAATAATGAAGAACAATAAAACAAAGTTTAATAGCAATATTTAAATAGGAATAACAATAAAATATATTTTGTAAATTATCTCAACTAGACCTATAAATGTTGATAACACATTCGTATAATTATACTTACATTATACATTATTTTCTAAGTAATGATAAGAAAATCGTTTATTAAGCAAAACAAACTAGATATTACTTAGAAACGAGACTTTAGTCATCTCAGCAATGCCATGAAATTAATATATAACATATTGAAGCAATAATTATCTTATTAAATAGAGTGTTAATATGTCATTTTTCATCAGATGAATAAAATATAAAATAAGTGCATTAAATATAAAGATAATTTTTTAATTCTATAATATTTTGGAGGATTAAAAGAATTCAAGCCAAGACAAAGAAAATATTTCACTTTTAAAACTGTTAAAGACTAAATTAAGTAATATAATTTATATTATTGATCTAAAGAAGGTGAAGTGTAATTCTAATTTATATTCAAAGTAGCATTTTTATATCGCAATTTACATTAATGGGCATCTTAATGAGATTAGAAAATTAGTTTTTAAAATAAAATCGAAAGTAAATCATTGATATGTGTAGACAGCTAGTGTGGTCCAACATCAATATAAACTGATTATGAACTTAAATCCAAAGGACAGCAAAATAAACAACAAAAATACTTTCACCAATTAAAATCATAATTTTGTATCATTATTTATATAACTGATACATTTTGAAAAGAATGTAACAGTTAGATGTAAATTTGTTTAAAAAGTAAATTAAGAATATATTCATATTAATTAAATGATAACTTAACTAGAAAACTAATATACAGTTATGACAGATTTACAGAATAATTCCATTTATCTAATAAAATGTAAATAAGTAATTAATTCTTAATAAGTAAGTTATTAATCTCAATATCAAAAATAATTAAGATATTTAAATTCTTTGATAACCTACATTTTAAACACAGTTAAAAATAAACTTTTATTTTAATATATTATTATTATAAAATAATCAAATTTAAATTTAGTTTAAGAAATTCTAAAAGAAAAACAAAGTGACAGAGAAGATATAAAATAAAGATTTCCGTGCTATTAAAATTCTGTATTAATAGCAGTTTATACTAAATTAAAATAATATGTAATATAAAAGATTTAAATTAAAATTTATTTATTAAAAATGCTGGCGGTAATCATAGGCTACTAATAAATTTTCATTAAAACATTATCATCAATAAATTAAACAGTTTAACGGAACACTATTATTATAACTCCCAGACAGGCCTACGATCCAGTAACTTAAGTTAAAAGTAATACTTTTATCCATATAATGAATTGCAATGGTTAGTTTAAATATCATTTAAGAGTAATTTGGATTAGCACTGCGAAATTATATCTTTATTACAACATAGATTACTCTAATGAAATTAAAATTTATATATATAAGCATATATATAGTAACATTATATATTATATATTATATATATATATATATATATATATAAACCTATTATGTATTAAGGACTTATGTAATCATGCATAAAAAATAGTAAAGAGGGGGATAATTTTAATTGGATAATGCAATGCATGACTCCTTCATAAAGATATTGAAACTAGATAGTCTATTATGCTAGTATTGTTGGTCATTGCGTGTAGCATATACAATACTAGTCTCAAGAGGCCTAGAAGTTGAAATCAGTTTGAACAATTTCACTCATACTATAACTCATTATTTTTATGGTACGAAAGAAAAAGCACGTACTATCCATTTTGTAAATCATTAAACATAATTTATGATAGAGGACCTCTTTGGCACAGCTGTCCGCTTCTCCATCATCGATAACAGCTTTGGCAGAAGAAAACTTTACCAGTTGGTTTTTCTGCTTCATTAACTCTTATGAATATCATCTCGTTTGAAACATGTTAAATATTTTGTTAAGAAATATCCAAAAACGGTTAATTAGAACAAAAATTAAAAAAAAATATGATAGTGTGATTAAGAAATTTTACATAAAATTTCTTAAATCTTCATTATCTAAAAATAATTTATTAACGAAAGTATTAAATTCTCTAATTATATTATAAATTCTTTAAAAATTTTACAATATAATTTGGGAATAAGACTATAGGGTTAGGCCTAATTCATTAGACTTAACTCATTTTTAACATTTTTACTATTATTGTTTATAATTGTAAGTTAATTATTCATTAAATTGAATAATTTATATGCTATGAATAATAATTATAGTCAGATTTATCATTAAGTTTTTTGTAAATCTTGCAATGACTTTTGAATATTATCAAGTATTAGGCCTAAAACTGAAGATCACATACTTACACCATAACCGTTAATAACGCGAGATATTAGAGAATCACGAGATCGAGCCTGAGTTAGAATATCACGATAAACTAATTAAAATTTCTAACAAAAAATTATTATATAAATACTTAAATATTTAATTAAATGGTTAATAATTTAATTTTCTAATTTTTAATCGAAAAAAAAAATTAAATACTGACCAATCGAAATGCGTTTTACACAATGCAGAAAATTTAAACAAGAAATTGAATTATCATAAAATAATAATAATAATAAAACTGCTTAATCAATACTTATTTGAATTTAAATATATTTAAATATTCTTTATTAATATTTATAAAATATTTAAAGGGCTTTATATACATTTTATTATTTATAAAAATCATCCAGTTAAAATCTTCTGTCCTCTATTTGAAAAGCACTCTTTGAAATTGAAGTGTGCTGTTGCCAGTTGATTAACGGTTCAAAGTAAAACTTTTGTTGTTTCCTAACCAATTTTGGCATCGAGGTGCCGAAAATTGAGTTTTTTTCTTCTTTTCTTTTCTTTTTTTCCCCCCTAAGAAGTTCGTACTCCATTTTCCAGCTCTTAAATTAATTTGAAAATTTATTTTTCACTATGATCTGCATGCATTCTATTTACCCAACTTTTAACAAAACTAAATAGATTAAAAGTCGCCAAACATTTTTCATCAATTTATTTTGCTTACATTCATATAAAAATATATTTTATATAAAATTACATCTTGCTAGTTTCAAGTAAAATTTTTTAAATTATTAAAAAAACTGCTTAAATCATGTTAATAATATGTTTTAAACACAGTTGAACATACAATTTAATTAATTAAAAAATAATAATATTTAAATATTTCACAGGAAATTTTTTAATGTGTAAAATACAAATTAATTAACTTTTTGTGTAATTTTTGTACAGCTTTAAAAATTTTATATTTATTTATTATAATTTTATTAAATTAAATTAGTTTAATTTAATAAAATTGTAATAAATAAACAATTTTTAAGACTACAAAAATTATGAAACCTGTCAAATACTTAAATATTATATTATTACTTTTTAATTATTAAAAATAATTAAATTTAAAATAAAAATGTTATATTTCTCTTAAATTTTTTAAAATAAATACAGCCAAAATTCAGCTGGAACTCTCAGTTATAATCATTTTAGTTCATATAAAATATTGATAGAGTAGACTAGCATTTAACAACGTTTTCTAAGAATTAACTATATTTATTTGTGAACGCATCAACAAAAAGTATGCAAATAATAGGCTATATGTAAATGAACTAAAAAGAAAAATTACCTAAACGCAAGCTTATTGATAAAATACATCAATACTTTATCTGAATTAAATGGGTTGCGGTTGAAACTTTCAGCATTTTAAATAATTTATTAATTTTTAGAAAGTCTAAAAGAAATAATTATGCAAAATCGTGTGCATAAATTCTTTTTTTATACAGAATATATTATTAATTTATGAAGTGCAATTATATATATATATTAATATTACTGCATTATTATTGAATTGTACAATTAGTTTTAAAATATCTTATCTCATATTTGATGAATATTTCATTTTAAAGAAGCCAATGATTAATTATTGGGCTAGAGAAAGTTTTTCCCATCTTTTTCCACCATTTTTATTAATGTAGATACTAACATAACGTGTTTATCAGACCAAGAATTTAATTTTAATCAATATATAAATGAAAGAAAATAAATAGTTTTATTATAGTAAATTTATGTTAAAAATATTTAGAATATTCACTACAGTACGCATTTATTTATGCTACCTCACTGATTTCATGGCATTCATAATCGATTTCAGCAGATCAGAATAGCATAAAAATGACGGTTGCTGCGAAAATAATAATAGTGAAAAGAATGCTTCTGCTACTAAAACTTTCATTTCAAGAATTCGTTTCAATATTAATGAAAGTTTTATTTGCATAGATCATTTTTATAGATTTTACTCCAACAACCGACAATACTCATAGATATATTAAAGATCTCGACTTATAAGTGTGAAATTTTTAATATATCTACTATTTTTTAATACAAATATTGATGAATAAAGTTTATTTTATAATAATTTAATTATGAGAGTATAGATTACAACATCAAACACAAAAAAGTGATATTTTAAACATAAATTAGCATTCCTTTTTAAATAGGGAAATCTCATTATTCAAGAAGTATTACTGAAATTATGGAGTTTGGCTAATTTAAAAGTACAGTATTAGAATTTCGATAACATTGATATGATATAATTAAAATAAAATTTAAAAATAATAAAATTGCAACGATACTAAAATGGTTGGAAAAATTCATTTAAACATAATTAACTCGCCAAAAGATTGACATTTTTACAGAATTTTTAATTATTTCCGTCTAGAGAATGCTGTTAATTGAGAAAAGCCCTTTCTCTATTAGCATTCTCTGATTAATCTAATTAACATTACTCCAATTAAACATTAAAGAAACGCATGAAAATATTTCTTCGCTTTTTCATTAGCTACCGAATAGAATGGGGGTTATGCAGGCAACTAATTACTGCAGATGATTTGATATCGTGTTGAACAGTAATGGAACATTGTCCAGATGCCAAGTGGGAATGTATTCTAACTATTCTGATCAAATAGAACGATGTCGAGGATATGGAACAATGAAGAGGAACTAGTTGTATATAAAATTACATGAATAGTTAAAATGTTAAATAAAATGATCTTTACATAATTATAATCATCATCATAAATGAATAAACTTTAAAGTTATTCAGAATCTTCAAGGAATAATTGCTATTCTTGATAATTAATTAGTAGCTTAAAATAACTCGCACTTTGTTTAAAATTATAGTATACAAACAGAGTAAAATGAAGGAAAATTTACATTCTGATTATGTATACAAAAGGCAAAGATTTATTATCATTCCTCCTAACAGTAACTAATTTCAGTGTAGCATGTTTTAGATTAAAGGCAGCATATTCAGAATCACAATAGAAGTGCGTAAGTTACACTCGAACTTGGTCCATTGAAACGCAGTACGTGCTCTTTGCTGACTTTCGTCTAATTGATAAACATCGTCGCAAGATGCTGCACGTTTCAACCCGATATAGTGTTGTATATTTTGGTGAAGAACGCGATTGGTACGTTTGTATCAAATCACTATAGAGGGAGCCACTTGTCCGTTACAAGTCCATCATAGCAACAATAGTCACGGTATCCGAATTACGCTTTTGTCAATTCTAGCAATCACTCCGTGACACTTTCGTGACTAGAGTTGTCACGCGTCTCCCACCAATGTCATGTGCTCTGTATGCCGAAAGAGTCCTGGCAGTCACGTCCTACTCTTCAACAGCGAATATCAACAACCCTATGACGCCAACACTAGACCATTGGACTCTAGACCACATGGCCTTTGAGTTAATGAAATATTTTTCTTCGATATAAGCTACGCCAGGCAATTGTTAAAATTAGACTAGATTAAAATTAAACCATTTAAATAATTTATATGGCTAAAATTATTTCCAAAGACTAAATTCAAATAATGAGAATGTCAACTAACAATCTAATTTACGATACTGTGAAAAATGTAATAATGAAATATTAAAATTCTCTACTTTATTCATAAACCTAATAGAAAATTGCTTAGGCAAAGTAGAATATGGAATTAAATTTTCCAACGTTGTTAAGCATAGACAGAAATAGCGTTTTGCAATGTGATTCGTGATTGGTGGAAATACGACTGAATAAAATTTCGTCCATTTGCATTCGCAATTTGTAGTTGTTGCATCGTCAGCGATCTTGCCAAAAGTTCCGCCTGTCGACTTCAACCTGTTCGATAGTAGCATATTTAACTCGACAGGCGGAAATCTGCGGAGATTTTTAGAAACCGACTTGTCAGAAAAGAGCAAAGAAAAACCCATCATGGTATAAAAATTCCCGTGATATATTATATGCATCGACTTATTATACATTTGAAGTTGGTTTAGTCTGTGTTGAAAAGTTGGAAACTTGTACAAAAACAGTATCAATTTCAGAGTATCTTGCGAAGAAAAAAAAACACATTTTCTACTTTAGTAAAATACTCAGCTAAAAAGATTATTTAAAGATTATGTGCATGTTTTATTTATAAATCTACATTTCGTCTGAAACACGAGGAAAGAGCCACTAAAGACATGTAAATTACAAAGGGAAGTCATTTATTTTCGATCTGTAGTACACACCAAAATTAACACCTGGTTTTGTACTACCATTGATGCAATTCTTTGTTAACTCGGCAGGAAGACTAGGTTTTGGACGATCAATTCACAAAAGTGCGGGGCTAAATCGGGAGGGAATGATCTATCAAAGCCACGCCTCCGAGTTTCGCTTTGCGATTGGGGGTAGACAAATAATGGAGGGGATCCATTCTGTATGCGGACAGGTGAAAGGCCCTATGATGGATTGAGCGAGCCGTCGTCTTAAGACCTATAGAAATAGCCTTCGATCCGTCTTGCAGAAAATCTCCTTAGTAGGCCACTCAAAACTCTCTCTTTCGCCTCTATGCAGCTGAAGCTAGATCATGTGTGAGAGAAGAAAACTCGAAAAGGATCGGTTGACGACGATGTTTCGACAAACCTTTCTCAATTACATTACATCACTACTTCTCAAAAGTTTGTACAAGAGTCAAAAATAACTCGGAGCTATACACTAGAGCTAAAACTTTAAATTCACTCAAGTAATTTAAAAGTTTTCATAAAATATACCAATCGAAACTTTTCAAATTTTATGTAAAAATATTCTCATATTTATTTATTTAAATTCGACTAATGATTAAAAAAGTTTTTTTAATGTTAACAAAGGTTATGATTTTTTATTAACTTATATTACTATTTTTAAACTACATTTATTTCATTCTGTAAAATTTTTTATTGCTTAGATTTTTTCCAAGCATTTCATATTCAAATTTTTAATTCTTTGTTTAAATTTTATTAGCATAAAAGAAAATATTTTTTTTTAATTGAAACAAAAATTTTTTTAAAGTTTATTATCTCTGATAAAACTCTTATTTTTTTCCAGTAGAAATGGAGATAATATAAATCTATATATAATTTCAATCCCCCCTATTTTTTATCTTATTAACGTCTGTCTTCAAGTATCATAGACCTGATTTAATAAGCTTATGTTTATGAATAAGATAACTTTGTATAAGATTCAGTGAATTTTAAAATTTTATTACTTTTTTTTTCTATTCTGCTTTCCATTCTGAAAAACAGAATCAATATATTACAGTTTTAACAATTTATTTGTGGTTGCAACACAATCATTAAAGACATTCTCATTATTTCACTGCATTACTTCTTTAAAAAAATATTCAAAAAATTATACAAGTTTGAAAAAAAATATTTGAATATTTCATTTAAGTTTTATAAAACTGCATTTTTTTTAAGTTTAAAAATATTATTTTGTTCTAAATTTTATCAAAAAATTAAATCAAGAGTCATACAGATCACAAAACTTGCACTATTCACTGATTTTTCAGCAAAAATTTTTTATTTAATTTTTAATGTAGATCTAAATTTTTCAAAATTTTTAATTTGGAAAATATTTTGTCCCTATTATATTAAATATATATATATATATAGAACTGGATTTAAAGTTGTGGCCCTAAATTATAAGATCTGAGAGGCCCTTTCCTCTACCAAATAATAAATTTAAAAGCTTGAGGACCTAAATTGTATCTTTACAGTGTGAGGCAATAAGCTGTACTTTGTAAAAATTCTACCATGTGTGTTTGTATACATACATACATACATATATATATTAAAAATTATCTTAATTAAAAAATTATATTTAAAAATAAAAAATTAAAGTTAAATTTTATTATTGTAATTGTATATACATAATAAAATATTTACTTTTCAATTTATTATGTAAATTAGAGGGTGTTTAGCATATTCCGTAAATAATTGAATTTGTATAATAAAACAAATGTAAAGAATAATTAAAATTTAATTTAATAATTCGAAAACAGATGGCGCTATAAGTTTCTATTCTTTTACCTTACTGCTAATGAAATTATTTATCTAAATTGACATACGAATATTCTAGATATTTTTACCGTAAAAAAACTTTTTGCTGGTATTTATTTTCTAGATTTAGTGACAGACAACGCAAAAGTCACAGTTTTTGCCAAGTGAATGCATCTTCTTCTCAATTTATAGTCTACTATATATGCAGGCACTGCATTTCCTAAATTTCAAATAGTGAGGAGCATATAGAATGCGAATTTGAGATTGTCGAGGATGCACTAAAATCTATAATACCTTACGCAGAATGCATACACAATATAAACTATACATGATCTCAACTGTAAACACTAGAGGCCATATAATATTAACAATGGGCCTCCATAGCACGTATAAAATGTAAGTTCTATCAATATATAATACATGCAAAATATAAATCTTAATAATATATAATACATGAAAAATGTAACTGTCAATAGAATACATAAGATAGCATATATTTCTTATATATAATTAATTGGATAAGGAATAATTTACAATAGAATAATGTCACATGTCACATGTAGTGTTTACAGACGTTTACGCTGCATGAAAACTATATATATATATATAATTTATAATTTTAATTTTAATAGTAATAATATTTAATTTAATAATATAATTATAATAAAATAAAATATAGCATATTATATTATTGTATAATATACTGTAATCTGTATAATAATATCTTTGTTCAGAGGTTTGACTGTATAATAATATTATACAGTCAAACCTCTGAACAAAGGGACATAAAAAATGGCCGTTGTTTAGAGATTACTTCGTCTGCTTTTTGTTCAAAAACCAAAAAGTTCTTAAAAATGGCCGTTATTAGAGGTTCGACTGTATTAAATATTATGATTCTTATTGCACAGTATACGTATTAACAATAAATTTATCTCGAAAGATGAAAATAGAATCGTACACAAGCATTGTCTGAAACTAACGAAAGTTACTAATAATCTTATATTATTCATCTTAATAACATATTTTATAATATTAAATACAATATGTAACATTGTTTGTTTGTTATATTTTAACAAACAATATATGATTTTTAATTAGTAACTTTCTTTAATAAGAAGCAATGTAAGCTTGTACACGATTCTACTTTCATCTTTGTAGATCGAAACAATTATAAATTTATAGTTAATTTTATGAATTGTTCAAACTTAATAAAAATTTAAAATTTAATTTTTCGACTTTTCAATTGAAGAGTTAAAATAATTATAATCTAAAACTTCAATAAAAATCTAATCTATTAAATAAGACTTGTAAATACATAATCTCATTATCGTAACTATTATAAACGCAAGCTTTTAATATGTATAAATTTTATAATTCATGTTATTATTATTTTTTTTGATAATTATGATTCATTCAGATGCTAAATTTACAGTTGATATGATTTAAGAACCATACAATGCAGTAATAAAACTGTCGGGAAACATAAAACAGTTAACAGCCATGAAATAATTAGCTAAATTAATTTTAATTAAAAGTGAAATATAGACGATACAGTTATATAAGTTCAAAGAGAAACGGTATCAAATTCTCCGCTCGTCCCAGTAGACTGGTTCAATTTATCTAAAATTCAGGTGGTGCAGTGCCATTTAAATTATATTTTACCAATAGTAGCATCTTATCAACGGATAGATTTTAGAAGTTTGGGACCAGATATAGAGGTTTGTTGGATATTTTCTCAGATAGGGAGGGAAAGATCGTAATGGGGAGTACAGAACCGATAACAGAGCCAGTACCTTCTCCGACTCCCAAGACGTAAGACTGGCGTGCAATGATCTGGGTCAGTTTGATTTATGAACTGTTAGAGGCGCCACTATCGCCCGAGGGAATCTGATTATCGAGAGACTGTGACGACGTCTGGCGGACGGTACCTTACTCTCTTTCCTCTGTTTTCCCCCATCCTCTGTAAGTTGTGGCAAAAGTTTGTGGTCATCAGTGGGTCGTATAGTAGATTGACAGTTGGACGAAAATTAATAGGCAAGATTTAGGAAAAAAAAAAAGCAGAAGTGATTGATAAATATGGCAATTTATTGAAGTTTAAAACTGATAAACATAAAGATAGAAGTAATAAAGTGAAGAGGATTTCTAACACTGTGCGTATTTTTCAATTATAAAATCCGTTTTATTAGGTTTTAATCTAATTAATGCCATAATAAAAACAAATATATTTATTAATTTATTTATATATATAAAAAAAGAATGAATTAATATAGTTAATTTAGTCAATTTAACTCTATTATTTTTGTAAATAATGACTTAAAAATTCGTATCCGATTATTGTTTTTATGATCTCTAATGGAGTCGAACGTGCTAATGTTTGCTCTGAATGGAAATTAGCCATAGAAATTATCCAATTGAAAAAATTTATTCGTTTTAAAGTTTGTAAACGAAATTAAAATTTTTCTTTGACAATAGAAGAAAAGAAGACAAATAAAAGAAATGGTTTTATTTCAACAAAACTTTTCGTGACATTTAGTTTCACCAAAGAGATTCACTTTGGTTCGAGTTTAAAATAGAAACAAAATGGAATGATTTTTGCTGATTCTTTTCGGTTTTCTTATTGACAGTATGACATTTTGAATAGCGCACAATCGCCTTCAGAGTGATAAAAATGGCATGGATTAAAATTATATTTTAAAATGTAGAAAATAGTACGTATTATATTCATTTTTCTCTTATTTATTTTAAAAAAGTAATAGTTTTTTTTTGGTAAATTGAGCACACTTGTTTGGTTATTTTTGTGATCATCTTGTTATCATTTAGTTATAATTTCATATACAATAAAAGTCGGTGAATAAATAAATGTTAAATTTTTGTAGAAATAATCCAATTGTTGAACGAGAAGAAAATATCATTGCCATCAATAACAATGATTAATTGCAATTTATGGCTTTTCCTTAATTCATAAGCTTCTAATGGGCGCTTGAATAAAGCATCATAAGAAGAAAATAGATTTAGAAACAATGTAAAAGAAATTTTGAATCGAAATTCCTTTCGAAGAAACGAATCGTGTATTGTTTTAATCACGTCCTAATAAATAATTTATATCTTTAAAACGTGATCCATTTTACAGAATATGAGACGTCCAGTCAAAGTATGGTTGGAAATGTCAGCCAACAACCATCCCAAGACGGAGATTAAGAAGATAGAGAGATCAGTCTTCGTTAGAGCAAATGTTCGAGAAAGCTGTCAGGAAGACGTCTCTGGTTTTACATCACGTCAAGTCTCATCAGGACACTGTGGCTGTGTCTCCTTCAAATATCGCCTCCGTTTGGCACCACCTAGTCCAATTATCTCACCGATTGGGCGGAGCACTACTAAGATGAACTCAGTAGCTGAATATATTTGACATATGTCTGGCTGTAGACTAGTTATAAAGTAGAGAGCTCTGATAACTGATCCAGCACTTTTTCATATATAAATCTATTAAGTCTCTTTTATTTCATTAAAACGAAAGAATTTTATTACTAAGTTCATTAATACAAAGTAATTTGATTAGATTTTCGAATAATTTCTGTTGGAGAATTTAACCAAAACTTTATGGTCGCGTTTACGTGCCAGTTGAACATTATTGCGAGTATTTATTCATTTATTTTCTTTCGTTTGGTTTAAATTCTTATCGATTGCCTTACTTTAAACCTGTAATATTGTCACATACAGAATTTTTTTAGAATACTTTTGTACCGGTTTTGTTATTTTAATCTTTTATTCTTTTAGATTAACAAATGACAATTTTTCAGAATCTGTGGAACAGCAAAGACATGATTTTCCTAGGTTAGTCTTTCTTTGTTCGAACAAACGAGTACCTGCAAGGAACGAACGTCGTTGAATGGATCACAAGTAGCGAATCTTATGTTTCTTTTTGTTCACTTTATCGATTTATCGAAAAGGTTATTTACCGCTCCATCTAGTAATGAACCATTTATGAAACCATCTGTTTACTTTTATTCAATTTTTTTTCTTTTTTAATCTTGCCAGCATGAGAATGAGAAAGACGTAACTTAAACCCTGAATTTAGAAATCAGTTTTTGTGTTATTTTCAAAATACTGTACAAATAACTTTTAGAACCTGTGAGATATATTTGTAAAATTGTATGAACTGAAATGTTCACATTTAAAAGTGTTAAGAAAAGGAAATTGGAAGTAACAAAAAAGGAGACACTTTGAAGAAGTGCCAACCGCCCAAGGGAAAGAAATCGCCAACATTAGTTAATCACTCCTACTGTGTTCTGATGTAATTTAATACGTTGGTCGATTGCTGGATAGGGGTGAGTCTAAACCGCAGAAAAACAAAAGAAATAGTAAAACATCCATTGAACGAATGGACAAAATTTTAAGACGTCTCTAATTACAGCCAACTCAAAAGAAACATAATACATTAACGATTTCCATCAACGTATTTTGAACTAAAAGATTAAAGTGGCGATACTCTACAATATTACCGCTAAAGTACAATGCATTGAATTGTTAGAGAAAAAGTAAATGAAAAAATAATACCGAGTCCTTATTAAAAAGTTTCCAGTAATTCTAAATTTTCTAAAATTTTAATCAATTTTTTTGGATAACTTTGCTTTTTTTTCTATAATTTAAATGTTAAATTTAATCGTTTAGAATTCAATACTAATTTGATGACATAGTTTTTCCATTTTAACAAATAATTTAATAGTCGAATCTTTATTTAGAATTTTTTCTTTATTTAAAATTGTTTATAATAATTTTTATGCTATTAAATATTTTTCAAGGCTTTTTCTTACTGTTATACACATTTTATTTTTATGTGGTAAAATTAATAAACTGATTAAATATTTTAGGATAAAAGACGTAAGAAATAAGCATTAATTCATAAATTTTAATTATTTAATATTTAAAATTATCGTTTTGTTATCAATTTTTAATAATGAGAAAATGTAAGATTTTTTTCCCTTTTGTTTTAGAATATTAATATCCTTTATCGGTTCTATGACATTTTTCTATTAACTAAGAATAATTGTAACATCTTATTTAAATCTTCTAATTTATCTCACTTATAGGAGAAGATCCGAGATTGAATCTTTATAATCTTTACGTTTTTCCATTTGATTTATTGAAACAAATAATATAATTTCTTAATCGTTAAGTATATTTCTTAATTTAAATATGATAAATAACGATCCGGATAGCAAAAAGCATCTTTCTGATAATTCTCAGAATGTTTATCTTTTTATTATTATTATTTTTTTAATTTAATTTTTAAATCGAATAATTACATTGAAAAGAAATTACAGTATTTATCTTCTATTCTGTTATCATATCTTTTACATAGTTTAATAATTAAAAGTATCAAGATTAATTATAATTACAGTTCGACATACAGATTTTAATTTAAATATTCTAAAGAATAGGTTTATATCTAGTTTCATAAATTTTAATATTATATGAATAAAAATTAAAAATTCATTAATGTATATAATTAAAATGAATTATGAGTATTTTATCTTTCATTACCAAGGTTGAAAATATTTCATATTTTATGAGGTTAATGATTTCTAATTTAAGTAATGATACCTATTTTCATTTTACTATCTATTTTATAAATACTTTAGATAAATATGCTTTGTATTAAAGAATAAAGTTTGTAAAATATTTTATTTTATTTTTTTTTAAAGAATTTCTTCCCTTTTTTTTCTAGACTGAAATTTAGTATACATTAATTATAATACAAAAGAACAAATCTTTCTAAAATTAACTAAAAATAAAAGTAAAAAAATAATAGGGTTAGATAATAATTATGTTTACGATCACGTTAAGTAAATTTGCCTAATTTATCTGGAATTTTAACTCATTAAAGAAGATTGAAAGAAAAAAATAATAATGCAGGGAAACATATATATAATTTTATTGCTTATTTTACTGAAGTAAAATAAACATTTATATTAAAGAATACTTTAACACCAAAATTGACTACTTTCAAGATTCTTTTTTTTTCATAAAACTTAAATAAAAAAAACAGTAAATTGAATTAGTATTAATAGCAGTAATTTATGCATTTTGTTCTTTTTTTAAAAAATAAATTACATCTAGTTACAACTAAAACTAAGCGCATTAAAATCCGTGTAATTTTATTTATACTGTACTTTAGATATATTTTTTACACGATTTATAAATCACATAATTTTTAAATAATGAAAAAACTTTAAACGTTAGACTTATTATAATAACTGATAATAATTATATCTCGTTATAATCATTCCCATTCTATATACATATATATAAAAATAACATTAACTCTAATCTTCTTACTATTAAAAATTGATTTTAGTACGGAAAAAAATGATAAAATGAATCTTAAGAGTGAATGAAAAGTAATATTTTAACTGAAGATAAATCTACAAAACAGAAAGATATTAAAATATAGATTTATTTTAATCTATATTTTAATTGTAGTTTAGGATAAATGTGTTAAATATTAAAGAATTTTATTTAGAAAATTTAATGCATTGAAGAATATTGAGATATATATTTTTTTTGTTTCTTTCTTTCTCTTAGTAAACTAATGATGTAGAGGCAAGCATGTTATTTTATCGTCTAAAGCAGAAATAATGTTTTCAGATTTTGTGAATCGTACACGACCGGCAGAAACTGTACATTAATGTAAAGTGTAGTCTATAATTTTATATGATAGAACGGTACGTAGATTATAAGTGAGTATCATTTAAAATAATGGCCCATATCACTTTGCATGCCTGTACAGTAGTAGCTGCTCACTAGAAGCTGTTGAACTGCATTTTTAGCTTTAACGAGATTACCATTATCTCATTTTTCTATAAGACTAGAAAAAGCTTCTATTAATAATACAGTTTATTTTCCTAACGATTTCTTTTATAGTTAAAATATTTTCACGTTATTTATCTTTTATTACTGAAAAAAACTTATAAAAGGGGGGGAGAAATGTTACTAAATGTTACATTTGATCTTTTATAACCAGCTATAAAGCTTTTATGGCTAATTTTTTATATGTATTTTTAAGAAAATTTCCAAATTAGTACTCTAAATATTATGGGTTTTACATATTAATTCTTTTTTTAACACTTTATCTTTAGTTCTCTTTATGAATATAAAGTAGTAGAAGAAGAAAATTTTACATTCTCTCCAGTTATCAATTAGGTGTACTTTAAATATTAAATTGTGAGAAAATTCTTAATTATTAAATGTAAATTTTTAACTTTTCTGAAGTTAAAAATAAATAGTTCTTATGTAAAGAAAATTATTGATTAAATAAATAATTTTTAAAACGTAATTGGATCGTTTGCATATAATTAGTTTGGTCTACAACACTTCGTTAATTTTAAATTCTAACTGGAATATTTTCTTTTCTCTTCAGATTTTAAATTATGTTTAGAAAAGCTGGTCTTGGAATTTCGTTAGGAACACATTAAAGATATTACTAAAGCTAATAATTTCGAATTATAACTATGTAATGTATTCTATTATTAAGATTATGGTTCAGTAATGAGAAAGTCTCTTCGAAAGTATCTTTCTTGATGAGATCTTGGGACATAATTTGTGTTTGAATTTGAATGTAGGCCTAAGGTTATTTTCCAAACATTACGAATTCTTAAGTTAAAGTTCCCAGAAACTGTTAACATCTGCCAACTGTTTTACGACATTTAGGAGAATGTATACTATCGGCACTTTGCCAAAGGAGGAAAGTTCATTTTCGTCTCGTTCAATTAACATGTTTAACAACATTTAATATGAGGAACGTTAATTTAGCCGTAAATCACTCGATTTTGTTGTTTACTAAAACTGTTTGTGCAATTAATAATTAAAGAAGATGGATATGATAAGTATAATTCACAGTGAAAAATTTAAGAGAAAATGATTACTGCTTTCAATTTTGTGTTATTCATAACTTTGGTGCTAGAGATTACAGAAGAAACCGTTATCGGCCATCATTTACATAGTTTCAATTTCAAAATTTTGATTTCTGGTGCGATCTTCTCGGTAATTCGTTAAGATGTAAAATGTAACTTAATTAATCATAATTGCAAGGTTCGGTTCTAAAGTGAACCGAGTCAAAATTAAAATTCCTTTTATTACCTGCTTTGTATTCAATTTTTTAATTTCTCAGCTTTTTATGTTTGGAAATACGATGCATTTTACACTGTATTAATTACACCTAGCACCCATTAGTAAATTTATGACCAGTTTGTTTTTAAAATGTGAAAAAGTCTTATTTATCATCATTAACTGATTGTTTATTGTTTATATTTGATTATATTTATATGCCGTTTATTCTGTTTTTTTTAACACTGTATTATTGATGTTTATATTAATTTGAGGTGCTTGAAACAGAGTGCTATGATGTCCCTTGGCATGTATTTTTTTCATGTCAATAAATATGTCTATTATCATTAATTAAACTTTCAAAAGATGCTTTTAAGAAGACATCTCTAGACGAATACGATTCCCGAGTATTGTTTCTCCATTTTTATGTTCTTGACAACAATAACGAAGTTCTAAAAGATACTTTAAAACCAGATAATTTCATTTTCTCATTTTATTCTTTGTTTCTTACGCAGAAACTTTTCGATCTCAATTAGTTGAAGAGTTGCTTCATTTCTGTCAAGTTCTTGTGACGTCATAGCTTCATTCTTCCATCCTTTCAACTAATTAGTTGGTTATTTTCTGAAACGCGAAGAGAAAATCGACCTTCCTTTCGTATCTCCCAACTTAATTGAATAACTTTTTACTTTGTTTCTTATAGAATAAGAAAATTTTTACTTCAATAACACAGGTCCTTTTTTTATATTTTAAATTTAATATATCTTGTTTTTTTTTATAGATATAAAACAACGAATAAAATTATATTTTGAATCAGTAGTAAGAGATTACTTGTTAAACAAACTGATAATTGTTTAAGTTCTGAAGTAGTCGTTTAAAAGTCTTCCTAAATGTTCTAAATAAAATATTAAATAATATACTTATATTTCGTCTTCTACTTGAAAATATAGTGCTGTATCTGATATAAATACATTACTCTTTATATAACAGATGAATTATACTGTTTAATGTAACGAATGAATTATAGAGTCCTTTTACGTAACTGAAGAATTACACTCTTTAATGTAACAGATGAAATATAGACCACTATTTATTCTTGTAGATTTTCATCAATTACATTTAATGCATGTGTAGCAGATTTTTCTCAATAACATATAATTCAAGAGTCTGTTTAAAAGTTTAACAATTGTAAATAAATAACCTAATCTGTGTTCAATTAGAGAGAAAGTTACAATCCGTTGTCTAAACTAATCCCTAATAGGAAGACACTACTTATTTTCTTACTTAAGAGAACAATACTGTAAGGGTAAAGTATCATTCGACCTTCCGTATGAAGATCGATGAAGGTTAGAGGAGCGACCGGCTATTGATCAGTTGGATACCACCCACGAACCTCCCCCTAAATTCCAGAATAGGGAAGAAAAAAGAAGAGGCAGTAATTTAGAAACAAGGAAAGGGGAAAAGAACCTCGAGTGAGTGCAATAGAAACAAACTAGAAGTTTGGGAAAAGAACTTGATTTTGATTTTGAGAATCTGTTGTTCCCTATATTAGTTCCTAAGTTTTATAAGAACCCGATAATTACGTCTTAAAGTAGTTTTAAAAGCTTAAAACTGTTTAAAATTTAAGAGTATTTTATATATATATATATTGCTTTAGAATATATATAGATGTAAGTTATATTATTATCTTAATATTGTAATATGCATACTACTTTATATATTATATGTAAGTATTTGTTTTATGAATTATATTTGTTACATGCAAAATATATTTTCATTAATAGGACAAAATACTGTTTTCTTTCTTTATTTTTATTAAATAAGGAACATATTTGTTATTAAATTATGGTTTTGAAATATTCTTGAGTATGTATATCGGAATAAATTCTTTTAAAAAATCCAATTATCTGAACATAAAGTTATTCTTTGAATTCTTTTAGTCAGTTCAGTTTATTAGAAGTAGAGGTTGAAAAAAGATTCTTGTGTATTGGATTACTGGAAAATAATAAGAGTTCTGTTCTCACTTTAACTTACCTATATCTTCAGCTTTACTTCGTTTATTGCTATTTCAAGCGAAAAAAAGAAAAATCGAGAGTACTTTGTTATAGTTTGTTGAAATATATTTTCTTCGATAATATTGTGGAAGCATTCGAAACAAATTGTTGTTTAAACTTCGAAAGTTTTAACTTTAACTGATTAAATTTTAACAGAAAATTAATGAAATAAAAATCATAATATCTAAAATTAGTACAAAAATAGCATTTAATATTCATTAAATATCTAAAAATTATAGAATTTCGGAGAAATTCTAAATAAGTTTATTTTTAATTCTATAAAGATTTATTAAAACTGTTGCATAATAAATTATTATAGCAATTTTGTAAAGATAAAATTGAATAAATTAATTATTTATGAGTCCGTTTTTAAAGAAAATCATCAATAAATTATTAATTTACCTTCTGTATTATAGAAATAATTCCTAGAATTGATTATAATTTTATTGTTAGTTACATATTGGTTTTCTATAATAATTGGCCCAATTTAACCTCGAAGAAATTTTATAGTACTGAATTATTTAAATGTAAATCTACTGATTGCATGATGAAATAAAATTAATGTTTTTATTTTATTGCTCTACTTAGTGGCTTTATTCGTCATTTTTATTTTTTCAATAATGTATTTTAGTTTTTTCTAAGCTTAGAAAAGTATATTAAAATTTCAGGCACAACGATATTCGTCAGAGATGTTTTACATTAATATAAATAAAGCGGAAATCCAAGCTGTCATCATATGCCTTCCGCAGACATCTGAAACAGCTTCGGACATGAGTAAATGAACCTCTCTCGAGGGATTCTGTTGTAATGAGTACTTGCCAGAAATGGGTCTCTTTGGTGCCGAAGTTGACAGGGTCACGCAAGCAGTAACTCTGCCATAATTCTAGCATAACGCTGTTAACGTTCCGGTGTGCACAATCTCACAAAATATAAACTCACAAATTAGGTTTGGCGAACTGTCCCCTCCGAAATAAAATTAAAGTGTAACGATGGACAAAGTTTTAATACGAAAATTACCCAAGTAACTAGGATCAATTTATTTAGCTTCTATTTGAATGTCAAGTGAGGAAAAAGTTCTTACTAATTACCATATAAATCTGAAGCATACTGGTGAAAATACAAGAAAAAAAGAATTATAACGATAATATTATATAAAGAACTTACAAAATAATAATGGTTTATTGATCCCATCCAAATTTTTAAAAATGAATCGGATTTAAGAAACGGTTATGGCGTCGGGATCAAGGCGCGTTACCAATATCTCTATGTGCAACCTGCTTTTAGTAAAAATTGATTAAAAAGTAGTGAAAAAGCGATATTCTCAAAACTGTAAAACAACGAAACAGGAGTCTTATTGAGATTTAAGTTTACAAACTAATGATTAGCGGATTTCAAACTAAAATTGCGGATTTGGAAAAACGCTCAAGTTGTACTTTACTGGGCATCAAGCTGTCAATCGTGAAAACTTCTTAAGAGATTTTCTGATCTTCCCAAGAGAAGAAAAAATAAAAAAAGAAATGTTTTGAGAGAACGATTCAGACGGAAGAAGGTCAAGTGCAGAAACCATTTTCTCCCAGTAGTCATGGAGACGGTTGTCAATTCTTCCGTGCACTCCTGCACTGACGCTCCTGTCAATATCAGGGACTAACTCCCGTTCTTTCTGCCTTCGGGAACTAATATTAAAGTCCAAGTGAAGCCTTCGGGCTCGTAACCGACTCTGTTTTTTTTCTTCTCTTCTTCTTCCTTTCTCCCTTTAAGAGAAGTATACGTTTCTGCGCTATCCCATCATTCTTTACTTCTTTTTCCATCCTGCAGGCAGTTTAGAAACATTCTTGATTTTACCTTTTGTTGTATCTACTCCTTTATATAAAGAAATGAATCCGTTAAGTTAGTAAAGTAGTTAAATATTTGTTGTTAAAATAAAGCAGTTCAAATTCAAATAAAATCCGCTAAAAGAAAAGCATTTCCAATGTACAGCACGTATACAAATTCTTAATTAGATACTTAAAAAAAAAACATTTTTGTTTTTAAATTTATAAAAAATTTTCAAAAATTTTAATGATGAAGTTTGTCATAATTATAAATTTTTATTGCTATTGCTATTATTATTATTATTATTATATATTATAAGTTAAAAATAAATTTGACTTTTCATTTTTATTAAAAATGCAACGATAATTAAAATAATTAGTGAAATATTAAAAGTAAAAAATGGAAAAATGGAAAAAAAAATGTCGAATGAAATAAATCAAAACAAGAAGTCATTACCAGAAATGAATTGTAAATAATCATTAATTTCTCTAACAAAAACAGGCTTTTCTAATTAGGAAAGGTCTGTTTTTGATTTTTAATATATATATATATATATATATATATATATATATATATTTTTTTTTTTTTTCCTTTCTTTTTAAATATATAAATAGCATTAATTTATTTTTGTAATTATCCCTTCTCTCAAAGATTATTATAAAAGTAATAAATAATCTATATGCAAAACAATCGCTTTTAAATATTTTATTATAGCAGTTTATAAAGAATTTAATTTCTTTTCCGATGAAATCTTTATCAACAGTCTTTATTTGTTATATTTATTTGAATTTTTATTAATAATCTTTGGTTTGTGTATTATAAACCAAAATTTACAATTTGTCTATCTGAATAAAGACAATGTTATAATTATTTATTTTATTTTTACATTATAGATTATCTTATTTTATAAACTAAACATTAAAAATAAATTTATTTTATTTTATTTTTTATTGATTTAATCACTTTTTAGTGAGATAAACTCTTATAAAAATTCAATTTTAATTTTTAAAATTTTCATTACAAAGATATAAAAAAATATAAATTTTAATATAAAATTCTTTACAATTTAAAAGCAATTGGCTTAAAATTATTCAAATTTTTACTAAAAGTAAGATTATTTATACTAAAAAGAATCCTAACAAGCAATTAATTTATATCTTTTTAATGAACATTTTACGATTTTTAATCATTTTATAATAATTTTTAAGGTTAATTTGTATAAAAAGGAAATCATATAAAGTGTAAGCAGTCTTTAAAAAGTACATATATTTTAAATTTGACAGATGCATTTCAAACAAAGTTTATACAGAAAGATAACGTATTTCAGTAAAAGCTAAATCACAGAAACTTGGCGTTCAACTCAAGGTATAATAATAGGTTTAAGAGAAAACCTGATTGCTCTCTTACAGTCAAAAACACATTCCTCGAAGACACGGCTTTAGTTTCTGTCAATCCATCCAGATAAGAAGAGCTGCGAGCTGTATACCAAATAAGCAAAGCTAGCATTGTTCGCCATCGACTTTTCCACTGCTAGAAGTGAGTGTAAGGTTATTGTGTCGATGAAAAATGACCTTACGGCCCATAAAGCCGATTCTACATAGGGTCCACGTTTACATGTGAAACCCTGCTGCCCAAAGTTCCATTAAAAGAGATGGGTATGTAGAATGCTTCCTACCACCCACTCCCTAGACTCGGAGGAAGCCATTAAGCTTAACGACGCTCGCATCATCCCATTTTCCCGTGAGGTAAGAAAACGTTGTGGACCTGTTGGAAAGCTCATTTTTATGTAGGATCTGAATAGCGAGAATGATAACGGCATACCAAATAGGATTGCTGATAAATAGATGCGGAAGTTGATAAAACTTGAAGTGTTTTGAACTTGAATTGACCGAGTGTAGGTGGTTGTGTTTGCTCATATGTATAATTTACGTTTCTTTAAAAAGAGATTCTCTACCTGCACTAGATTGTTAAACTGAGAATATTCTCACTTCAACAATCTAGTTTTGCAAATGTACGAAGGAAAATATTTTGCAGAACAACACAAAATTTAAAATCTTCAAGATTATATTTTATTTTCTTTCGCATCCGTTGAAAGTTTAAATATAAATGTTGAGAATTTTTAAAGATTTTACCATAAATTTTCCGACAGCGAATTGCTACACGGTAATTTGCAAATGGTTTTAGAACTTATGAAGTAAGTCATGTAATACAACCATTAAACCAATTCTCGAAAATCATAATATTAATCAGATTTGACAAAGTCATCCGAAGTTTATAATCGTGATATTTTACTTTCATTATAATTAAGTTATCGAGTTATATCTTAGTTGTGAAAATTGTTTTATCATAGATAGATCTGCGAAACTTGATATGTTAAAGGTAGAAAGATGTAGTAACAACGAAACCATTGCTATAATTTAATAAATGTGGACCTAAACTGAAACAATTAATCAGGATTGGCTGTTATCGATTGACAGTGATAAAAGAAAGAACAGAGGAATTTTTATTTGTAGTATTTTTTTTTCGTTTTTATTCTTTTGATAAAAACAATAAACGTGGAAATGGAAGTTTTCGAAGCAAGGTGTAAGTTGTAATAACTGTAACCAATTCAATATTTATCACGAACCGACATAAGATATATATAACTTATGAAGCAAAAGGCATTTAACTGACGTCATCAATACAGCAGATGGTGCCTTTTCGAATATCTCACAGACCTATGCAAAAAGCGTTCCCTCGAAAGAAAAAGCAACAGAAAAATTTGGTATAAAGGAACTCAAGAAGGGCGTCTACAAAAAGGTTGAGAACTATTTGTTTTGGCGGAAGGACCTCTTCTTTTTTTATTTTCGGTTCTGGACTTTGTCAGGCAATAAACGACGTCGAAGAACTATTGGTCTGTAATTTCCATTTCAAATAGGCTACTACTATTTCAGCTTCTGTCTTTCTCCGCTTTTCTTACTACACAATCGATTTTCTCAAAAGTGACTTCGTAACTGATCTAGTTGATGGTGGCTCAGCTATGTTTGATAGTAAAGGAAATGAAAACACTCTGCGCTCGTTTCTTAGTTTCTTAAATTTTACTCAATTTCACACGTTGAAAATGCAAAAAACTAGACAATACTTTAGATTGTGAGATTCCAAGTTAACCATTTAAGAACCACGTATATAAAATTTATCATTTTCTGCATGTGAAATTTAAATGGTTAAGTTGAATGTCTACAGTAGGTCTACTGCGATTGATTAATAGTTTATATACTCCTATTTCTATAATAAATATCTTCTAAAATTATTTTAAAAATAATAATTTTTATTATAATTTAATTATATTATAGTATAAATTTTTTAAATTAGCAAACTTTTAAGATTTATCTTATAAAATTTATGATATTCTCAATATTTTAAATGTATTTTTAACTTATAAAAATATTTTATATAATTTTATTGAATGTTAAAGAAGTCATTCTAAATGGAATTTTGAATTAAATATAATAGGATCAACAAACAAGGTATTATTTAAGAAATTTACAAAATTAAATATAGTTTTTTTCTTACATTTTGATGATATATATTCGAAGTTGTTTAAAATTTTAATGTAAAAAATTTATAAAAAATTAATTATTAGAGAAAATTTTTAAAAATTTGATAGTAACTTCTTTTATATTATTTATTATGTAATATTAATTAAATGCAAAATTTAAATTTTACATAAAAATTACAATCAGAAGTTAAAAAGTTTGTTTTTGAAAAATTTTTTTCATACATTTAGAATTAAATAACTAATGAATTTAAAATGAAAAAGACTTAAAAAAGTGTATTTTTTGTCTCGAGATGCGTTTTTTTAAATTCATTTTAATAAATATCAATTTTTATTTTTAGAATTCGTTTTAAAAAGTTATTTTTATTTATAACAGACATAAGATTAGTTAGAAACTCTATAGTTTTCCCAATGGAAGTTGAAAAGAATGCGTTAGATTTATAAGCATATATTGAAATAAAAAATAATTTTTGAAAAAAATGGAAAGTACTTGATGTATGATAAATAAAAAGTTATAAATCAGCATAAAAACTATTTGAAATTCTAATAAGTGTGGAAATCCAGATAAAGAAAACCTAAAGATAGGAATAGAAAAGTAAATTTTTATAGTTTCTTTATTCAATGTTGTAAAAAATTACAAATTAAACATTTATGAATAATTAAGAATTGCTGCTGAATTTCTTTAAATAATTGTTAAATAAGCAGATTTAATTTTAATTAATCTGATTATAATTAAATAAAAAGTTCAATTATTCAGCAAATTCGGTTATTACATTAATATAAATATTAATGCAGTAATAAAGATAAGTATTAACATTGTTAGAGTGTAAAAACTATTTAAAATAACTGAATAACAAGTATAATACAACTGATAAAAAATATTTTTTTGAATTTTATAAAAGTTTCAAATGAGAGAATAATGTAAATTATCTATAACAAAAATGAAAACAGTAGAAAATCCTACAAAGATTTAAAGAAAAGAGAAAAAAAAAAAATATATATATATATACTGATATTTTAATAAATGACAAAAAGTCTACTGGAATAAGTGGCTGAAAATACTCTTGAAATCTTGACAGAAAAATTGTTGGAAATCTTGATAAATAACAAATAAGAAAGGAAAAAAATATAGGATAAAGTAAATGAAAAAACCTTAGTTGAAATCTTGACAAAGGGGAAGAAATGTTGTAAATCGTGATGTGATAATAAAATGCTACAAACGATTCAAACAGCAATAGCAAATGCATAAACGATTGTATAAAAAATCTACATGTAATAGTCAGAAAAAAAACATGTAATCTATTTGAAAAGAAGTAATCCAAGGATCCTAAATCAGTCACTTGCAGTGTGTATCGGTTTTCTATCATTAATCATGACTTCAAGCATGTTTTCCTTCTGTCACCTTGTTAGGATTTGTATTTGTAGAAAAGGGGAAAAAATATATTCCATAGCATAGATAGGAATAACAGCAGTTCTATTCGAAAAGTTTTCATACAATTTATTTGACTGATTCAATGCATCAATCAACAATTCCTGACTAAACGGAAACGCTGTAGTTTCGGAATTGCGATAAATGCACATAGAATTTATATTGTGAAAGTGTATTCAGAATGGAGTTATGAATATCATAAATAATTTATATTTTGTTTCGAAGAAAAATCACGACGCTAAAAGATTTTCTTAAGCAAAATAACAGATATTCAGAATTATTGTTTTGTAATTGATAAATCGATAAATTTTGTTATCGAATACAAAATTTTATGATAAAAGTTAAACTACTGATACAAAATTCGTGCTACAAACCGCCATTCAAAAATGTATGAAGTAAAGTTTGATTTTAAAAATATAATCTATATGCTCAACCAAACTTTTGTTTGTAGAATATCCAATTTTGCCAACACGTGAATACAATTTTTAAACTATTTTTCTATGTTTTTTGTTAGGAATGACAAGGCAATAAATTTTAATTTAAAATAGATCAAATTATAAAAACGTTTTTTAATATTAGAAATTAAAATCATTTTTTATTTCATTTCTTAAATTTATTTATGTGTAAGCTTATACACGAGCCTGCAGGCCTGCGTGTATATTTAGAAGCTTATGTCTGTGTGTGTATATTGATTCTTTGCTTATTATATGTATATATAGAAGTATATACAAGCATATATTTAATACTAGGAGTTGAAATGATACTTTACTTTTCCACATATGTATAAAGCTGACACAAAGCCTTTAAACAGAAACATACATAAGCCTATACTTATACATGTTTATGTAAAGTTTCTAACAAGTAAGAAGGTCTGAATAACAATCATTATTTTCCAATATTCAAAACGTGTTCGAATTTACAATAATTCTGATTTACAGCTAGAAACTTTACTGAAGAATTATTTATAAAAGTTTTATTTTTAGCTTAGTAATCTCTACCTAATCGATACGATAACAAACACAGAAAAATAAATATTAAACAATTTATTATTGGATTGATATGCATCAGCTGGTAAAAGTAAACTAAATAATGCTTTTTACCATATATTGATTATGCTTATTTTTTCATGTTTTTCCCCCCGTGTTAATAACTATAACTACGTTATAAATTATCAAAAATTCGATCATTGTGATCCTTTAATATAGCATAAAAGAAAATTAATAGAATAAAAGTATGAGAAAATTTAACTTAATCAATGTTTTAATTACGTTGCATCTACTCCACTCTTCTTGTAAACTCTCAATAGTGGAGGAAAATTTTTCTGTTGTCGCTCGAGAAAGAAAAAAAAATACAGTGTAATTTTTATTATTAACATTCTTTTAAAGCTCATTTTTGTATATTTCATTAACACGGAAAGTTGGTGAGTTTTTCTGCAAGTTCTCAACGCCTTCGTGATAAAGTACAATGGGTTGACATTTACGCAAAGATCTAAGTCAACGTTGATCGTTAACTGCGAACAATAGTGGGCGTTGTATAAGACGATGTCATCATGCCCTAAAGGCGGACCACAGGAGAAATTTCCAAAGTAAGCCTTCGGTAATGAAATATCAAGCGTGCCATTTATTACAACTATAGTACTGTGATGAGATGTCTGGTTCCGTTATCATACTTTTAAATGGCTGATTTGTTCAGCTTTTGCACCTAAAAGACGCCTCACCGAAGTTGCGATTAAGTGTCAAAAAGAAAAATTAATTTGGATAGATACTTCCTATTAATGTACTTATTATCGCTATATCGTAATGATGGTTTTAACTTCAATATAACTTAATGATATCCAGAGTTGTTTAGCTGATAACTCTAAAAGATATCAAATTTATGAATTCAGAATTACGAACACAACCCAATTCTTCTGCTTTTTGTATATATTTTCCCACTGTTTATTAGCAATACATTTTTTTCTTCCCTCTTTATCAAATTTAATATCTTAATTTAAATTTTCCAGATTTTAATTAAATTTCTTCCATAAAATTTTAGATTTTTCTAGACATTACAAACTGCGATGATTTTCTTAAAAGGGAAAGAGCACTTTTTAATAATTTACATATTTAAAAAAAAGAACGTAAAAATATCGAGTAAAGAAATGGAAAACTTAAATTGCACTGGGAGCTTCAGGAAATAAGAATTTTTTCATAAAAATGAGGAAAAAAAAATTGATAAGTATCTCTAGATTTGAGTTAATGTGCATTTGTAATTGTGATAATGTTAATTATTGCGGTTTACGATTTAATTTTTGTAGATAATTTAAGAAATTCTTCCTTATTTTCAAATATCTTCAATATAAAATATTATTAAAATCGATTTATTAATTTAAAAACTTTATTGAAAGATTTAATATTAATTAACTTAACATTTGAATATTTTAATAAAATGTTAATTATATAATTTTTTTTTAATTTTTCAATCATTAAATTTATTATTACCATTAATTAATTCTAATTTAAATTTTAAAAATTATTACAATATTTTTAAATTTTACTTTATTTTATGGCTTCTGTTACTCTCTCATCATAAGATTTTCCTATTAAAATTATTGTTATAATTAATTAATTTATAATTTATATAAAAATTACGTAATAATAATAATTTATATTGAATTAATGTATGAAATTTCAAAAATATTCTAGAAAATGATTTTTTTTTTTTAATATTCTAGAAAATATCTATAAAATTTTTGGGAATTTATAAATATAATTTAATTAAAATTGTAATTTTATTTATTATTTTTTTTAATTAAAAAATTAATAATTTCTTAAAATAGTTTGTATTTTTACTTTTAAAAAATTTATAAAAAATATAAGATATAAAAAATTTGATATTTTTCCGATATTTTCTAATTAATGATTTTCAAAATCGATTATTTTTTTCTTAGATATCGATATATATCGATTAATAATATTTTTTTGGGGGGGAGTAAAATAAAACCCAGTCGTGACCACGTGATGGAAATCATAGCTGGTGAAATTTTTGCAAAACTCTTGCGTACTTTCTAAAATTGAAAGAAAGTTTAAGATAAAGTTATTTTTCCAACGACATCCATCACTTTGACAAACTTAGGAGATGCAAAGAATTATTTGAAGTTTAAAAAAAAGCCGATAATGCATCGACCATTATCAAATACCGACAAAATATCAAAAAGAAAACGAAAATATCATCGCATAAGTATTATCGTCGGTGAAAGTTTGTAAGAAACTATCTTTTCCGATGCTAAATCAAAATGTATTATTGCTGCTGTACTTTGTTCAATATACAATCAGAGAAATTGTAATATTCCTTCGACGTTTTCGTAGCAAGTTTTTCGTCTAAAACTTGGAAAAAAATTTTTTTTTCTTTTTCGTAAATCAATTAAGTGAAGATAAATTGAGACAAAACGAAAATCTTATAGGTTATTGAATATTGATTTCTTTCAACGAAATATATCTGAATATCGATCAGAAAGTATGCTTGAATGTAAAGAAATCAACGAAAGAAAGTTTGATTTCGAAAGAAATAACAACAGTTAGAAAGTTTTTCTAACAGCTTAAATCAACGAAAAAAAAATGGGAGAGAAAAAACATTTCAATAAGAAAAGTAAATTCAGTAAATGAAATAAAAAATTTTTATATTTTTAAAGACAAATTTAGACATTAAATTTAATCTTCAAAAACTCGATGATGAAAAGATTAGATTTTTTTTTTTTTTAATAAGGAAAAGAAAACCCGATTAAAACTTTTAAATCGCGAATTTCTGATCAATTAAAATGATTAATCATTTATTTCTCCTGACCTTTCTCCTTGTAATTTTTTTCTTGACATGTTTTTAATTCTCCTTGGAAATTGAAACAAAGAGTGATTGAAATGAAGATCATAAATTTTCGTGTCGATTTATAATAATTATCAATATTTTGTTCAGATATTATTATAATTAAAAAACATTATTCAAAGAAGATACAGGAGGACATAATATTTAGTTGTAATGAATAGTTAGAAGCGTTACACGTAAAAGGACAATTGAAAAAGTTCGATAAATTAATAATAGTCAAAGTATCATTAAAGAGATTGATGAAGACTTTATAGAAAGCCAAATCTTTGTTACGAAAATTGATAAGTGTGACAATAATAACGAGAGGTCCATCAAGAGAAATTATCTCTCGTCCAATAATATAGATAGAGGATTTAATGAAAATAGAAGTTCAAAGATTCGACCCGAAAATATATTTGAAGATTTTTAAACTTCTCAAAAATGTTTAATGGGACTTTGACGATAATTCATCCACAAAATTATACTTTGATTATGTTTATCGAGTACGTACATGGAGTGAGTTAAATTCGGTTGAAGAATAAAACTAATTCGCTGAATTAAATTAAACTTTATATTCGTCACTATAATCATTTTCAATGGAATTTGAAGTGGATACAGCAAATAATTTAATTGGAAACAACTAAGGTAGTACGCGAGTAAATCTCATTTGCACAACAAAAAAGCTACATATACTGCAAGATTAAAAAACTCCGTTGCATTGATAAAAGGTTACAACTAATTTTCGAACTTGACTATTGCAAGGAAATCGTTAATTGTTCGAGATCAAATGAAGACTTCCAAGTTTGTTCTCTAAGGACACACTACAGTTACGGTCAACCTAATTGGAGACGTTGGCTAGTTAATTTGCAGCCGAGTAAGGTATAAACGAAAGCATAACAAACAAGAGCCGACTAGGTTAAGCAGAAATGTTTCCATTCTATTCTTTAGCACGTAATGTAAATAATCTCATTGACAAACTTCTGCTAACCTTAGAGATTTTGGAAAAAGAAATAATGCTAAAAAAAGAAGAAAATAAAGAAAAAGTCGACTGAATCCTGTTAGAAAAGGGAAATTCAACAATAAAAGGAGCTAAGACTGCAAATTCGTTCTACGTAGCAGGTGCTCTCCCAATTAAGTGGTCATTAATGCCACCCGTTATACAATGCGGTCTCGGACCCGGAGCCATCAATGACGGCTGCCAACTTCTGATTGTATTGTCGTTAGTTCGCCTTTGCTATACGCGTTAGAATTATACAGAAGAGAAAAAATCGTCAGAAATTTCCAAAGTTGTCTATTAGTTTTGATGCAGTCAGAGAGACAATAGATGACATCTGCTGAATTGTATAAGGTTCAACGAATTTGTTCAAAAGCCAAAACTTCATCAACAAAATCTGTAATCTTCATTATAGTCAAATGACCTAACACAAAGAAGTGAAATTTCAATTTTTCTATTATTTATGTAAAATAATTTATAAACTTGATTCGTTGAAAAATCAGATATGTTATTTAACATCTTTCTGAAGTCTGTAGAAAATTATTTATGAACATTTGAGCTTTGTTATAGTTATATAAATTCAAATATTTTAAAATTCTTATACATCATGTTTCTGGAATTTTGCTAAACAATAACTCAAAAAATGCCATATGCAATAAGTTAGTATATCACGTTTCAGAAATTAAATGACGGTTTGATAGAATAAACAATAAATTATGTTGGATATCGATGTTTTTCTGTTGTTTGTCTGTGTTTTTCATAGACAGACAAAAAAAATATTATTTTGTTTGCCAAGTTGGTAATGTTTAGATCATCTTGGAACTCGCATTATGCTGATACATGCAGTGATGATTGTAGTACTGCCTGTCCATTTTTTTTTTCAATAAGATTTTCAACTCCTATCGCGTGCCAAAGACTTACGCAGAAAACCAATTATGACAGGCTTATTCTTTAAATTATCCCGTGTATAACCCTGTCATAATTAACTACATCTTCAATATTTTATCAGCGGGAGTATTGTGAAATCAACAGTTGTTTCAAAATCCTTTATTCCGTGTAAGGTTGAAATAGCAATATAATTCATTTATATTTCAAAGAATAACAATTTTCTATCAAAATTTCGACATTGCAACGAAAACATCCGAGCTGGCAAAGTGCCCAAGCATCCCAATCTGACAGTCTTCTATCCATGTGTGGGGCTGTGCCCAGCGGGATGCTGACAAATGTCCCAGACCAAGGGTTGGAAGGCATCCAGGTCGGGAGAAAACTCACGTCAACCCAGGCCTTACATCACCGTCTTACCCTTGGGACTACCGTCTGAAAATCCCACGCGACTTCGACTGACAGACAATCCTACATATCGATACAAACTTGAGACTTTTGACATTCGTCGGATTTGAGAATATCTAAGCTTTTTGGATTTGATACAATGTGAAGAATCAAACCAATATAGTTCTACACAAAGAAAACTTACATCTACAGACAATGATGGACGATGGAATACGACTAGATATATGCTGCATTAAGAACTTTTAAAATGGAAACTAGGAAGAGAAAAAAATTAAAAATCAGAAATATTCTCTATGAAATATGTATGTATCGCCAAACTTTTGCAAGTCAATAGCTTTATTTTTAAGGTAAACGATTATGAATATGAAAGCAGGATATCGGTTTTATTTCCTATGATTATGCCAACAAAATCAAACTTGCTAAAATTAATTCAAAGTAAAATTTTGTTAGATAAACTTTCTCCTTAAAGTTTTTATTCTTTTACAACATTATACAATTTTTCTGCACCGCATTCTTTCTTTAAAACTTCTCTTTTATCTTTCTTTAACGCGTGATTAGCGGACATTCACCGAACTTGTCGTTTGTAACGGTTTCAGCGTTTAAATTTACAACTGGCTACTGAACATTAAAAGATTTATAACAATAATTAGGTTGCAGAATTATCAGCGTGATAATTATGACCGAGAGTATTTGTTAAATTAAGAAAACATTTAAATAAATTTATCTTCTTTAAGTTGATAAGTTTTAATTGAGTTGTAAGGAAAATTACAAGGGATTGGCTATTTTAAGTATTGCTAGTTATTCAGATCATCCGAGCAGTTCGAAGCGAGTTTCTGAGTATCATATCGTATGGATGGCTTGTGCTAATGAGATGATTACATCGCGGCTATCTTCCCACTGAGGGAGTTTTATCTGTTCGATAAATTCTCTTTTTCCCCATATTTTTTGTAGCTCTTAGTCTATCTCCGCCCGTTCCTTGTCGGACTCTCCGAAAGTCTTTGCTGGGATTTCAAAGACCGTGGACGCCTCTGACGATTCTTTCCTTAATCAAATGTCTTTAAATTGTTGGAGGAAGATAGGATAATGAGTATTAACCCCCGAGTAATGAAAGCTATCTTTCTATTCAGCATTTGCCTGCTTTAAATACGGCAAAACACTGCATTCTTAATAATTCGGAACTGATTTATAACCACTTATCAACTTATTCGGGTAGTTAATTTTTATTATTTATTTTATTAAACTTTTTATTCTTTAGATGTATAAATCTATTTTATACATCTATCAAAGCGAATAATCATTTATATTTTTTAATATAAATTTCTAACGGGGAAAATTCTATGTTTACTTTATTAATTGACATTGTAATAGATTTCTAAGAAGTTATTTGTTTTTAAAATGAATTTCTTAATTTTTTATCGTACATTGTTTATAATTATTGAGTAGTATATATACTTTTTGAAGGAGTCCTTTATAGAAACACAGAGATTATGCGCACTTTGAGCGCAATTGATATCAATCGCAAATAACCTGGATTTGTCGAGATGCCGTGTATATGCTATTCTTGAATCTCACAATGTTCTATTCAGGTGACATCTGTATTCTTGTGGACAACGCGGGACATTCCCTGGACAGTTAGGAACGCTGAATCGAACCCTAACGTAGCAACTGTCGCATCATAACTGTCCAATTGAGACCTATCTAAATCCAGGTCTTGTCCGTTCGTCTAAGCTTTGAACCCAACGGTGAATACCCAATGCAAAAAGTAACAAACTAACCTATTCTGCACTTGTGTTTATTTTGGTCGCCAAGAGAACTGTGTTATATCGGAATGATTGTACCAGTCGGTTCAATAATGTTGAATTCGGAAAAGCGCTTTTATGCATTAAAGATAAGTAGGTCTACAGTAAACTTAACTTAAAGAAATTGGTATATTTTACCAATAAAACACAAAGATCTGGAATGTTTTACAGAATTTCGAATGCCTTTTACGTCGAAGCTCGTATTTGACAGTTAATTCCATCTTTAGAAAATGGTTTTTAAAAGAAAGGATATTTTACATGCGAATATGAATTTAAATCGATTCAAATATTATATACTTGTTAAAAATTTAGCTGATAACTTACACGGTGACTAATATTATAATTCGGCAGTTTGCATATAATTTATGACACGATAAAAATTTTCCATTTACCGTAAATAATCGCAAAACTCGAAAAGTTTCAGAGTAATATTCTTCCCTCCGGTATAATACATCATCTAAAACCGAAACCGAATAAGTTATCAAACTTCTTACAATAGACTCACGCAGAAGAAAATCATTGTGATTTCCATAAAAATTAGTTTTTTCCATCTACTTGTCAGAAACTTTGGTATAAAGACGGTCTACCATTTAGAATTTGAGTTGACAGCAGATATTTAACGTTTCTGCGAACAGTTGGATAGCTAGATTTCCAATGAAACGATGAAAGACTCAACATTACTCGCTCGAGTTCATTTGTCTTATACTTCGGATGATATATACTATATGTCAGTCGGGCTTATCTGATCTGTATGTTCAGAGAAAGCGAGTGGATTACCCCACGACTGATTGCAAGTTTTAAGATGAAGTAGACCAAGTCGATGTCGTCGTCTCATCAATTGAATATTTATAAAAATAGGTATGTCCGGTTTTATCAGGCCGTTAAAGAGCGGGATGTGATGTAATCGCTATAAAGTATGAGAAAAATCAATCTATAAAAACTAGATTAAATACAACAGTAACTGACAGTACGGTTTTTATATCTGAAAAAATCACGAAAGAAACAAGAATTAGTTTTGTTGTTGGTATAATGTCTTGTAGTGATGTAAGTGAAACGACAGTTGATAAGTCGTTCCCCGTACGAGACTGTAGTAAACTCCCGAGAGAAAACAACTGGAGCAAACGTAGGTCTACCAGCTCAAGCTCCATTCTTATCTTTCCGTCTGCTGTCAGACTTTATTTCGGTCGAAGTTCGTACAGACACCAGACATCTGCACCCTCCACTAGCATTTATTGAGAAAGCCAGTCCCTCGTGGCTAATATAATGGAGATTACACTTGGCTCACACTAAGAATCCCTGCTCTATATATCAACAACTTTACGAATTCCTTTCAAATAGAATTTACAACACAATGTCTTTTACTGTATCTCTCCAAAAATCCTTTTAAAGTGTTTTTTCCCCTTGGTTATCCTTATGAAAAGTTTTTATCATTTATATTTATTAGACTAAGATTATATTGAAAGTACTAGATTTTTTAAGTTTTCATGCATTTAAAGACTTGATTTTTCTTTTGTAAAAACAACAGAAATTTTACTCTGAAAGCCAAATTAAAATATTAAGAAATATTTGCTATTAGAAGTAATTTAATATTCATAAAGACTTGTAATATGTCACGGCGAATATAATGACTTTATATTTTATTCGCGTATATAAAAATGATATTTACGAATGAATAAATATAATAAATTTTCGTCTTTATACATTATTTAATCTTTAAATTTTTCGACAAAAGTCTTTTATTTTGTTTATGCATCAAAACTACTGCGGAATATGTATAAGTAAACTTTAATTGTATATGAGACGAGATAATGGACCAATGTTTTATATTCAAGCGACGCCCTGCAAGTACTCGCATCTTCTATAAAAATATTAAGGAACATTCATGAATTTTTATGAAATTAAACTGATTTCCTAGAGGAATGCCAAATGTGGCTAAACATCAATTCAGTTGTCACTCGTATAGACCTAATTCACATTTAATTAATGTTAAATATGTTTATTATATTACTACAACGAAGAAATGTTTCATATTAATTAAAAAGAAAATGGAATAACTTTTATTAAAAAGTAATGAGGTTCTACCGACTTATCAATGGCATTAAGCCACGAAAACGGTGCCATTTTCACATCAATAACAATTTGTTTCGAGTTATTATAAAACGTAGCATGTAAATTTTAGATAGAAGAAAATAAATTCTTATTTTCGATATGTACGATGCAGTGAGGAATAAGCTAAAGACTAAGTATGTTATCGCATTCTGCCGCTCGGGGCCGTCACGTCTTTACTGTGATGGGGAGAAATGGGGGTGACGTTTTCTATTTCCTGGTCTAGAATGTGTTGGACGTGGCGCCGCCTGAAGACATTTCCGGAAAACAGGAAAAATCGATTTTCATTCTTTTTTCATCGACACCTTTCTCCCCCATTTCTGAAGGGACCATCTCTTAGGGCTCTATGTAGTAAAATCGTTTCTATCCTTATATTTCAGGAAAAAAAATTCTATCTTCGACTTGGCCAACTGAGCAGATAACTAGATTGTCTTTGAAGAACCTACAATCATGCTCCACTTCCATTTTCCGCATTGAAATTCACCAGTATATTTTGCATAGTGATCTGATAGAATTTCAATGCAAAGTAGTACATCCCCTGTACAAAATAAAAATGTATTTTATCTATTTAATAATAAGTACTACGTATTAATTATAATTATAAAAATTAAAAAAGAAAATATTTTTTTTCAAAAATACAGTATACATTTTTATGATTATTTAAACAGTTTATAACGTATAAAAATTTAATAATTTAGTTGTTTTGTACGTTATACAGTTTTTCTTTTTTACAAACAGTTTGTAGTAGTGATTCTTGTTTATTGATAATTGATTCATCATTATACCGTAACAGGGAAGTGGAACGTTTGCGGAGGAAAGTAAAAATGCAGCATGCTTGACATTCAATAGACTTTAACAAGACGATCGAAGAAATTTCACAGTACACAGAGCAAATACTGTCTTAGTTCGTGGACGAACTGTGAGGGGAAAAACTAGAAGCAAGTTAAAGTATTGATTCCGGATGGCGAAGCGACCGTCTAGCGAATGTCACGTTTGAGACAGCGTGGCTCCAAAAACTTGACGGTCCAACAATATCGGTTGACTTTTACTTAATGCTCCTATTTCTTGCTTTACATTATTGTAGAACGCATTTTTTTCCCTCCTAGTTTCCAAATTTGACTTCGCCAAACGTAAAAAGAAAAGAATACAGAAAAAAAAAACGAAAATTTAGTAACATATGTAACGGTCTGAATAGAAAATAGTTGTTTCTATAAATTTAAATAGCTTTTGATTCGATTGATTTATTAAACTTTAATTGCATTTTGATGCGGCAAACTTTAAAGGATTTTTTTTACTTTTTTTTTACTTGGTCTACAGTACCGGGATTGAATTTTAAAAGAATTGGAATTTTGAAAAATACTGTTGAGGAATAAGAAATGGATTTTTAAAATTAGTATAAAGTTTTGATGGAATATATTGAGAGAATTAGATTAAATATTTGCTTATTCTAATGGATTATTTACATAGTCTACAAATAAAAATCAGTATTCTTTTATAATTAAGTATATTTTAAATTTATTCTCGAATTATTTACAATCAAATCTGCAATTTCCTGAAAGTAAATTCTTTCTTTTTTTTCTCTCTCCCTTCATCTTCTTTCTGAGTTTTAAAATTATTATTTGTTGATTCTGTAATGTTTATACTTAAAATAAATTAATTCTATGTGTAGAAATATTTATTGATTGTAAAATTCTTTCTAAATGCAAATTTAATTGCTTATTCATAAAAGAGTGCTTCGTATAGAATAATTGAATTTTACGCTTTGTTTATACAGAATAAATAAGAAGTCAGTTTTGAAATTAAATAAGAGAAATAAAAAAATTATAACACTATATTCTGATATAAATTTTAATCGCTCTTTTTAGTAAAGAAGCGTTACTCTTTGAGAAAATTACAGTGTAGTGTACACTTAGTTTTAGTAATTATTGAAAAAATAACAGCGGATAAATTTACTAAAGATTGCATATTTTAAGAAAAATATTTGTCCAGTTTAAAATTAATTTTATTTAGCATGTGATTTACCTATAGAAAATATGTTTAATTATTCATTATCTGGGTCGATACTTAGTTAAACCGACAGTAGCATGTCAAGTAATTATGATGCAAATAAAATTAACATGAAAGTTTCGGCTATATAAACTGATGTAGAGCCGTTCCTGATGTTTGTTTTATCATAATTCAATTTTAAACTTATAAAGGTGTTAAAATCGACCGAGTAGAAGAACTTTTGCCATCGTAAGTGGCAATGTTAGACCCTAAATAAATCGCAATAATAATCCGGGAGGCACAATGAAGACCGATAGTAAATCTCATTGCATATAAACGACAGCAGATTACTTCAATTGTACACTTCAAATCTCATTTGTCGTACCTCCATTCACACAGTATAATGACCGATTCAGATGCGTTTTATATGATGCTTCACTCCAATAACCCACAATTTAATGGTCTTTGCTGGATAAAGCATCTAACGCCTTTAATAAACAGCAATATAATCTTAAAATAACTTTTAATAGGTTTAATATCTTAAAAATTATATGATTCATTAGTACAAGATTATAGATTTTTTTCCTGAATAAACTTTTCATGCGAAATTTTCAAGGAAATCTGTTTATGATCCTTTCGAATGTAATCTACAGTGTTACATTAATATTTTCAGATTTTTTTCTTTATATTTATACTTCTTTTTGGCAATTCGATTGTTATTTCTGAAGAAATATGAGTTTTGGTAAGATAATAAATATTATCTTATTGGAGTTCGGTTGATTAAATTGGAAACACTCCACGTATATATTGAATTCCATTATTTATAAAAATATTTGATAAATCGTCTATTTTAACCGGTTTGGAACGGATTATAAAATCGAATATCTGAAAATGATTGAAAATATAACTTGTAAGAATTTAAAATAGTTCACGAAAGAGATAATTTTTTTCTTTTTTCTCCTTTATTTTTATGATAATTCTCGTTTCGAAATTAAAGTTATAGCTGAATTTTTGCGAATTTTAATTAAGTAATTTCTACTTTTCAGTAATTTATTAAAAATATTAAAGTTTATAATAAACTTATATGTAGTGATTAGAAAAAACTGCATTATTCAATAATACTTTTCGACAGGATGTGTTATTTCAGATGAGGAATGAGCTTTAACATTCAATATCTAGATAATTTATTAGGAGTGGCCAATACTTCCTCTATACAATTTGATTTTGACAAGATATATTATTATAATAAAAAAAATTAATGTCGAGAATGATGTTTAAAAAATAATTTTATCTTTTCTATTTATTCAAAAGACTCGTTAACCATGTGAAGTGAATTTCGATAGATTTATGATCGAACAGCCCTCGAAGCGTTAACTGAAACTTCATTGCCAAAAGTAAAGATCGATAATTGACACGTGAAATATCGCACAAACTCGATTAATCGATTGTCAGAACTATCTGTAAATTGCCACAGTTTTTCTCTTTTAATGAAAAAGTTGACAAAACATCTTCCAATTATTTTTAGTCTACTGTAAAGGATTATTTTTCTAGGTGTGTAGCAGATATATTTATCAACGTCTTCCTGATGGAAGAGGAGGAGAAAAAAGTAGATATAATTTAAGCTAGATAATTGAGAAGAAAATCCAATCAATATAAAATTACGTAGATCAAAATAACATTTAAATTTACTTAAATTATTGTAAATACTTCGAAACGTTCATAAAATTATAATCTTTAATTAATGATCCATTAAATTATAATCTGTCGTTTATGATGAATAAATTTGATCGTTTGAATATAATATTCTACAAATATTTTAAACGGATAAAGATTAAACGATTATATTCTCTTTCTCACAGAAAACTTGTGAGTAAAATAGTCCATTATCATTCAACTTCTAACTCTAATAGCATTAACCTATTTATGTAAAGCATTAGAGTTGTATCAGTTTAAGTATTAATCTATCTATTCAGTTACGCTTCACAAGTTACATAATATATTAATCGATTTGATCTAACTTATCCGCGTATATTTCTTATAAAAGCGGCCAAAATCGAATTTTAAAAAAAGGTGTTTATAACTTTAATAAACTAGTTCCTTACTGAAAATAATTACGCGTTTAAAATTATTATAAAAGTGTTGGATACATCCACCAACTTTTGATGAGTTCCTGTTATAGAAAATTTATTAAACTTCATTATAATTGTAATTACAGCATCTCTAACTTTTAATAAGTTTCTTATTATTATAGAAATCTATTAAAAGTTATGTGTTACAGTAATTATAAGTGTAAAGGAACTTCTTAACGTTATACACTGCAAACAGCTGTACATCTTACAGCATTAAAGTTGCATAAAATCCCTTATTTTTTACAGGGAACATCTTATTTTTGTAAAATGTTTTGAGTTGTATTGCAAGTTTAACAGACAAATTTTCCCTTATAATTATTATTTAAGAATTTATATAGATTTAAAAAAAATTATTAAAGAGCTACAAGTTATATAATTGTTAGGCCTATATATAGACATAAAATAATAATGTGTTTGGCATTAAACCTACATTAACTCATTAATAAGAGTTATATTTAGCGTCGGATAAAACAATAAAAAATATTTTATGACTCGAACAAGTGATAAGAATTAATAGATGATTATTTACGATTATGTATCAATTTACTTTTAAAAGTTTTCTTTTATTTTTGCTAAGAATTTCTTATCGAAAAAGTTAGGTAGAGGTTTATAAAGATTGTCTAATTTTTTAAAGCAAATTCCAGTAGCATTAGATATAATGGAGATGCAAATGGAAAAACAGTCGAATTGTTACAGCACCCAGCTCAATCGACTCAACCGATAAATCATCACGTTTGTTGGATAGAAGTCAAACCAACGATTTTCTTCAGTCAAAGTCTGGAGCCAGTCGTCCATGCATAATCTCGTTTCACCCGTTCGCTTGCCTCTAGGAGGAATGGGCAGGGCGTACGAAATGACATCCCTGAAGTAACAGAAAATGTCATTAAGACGCTCGACTGAACTTGGTAAGGTTAGCGTATACTTCGTATACCGTTAAAGAGAAAGAGCCACCATACGGATGGAGGTTCTTAATAACCATTTTTTCTTTTTGTTTCTTTTCTTCGTGACAGACGACCAATCAGCTTCCCTCGTTTTAAGATTGGCAGTAGCAGAGATATCAGGTGGAGTTAGATGGCTGTTTCTGGAAGGTTATTTCGCATTTTTTTTCTTTTTTCTTTCATTCTATGCTTTCAATCCTGACTGTCAAATTTATGATCAGGTTTAAGAACGTTATTTCCAAGAACTATTTCCAACACGAGGACCAAAATTACCAAAGATATATCTTGTTGGACGTTAGGTTAAGGAGACGGATTGAAGTTGGATTTTAGTAAGGTTCGTAGAAGAAATTTTGATAACACTAGCGAGTCGTAAATAGCACCAGCGAGAATTATGCAGTAACAGTGTTATAATTTATGATATGATTTTCCTCTGACCCAAGAGAGATTTAAAAATATTTGACTGCAGTTATAGAAGAATCAGTTTTACAAGATTATAGTTATCTTTGTTAGCAAAAGTTTTTTTCGCTCTTATTTGTAGATACATTAACTTTGGGCCATAAAACATATTTTACTAGCATTGGTGGCATACCGTAGATCTAGAGACGTGTGAGCTAAAATAATGTCCGCAAAGAGACATTTTTTGTGTTGCAGCTCTAGATGAATGTAATTTATAAAATTGGTTATTAGTTAGGAAACTATAGATACAATTTTTTGTCATTTTTTTAATTAGTACTTCCAATTTAATACAAGAAGTTGGAGATAAAATCTGAAAGTAATTTACTGCTCTTTATTCTTAAGAGGACCTCCACTTAGTTATGGCGTTAAGTAGCAAGTTTTAATTCATTGCAGTAAACTTAATATTGTACCTTAATGAAGTTCGGCCTGCGATATTTATTGATTCTAATAATATACCCGCAAATATGCCATAAAATGCATTCTGAAGCTTAATTTCCTTCAGTATATTGTAAATTTCTCTAAGATGCTAATGCTTGGTGCTAGTAAATTCGTTGCTTTAAAAGCGAAAGTAATCTGATTTGCTGATATTTTATAAAACTTTTAAATATAACCCACCATCCATAACTTCTTTTCTATAATAAGTAGTTTGAAGTTTCGTGTCTTAAGCTGCCTATATATTAAAAATTATTGTATCATGAATGTTAAATAAATTCTAGATAAATTTCTTATATTTCAGTTACGAAAAAAGATTATTATTTTTCTGTATTTTCAAAAAGGCTTGTAAAAATTTGATTCTGATCAACGGTTATTTAAAATTTTATAAATATTATTTATAATCTAATCGTATTACGATTCTCCGTGTTTTTGTTTAAAATAAACTTTTAAAATTTGCACAAAATAGAAAAATTTATAAGAAGAAAATAAATGCTTTCATGTCTGAAGCGAATTTTTCTATTCAATTTTTAAAGAGTTTTAATTTTGTTTATTTATTATTAAACTATTTTTTAATTCATTTAAATCAGTTTTTTCGTAAATAAAATTTATTAAAATTAAACGTAAAAATAATTCTAAATTTACCAACTGTATGGAACACGTGTATCAAAGACTGTTTCCTGAAGAATCTCAAGTGTGTTTTGTAGTGGTACTATTTTGACTGTGACTTGAATTGAAAATTAGAGAATGTTGTAAAGAAAATATTTTGAAAACAACGTGTTATGGACGTAACAAGAAAACTATTAAAAATATTTCGTTTTGAACCTGTACTAACTAATTTTTTTTCTTTTTTTTTTCGTAATGGATCCCCTGAGGCTGCAGTTTAGATGATGGTTTTTCCTTAATGGAATAATAGACACCAATTAAGGTAAGGAAAGAGTGACCTCAATAGAACCATTTCAATTTTACAGAAGATTTTCTTTAAGAGGATTTCTGCAAGCAAAGATATCCAATAGAAAAGATATTTTTACATCAAAGAACTTTTAAATTATTCATTTTATCTAAATAAATAGTTCATTATCTAATTAAATAATAGATAAAGTTTATTTGTATAGAACAAGAGGAAATTTATTCCCGAACAGTACCATCGGCCAACATAATTTACGACATTCAAACTAATCCTAAACTGAGATGTTCTTATTTCAAGAAAATATGACACGAAATTAATGATAAAGTTACTAATGATTTATAAGGTGATAAAATGGTGATTTGGCATTATGGAGCATCATTGTCTGGATCAATCTCTTCATTATATAGCAATGCACGGGAAAAAAATCGATGTGTAATAAGCTTTACGTATACAAACGAATAAAATTTTGTTATACAACTCGTAACAAATAAACTCGAAATGTATCAAACTCTAATTAATGAATCCGTAACGAAGTTATTTCCAACGAAACGATGACATTTATTATCCATCTTAACTGCTTTTAACCGGAGAATATTTATTGCCAGAGCACATAATAATTAGGAGAAAACGATAAAAGAATATATAGTCATATGTGCAAGAGGCGAACTTACTATGAACAAATGACAATTTGCTGAGTGCTTGTGACAGCTGCTACTAAATAGTGGATGGAACAATGATAGGCTTATATGAAAATAAAAAATAGCCCTGTCACTTCCATAAAAGACTCATCTATAAGCTTATATCAGATCTATATAGTTGGCTTTTTACGATGTTAATAGGATATGCTCTAAAAAAATAAAAATATAAGATATGAAGATTTTTTTTTGTCGGTATACAAATCATTTTGTAAGAGTATCCAAAGCATGTCGTAAAGGTCTCTATACGATCAGCCCGTCCATCTTATCCACCTGCGACGTATGCAGTAAAACGTCACTTTATCGACTGCTGTAATCAGGATTTATTGCTCGTTTCTTAGTTCCACATCTACAGCCTACTCCATGATACTAGGATAGAAAAGCAAATGACTTTTTATTTTCAATAGATATTACACGCTCGCTTGTCAACCGAGATGTTGCTTCATTACAGAATGACCATAGCAATTATTCTTCCATTATAAATTTATTCCTGGAGGGTTAAAAAGTTTCACACTATATACATTTTTAAATTAAAGATAACCGCAACCAATTTTACACACAAAAAATACGGGGGAGAAAAAAAGACGAGTTTATTATTAAATTTGAAAAATTTATAATTTTTATACACTATCAATATTAATTTATATATTTCAAAACTTCAAATTTTCTACAGAATAAATTTCGAAATAATTTATTCGTTGGTTACGTTCCAAAAATACTAAGCGATTAAAAAGTGTAAAGATTGTTTCTGTTTTTAAAAAAATACGACAGAAATTTTATTTTTTGACGTGTCTGTAACTTATACGAGTTTTTCTAAAATTGAAATTAGTTGAAATAAAATGAACCACTTCGTTTAAAATTAAAGAACTAACATTATTTATTAATCTTTTACATTGAAAAAAAAGTAGCGTAGAAAAATCAACACCGGGATTAATTAAAAGTAATAGTTTGAAATTTTACAGTCGACGAACTGTAAATAATTAAAATAGGTCGTAGTTAATTTGTTTTATAAAAGAATAAATTTTTAGAACAAAAAACAAAAATTTCTCTTTCTTCCTTCATTGCATGTTGTTGCTTTGATAAATTCTGACAAGCATGAGAATAAACATTTGTTCCTATATTCTACGCGTGCTTATGGAATGTTGTTGTATTTCTTATAATAATGAGACAGTTATAATTGACACATTACTTTTTTCGTACTTCTTGATGACATTTTAAATACAGTCTAACATCTGACTGTCATAAATGCGACTAGCGCTAGATTGTTACAGATTAAGACATTATCTCGTAAAATGTTGAAACGTTATGTGTGAAACGAATGTAGAAGAATATTTTACGTATTCGCACCTCGAAACAGAGCAATTTCATATTCTTTATCTTTTTACGGAATCCCGAAAATGGTATAGTCTACAGTTTTATAATATATCTCTTATCAGGCTTCCTATAAAATTACATTTTTCCTTTAGGGACTGTCAAAAAATGCTACCTTTGTATCGATTATTTACAATTGTAAGAAACTCTGATGCCCTGTCTTTATTATAATTATTTTGTTTTTTATCCTACACAAATCCTAGAAAATTTTCTACGGTTTTATATATATACAGATATTCGTTATAAAAATATTTTTCTACTATAAAAATTTTCAAATTAAGTAGGTTTATCTACTGATAAAATATACATTTTTAATATGTTTTCCTTATAATTTTTAAAAAATAATTATACACTTCAGAACACGGCGATAAAAGTTAAATTATATTTATTACTATTAAATTATTATTGATTTAAAGCAATGGCTCTATTAGTAATCGATAGTAATACAGGAAATTTTTTAAAAATCTCTATTAAAAAATATTAATATAAACGCTGAAAAAAGAAGATAGAATTATTGCCCACATTATATATAGCCTCATTCTTTAAAGAATCATCTATCTTTCATTAGTTAAGAAAGATTCTTCCTGCCTACAATATTGCAGAACAAAGTGTTTTCTCTAATGATGCAGTTAAGTATCAGCAGTAATAGAATCTCTTAAGACAAACTGTTCAGAAACGTTATTACTTATGTTGCCAAAGAACATATATTTTTTCTAGATGAACTTGTAATTCTATTGATGATAGTTGGAAAACTGGTCTAAGAGATTTACCGAATTGTTTTCCAACAAAAACTAATAAATTTCTTCATAAAGAAAGAAGCAGTTTATAATCTTAATTTATCTATCTTTTTTAAATAGCTATCATAAAAATTCTGATATTTAAAATTTCTTTAAAAAAGTTTAAAACTTTATACAGTTTCGATTCATCATTTTATAAATTTATTAGAATTAATAATTGTACAATGTTTTCTAACATTTTCGAGCAATAAATAAGGTAAAACGTCCCACTCCTCATTAGTAAACGAAGAGATTTCATCACTATCTGTGGCACAAATAATGAACCAATCTGTGGCACAAAATGGATCCTAGTAAAACCCACCCAAATTGCGGGCGTGACATCTGTCTCCAGGGGAAAATAAGAATGCAATCTGAACACAAGTCTAAGAAAAACAGTGGAAAATGAGGCATTTACTCACATTAAATAGAAATTACGAACAAAGCAGAAACAATCAATTAAGCAAACGATCAAAAATACAATCAATTAAACAATCAACAAAAACAGTAAATTCTCAAGAAAAATAGCGGAAAACTCCAAATTAATATAGAAATTAAATATTTGATGTGTTCATTTTCATTGGCTGAAATCTGGGACAAGTTTCTGTCACTGTTAATTACACGATAATTACAATTCATCTTCTATACACCTATAATTAACAAAAATTCAGAATATAATCTTCTTTCTTATTAAGATATAAAACTAAAACTGATAGAGATATGCACAATAATGCTTATATATACATTTTAATTATAAATCGACGATATTTTTTATTCTTAAATAAGTATTGATATCAATATATATTTTATTTCGTACAATAAGATTTTTCATTTTCTAAATATATTTTTTCAAGTCAGCTATTTTTCTCAAAAAATAATAATCTGTGTTATTTTACTTCCTTTACAGAATAAGAAAACAATCATTTGTTTCAGAAGAAAATCATACAATTAAGAGTATATAAGTTTATACTCGCTATAAGAGAATATAAGCAAGAAAGTTAGAAAATATTCTGGATAAATGTAATTGCAGCGAGTACAGGTAGATTTTCAAAATCTAGACACACTGCTGTAGAATACAGAAATATTCTCAGATTAAAAAACTTCTTAAGAAAACACGAGTCTATTAAAAAAAACTATACTTAAAAACTGTTGAGAAGGCAAAAGCTGAATAAATAATTTATATTAAGGAAAGAGGATGTGAGCAAAGATTTAACCAAAGAAAAAAGAAAAAAAAAAAAAACGATTCTTTCTTCTTGGAGAATTTTTTCTTTCTTTCCTGTGGCTATTTTTAAAGTTTTTATATAGATTTTTACACTTTTAAATTTACATAATACGTTAGTTTCATAATCATATATTGGTTATTTCTGCAAAGATGAATGTTTTTCGTAAGTCTACTGTACACAGCTTGATATGAAAAATTTTCCCGGAATGATGAATGTAATTACATTTTTGTATAGTTACAAATACAAATAACTATAATTATTTTACTATTCACTGAAGCTGCAGTAAATACATCAAACATTTTATTTTTTATTCTTATAATAACGGAAGCAAAATAATAAATTATATATTTATTAAGCCATAAATATTTATAATATAATTAAGAAGTGCATTTTAATGATGTACAATTTATTAAACGTAAACAAAAATAATTTATATATATATATATATATATATATACTGTATATATAAAACACGATAAGAAGATTCTCATAAAAACAATAAAGAAAAAATTTATCTTGATAAAATATGATTTTTTCTTGGATATTTTAACAACTCTAATCTTATTTTCTTGGGAAAAAATTTATGTTTCTCTTTATATCTTGAAGAGATATAACAATCTGATAATTTGTCAAAACTTTATAAAATTGTGATGCGCTTATTATTAGTTTAGATTTACTGCTATAAACCATGAAAAATGGTTTAAAAGTTCTATATTGATAAGTATAAATAATTCATTTCTTTGATATATTGCCTTAAAATTTCTATAAATGTCAGCAACGAAACAATTAATAAATAAAAATCCTGTTTTGGTTTATATAAAGGTTAAATAATCCTTTAAAAGAATAAAGAAAAATAAAGATAAAATTGTCAGAAATTCTGTCCACATTTCATAGTTTGAATCGTTCATCCCAGATGACGTTTTACTTTTCTAAATTCATGAATGTATTGAACTCTTCGATTTTTATTCATCTTTCTGACACTATCCTATAAATGTTGACATGCTTTTCATGATCATATCACAATTCATATCACGCTTCTGTAGTCATTCAGCAGCACGAAAACTGAAAAGACAAAAATTGAGTGAATGATAAGTGAGATTCGATTTCGTGTATTCTCGTGATACAAAAATCCAATGGAGGAAATGATATAATCACAAACAGAATTGTATTATTTATAAGAATTTCCTTTTTATTTTTTACATTTTTTTTATTCGTTTCCACTTTATATAATATAAATTTAAATTTTTAAAAAGTTACAATTCGTTTATTCACTCGTTAATTGTTTTATTAAACAATTAAGAGACGAGAATTAATTAAAAATTACAATTTTTTTAAACAGTTTTATATGTTTTAATACGAATTTTATGAATAAAAATGTAATATATCTCCGTTTTAATTCGTTTCAAACGGAAATTAAATTAGAAAATGATTATGTTAAGAATGTAAAACACAATTTCACGCATTAGTTAAACTCTTGTTATACTTCTGTTTGCACATATATAAATTATAATAGAAAAATTAAATGAATAAAAGAAAGGAAAATGAAATTAAATTACATTAAAATTATATATATATATTCTTTATTAATTATAATTTTGAATTTTTAAAATATTAATTATGTTTTCCTAATTAACAATTGAAAGGAAAAGTTTACAACTCGATTTATTTAATTATTGAAAATTTATATAACTAATTCAGAAAAATAACGACAAAAATTCAAATTTCTTTATTTAAAACTAAAATATTTAACTGAACTAAAACTAAATTTTCTATATGAATAAATAGACCAACTAAAATATTCTGCTTAAACGGAGTTTTTGAATTTAACAGTTATAAATATTTAATTTATTAAATTTTGAATAATTTAGATAAGTAAAGATAATATTTATTAACTATTATATTTTCATATTTATTTTAACGTATTAAATATTTATAATTAAAAATCGTTATTAAAAACAATAAACAAAGTTTATAATATTAAATATATAGAAAAGAAATTAATGAATAAACAAAATGTTGTCAAAAAAGAGCAAATATTTAGGTTTATAGAATATTTAATTGAATGTAATGTATTGAACAGTTTAATAAATAATATTTTAATATTTGCTATATTTAATCCTACAACAATATAAAAAAAGTTTATATTTTTGTTATATTTAAAAATTATTTTATTAATTCTCTAAATCAATAAACTGATTATAAACAATGAAAATTTACATTTAGAATTGAATTTTGCAGAGTTTATAAAATTCTGAATATTCGAGAATATTTTAAATAATAAATTGGATTAAATAAATCGATTGGTTTATTTACCTTTTGTATAGAGAATCAGTGAAGGGAGAAAGTCGTTAAAAACCAATCAAATTGTTTTAAAGCTTATATGCTGCAGTTTAGGTCAATATTTTGAAAGCCATCACTTTTGATTCCAACATTATTATGTGAAACATAAAATGTTGAACTGGAACCGAAATCAATTCGATAAGATAAAATATTAAACTCTTCCTATCAAACAACAATTTGATTTTTCAATTCAACCATTATAATTGTATCAAAATATAAACTCAAACAATAAAATTTTATTTCCTTTCTCCCTCTTTTCAGTTGGAGATATTTAATTAAAAATGTTTCAAACAAACTGTCAAATTTATCTTTAAATAATTAATAGAGTTAAAATTTTATACATATACTTATGTAATTTTTCTGTCGTAGATATACATATAAATATATATATTTGAAATGCAAATAATTTCAAAAATTTCTGCAGACCTAAAGGGTAAAATAACATTGAAACGTAATTTATTACGGTTGCGCTGTTAAAATTAATGAAATTCATTTAGAGTAAAATTAAGAAGACGTATTTAAAGTATGCGAAATTAAAAGATTTTTCTTACTTTTACTGATCATTCTTTTTGATTGAAAAATGAATTTTTCGAATAACGTAAGAAAACAATACAATGGACTTAGTTGCATTTTATTACATTGTTCTATTCGGCAATCAAGGCTAACAATAAACCGCCTTGTAATCCCCAACTGCTCTTTCTCAATTAAAAGTACTAGAGATTAGCTTTGCACTATAATTGGCTCTTTTCTATACTCTACATCCTCGTACTTTTAGTTGGAAGTAATCAGTTTGTCTAACCTTTAACAATTATTCTCATTCAACAATATAAGGATTTTGGGTAAATTTATTCACTAATTTAAACAACCCGAACATTGTTTGATAATTAAATATTTAAATAAAAGACTTCAGACAATGTGATTCTTAATTCCATCTCTTCGAATGATTTAGAACTTTTACAACAGAAATGCTAAAATTACAATTACAATTATTTTATTTCTGTAATTCACCCAACCCTATTTGTTACACTTTAGATTTATTTTACGCATAATTTCAGTATGAATGATTTTGAAGAATGAAAAGAGTTTAAAATTTATCATTTTGTTCTGAAGTTTTGAAATTTTTTCCTACTTTAAAAGATGTTATAATCCGTTTACATTTATATGATGATTTATCGTTCATTATCCGGAAACAAAAAAGATTTTCGCATGAAAATATATGTAAAAAAGTTATACTAAATTCATATTTAATATTTGTTTTTAAATTCATGCTTTAATAAATTATACGATACGACAAAATAGCGAGTTTAAGTCAGCTTCGAAAGTTATAAAGAGCATAAATTGAAACCGCAACAAATCTGCCTCCGGTGCACTTTAAAAAGCCTAAAGGTTTGAGTTTTTGTAAAACGGAATAAATATTCTTATCAAAAATTCTAAACAGTAGCTGTCATATTTCTACGTCTATCCTCGCAAATCCAGCTAACAGAAAGCATTTAAGGAATTCAAAAGGAACGAGTAGCAGAAAGCAAGTGAACCTAAGACATAAAACTAAGGCATGAAATTTAGACAATGGCCCAAGAAATTGGCAGAAAGCCCGTCGTTATTGCTAGATCTCTACCAATGAAAGGTAGAAGGCTGGAAAAGGTTTAGTTTCTGCTTGGCAAACGGAGTCTTAGTTTATGAGACCTTCCGGACACTGCGTACAGAAAGAGGACAATGACAACGTTACTTTGCTGTTCCTATCGACAGTATGCCTGGCGGAAACAAACTCGATTAAATGAAGCATTGGAGAACGCATACATGGAAGCGATGAATATAAAATACTCCTGCAGGCACGATTTACAGATTACATTGTTTCCTTACATGGAAAAATAGATTTCTGTCATTTAACATCGAGAGAATGAATGAAACAATAAAAGAAAAAATTATTACAAATTCGAACGTGACGGGCAAACTAGATTAAAAATTAACTACGAAAATGCTCATTATTGTAGAAATTTTTAATTTTACTTAATTGTAAATTATCACGAAACAGTGCATGATAGGATTGATTTGAAGACTTTTTTATTTTTTTGTTCAATGAACGTAATAGCTCCGTGATGAGTTAGTTGTACCGAATGATATAAGGTAATCACATAGTAATTATCTAGAGGTCAATCTAATTTTTGAATTTAAGGTCAATTCTCCTCTCCTTTGTTAGTATAAAACAACAGGATCTTACATATCGATTTCTGCAAATGAGAAATGTATGTCATTTATTCATAGAAGAATTAGTAAGGTGAGCTTGCGGATGAATCGCACTTGCGCTTAAAAAATCGATAATATTTTAAACTAACTCCGCATAAAAACAATATTACGTGAAACTATATATAGATATATATCTTCAAAACAATTTTAAATCACTTAAAATTTACTATTTGATTTAATCAAGTCAAACAGAGCCAGTATTTCCTAGGAGATTTAAATCTGTTTAATATCATCGATAGGAATTCACTCGGAGCACGACAATTCATCAGGAAATTTGAAATGCTATCAATGAGTTTATATTCAAACGGTACGACTGATAAATTGAAAGATCAAAGATCATTTTATGTCAACAGTTATTATCTTATGTCAATAGTCATGTCAGGGCGGCAATAGAGTGTGTCTACATGCCATGCAGGTACAAATACTCCATTTTCTCCACGTCATTCTATACGGGTATCTTTTAATGTCGTTGGAGATAAGCTTAAAGTAAGATTAAACAACTTACTCATACTAATTAATCTAATTAAATAGTTAAATAATATATTTATTTATTACTGTTTAAAAGCGAATGATGGAATCAATTTTTATAAATAAATTTGTGTTTATCCGAGCATCTCTTGGCTGAATTAACATCACTCGGTGGAAAGGAAAGATGTATGAAAGCTTATACTTCTTGGGGATATCAAAGTGAAGGGTTCTTTACGGAACTTTCCAAAGTCGGAACTATTTCGGGCCGATGATAAACGATCGGTCGTCTGAGGTCTTTTAACATTCAATCTTTGTCGCTTAAATGTGGCTAGTTTTGCTCTTTCCTTTCTGCCCGGAGGCTGCATGAAAACTTTCTACTACTCCACATCATAGCATAAAAAATAACAAGAAATATGAAGCTAAAACAAAAATTCTGCTTAACCAAGTTTTCTGAAAGAATTATCTTTCAAAAACTTGGTTAATAGCGTAAATTTTGATATTAATATATTCTATTTCACGACTTAGATATATTTCACAACCGAAACTTTTCTTTTACAGATTAATGCCAATGGACGATTTTTATTTTTAGAATAGGAGAAAAGATGTTCTCGACAATTGATGACGTCCATTAGAATTTTACGAGTTATCTGATATGTTTGGTTTGCTATTGATGTTATGTGCGTACTTTTTGATGTATTCGATTTGATTTCATCTGTTTGGTTATATATGGACTACTCTCATATTTCTGGATTTACCGCATTAAATAGTAATTTCTCTCAAAGATACACTTTCAAAGAAATATTCGATAAAAATACAAAAATTGCAGCAACAAATTTGATCGTCTCATTTCGAGATTCTGGATAAAGCGAGTTGAATAATCGGCATCATTTTACAAATGATCAATGAACGAATTCTTCAAAACAAATTAGAGCGGAAAAGTATATGCCATCTCGAAAAATTGTTTTCTTAAAACACTAAAAATCTTCGGGGAAAAATGTTTAATTTTCTCTTAAATGTATTTTTTCCCCCTCTTCTTCTTCTTCTTCTTCTTCTTCCTTTTCTTTTTGGAAAATTGCTTATTTTGCTGAAAACTTATTCAGAACTAGTTAAGGGGAAAATAATTCTCTTAAATTTGAATAAATCTAGTCGAAAAATCGAGGGAGATATTTTCTTATTTATTTTATAAAAACCAAATGATTAATCTTCAGAATTAAATTAAATGTCTAATTTCATATATAAATAATTTCTTAATTTATTAAGAAGATGCCATAACCTGTGAATAAACTTAATTGCATAATTATCTATTAAACAAAGCTTCATTTTTATAATTTTAAATTAGAAAGTAAAAAACAAAAAACTAGCTCACGAAATGGAGGTGAACTCTGGTCTTCAATTAAAGGCTCGATGACGTTTAAATCCAGGAGATTACTTTTCAACAATTAGCGAGTGCTAATTAGTTTGCAAATTATTGCATTCAACGTCATACTTTAATCTGCAGAACAAACTTTATCAAACCTTTGCGTGAATATCAAATGCCAACGATTAACTCATTTTATATTGAAAAACTTTTATTGTATTTTAAGTAAAATTGGATTAAGTGAAAATAATATTTAAATGATTCCTTGGCGTTGCAAAAATTACAGATCATACTCGAAACGTGGAAATGAAGCATTAAAACAGCTGCAACTATCGTTTTAACGTAGTAAAAATGTGATAAATATATCACTTGGCATCAATATTTGCCAATAGTCATATACCTGCTTTGTTATCCTACGAGTAAATTCAACTTGCATGAAGACCTTTCCTGCGTGATAGCACGCTAATGCACAATTGCTTGTTAGTTTCATTGTCAAATACTTCGTCACCTAATGACATCTGATTAACCATATATTGAATGTAATGTTATTATCACGTGAAATTATTTAACAAAGCAGACTTTTTAAAATTTGACGATAATAATTTATGAAGCTGCTCGATTAATCACTTTCAGAGTTTTAAATCGCATTCGTCAAGAATTCCCGTTTGAAATAGGTAACGATTGACAAAAAAACCGAGCGCCATCCAATATAATGTAAGATGGACAAACGAGGATTTGGACCAAGTCCAGTAATGACGTCGGATTAAACTTCTCCTGACTTATAGATGCTGTCTGGACAGCTGTCGATAGCTTTAAGTTTTGGTCACTCTCTGCGTGAACTGAAGCCACGAGCCGTCTTTAACAATTTAAATGCATTGCAAACTGAATTAAGTAATGCAAGAGTGAGTTTCTTTGAAGTTTATTATACTTTTGCTTAATCAAGGTTTATTATATACGTCTTGCTTAATGAGGTTTATTATACTTTTACTTATTAACAATGTTATAAATATATATATTTATTTATAATAACGACCGCTTTAAAGTACAGTCCGTATTAATCTGAGCTTAGAATATGTTAAGCGACTACACAGTTAATCATGTTGAGAACAGGCGAGCAATAAGTGTCATGTATCAAATACGAATTTAATATAAATAATGATGATGGAGAGGTTTGTTAGAAAAATATTACTCACCTTATTATTGAATTTTAATATAACTGATGGAGCTGATATTTATTTTAGATAATATATATTTTAAATTCGAGTAATTCGAATTTTATTTATCATTTTATATATATAAAGAAAGTACATTTTTCTACGTTATACTTATTAAAGATAGAAAAAATATATAATGTAGGATATTACATAATGTTTAATAAAATGTTTTGAAAGGAAACGAGAACAAATTATGCTTTTATAATAGAGAGAGGATAGTTAAAATATCAAAAAATATAAAACCAATTTAGTTATTTCAATCGTTTCTTCGGCATATATCTATACTTTATATATATATAAAATACTCTCAAATATATTTGAATTGTATGGTTTTTGAAACGCGATCTTTTCTTGCGATTTTTGCTTTACATATCTTCCAATCTTAATCAGAAACTGCCGAATTGAATGTCAATGATATACAGTTTCCTAGACAGGTGGTTTTTTTTAAATATTTTTTTTTATTATTATGAAAAGTGTTTTGCGTGACTTCAAAAGGAAAATTCAATTTAAAATTTGAAGAATAGATTTATTTTATACGAATGAAAAGTTGCTTGAAATTTATGACAGAATATAACTAATAAAACAGCATCTGTTCTATAAAATACGCAAATTTATTACACTTTTAATAAACGAAATCTTTTAAATAAACGATCGAATTCATAATTTTATCGAAGCTTAACTGAATTAAGTTTAATTAATTTATAATGGAATTACTATTTTTTTTTTTAACAATTTATCAATATTTGAAAATATTGGCTATTACGTATCGTATAAAATTAATATTAAATTTTTCGTTCAATTTTTATAATTAAAATATAAATATTTAATTCGAAATTTATAATTTTTTAAAAATAAATTAATTACATTATAGCTTATTAAAAATAATATGTTTTTAAATACGATTTTGCTAAAGGAAATGAATAAATTTTATTATCGATTATAGTAATAAATTAAATTATGAAATTAAGAAATGCATTAAATTTTTCAAATTTACTTTATAGGCGTTTCTTAATATTGTGTGATAGATTTCTATTGAGCCTTTTACCTTAATAGAGCACTAAGGGATAGATCGCTGAGCTTTCTGCTGGGATGACCACGTTTGACATGTTGAATCCAATCAGCGAAGTGGGAAGACAAAGAATTCTACTTTATCATCACGAGACTCTGTAATATAGGCTTATTATATAATAGATATACATTATAAGCTACTTAAAGAGTTGATTGTATCTATATAATAATAAAAAAAATATAATTTAAGATGCTGAAACATAATACAAGGCGTGCTCTTATACTGTATTATTACAAGAACATAATCATCAATTTGTTAAAAAGATTTTTCATAGAGATAATACAACAGAACTCGTTAGAAAATGATATATAGGTCTACTTATAATTATAATATTATGTTTTTTTTTTTTTAAATCTTGAAATAAAACAGTGATTTATAAATAAATTTAAAGAATAATGATAGTTTAATTCTATTATTATAAATTTATATTGTATTTACCGTTCCATGATTTATTTATGGACTCTTAAAAAATATTTTAAGATAGAATATTTAATTTGAAAATGGTAAAATAAACATTATTGAATATATAGACTTTAGGGAAAACCACATAGAGATTTCTTTAATAATGAATTATAACAATATATAATTATGTAAATCTTAATACAGGAAAAGAAATCTAAATCTCTATTCCTCGAAAATAGCTTATAAGTTAAATAACTGAATGTATTTGAATATATTTACAATATAACATTATAAGATGGATTAAGATTATATAAGCCTTATGCAAATATGCAGTCTTTCCTAAATTTAAATGTGTTTTATTTCAATGAAACTTTTAAGATGTATACTTCAATATCAAATATTTTGTCTATTATATTTATTATAATGAACCGATTGTCTAAAACGTTTCCAAGAAACAATAAAATGGACGATTAAACGCGAACCTTAGACAACTCTACACGCTTTTTTTCGTCATTTTATTATATTTTTAACTATATAACTTACAATAATCAAGATTATAGAGTATATCAATTAAAATTTTTCTCTTAATCTATTTTAAAAATTCGTTTTTTTCCTTTACCTATTGTATAAAGATTTTTATTTAACAGAGGAGATTGTTTCCGAGTGAAAAATTTCTTTAAAAAGAAAGATTAAAAAACATTTTTCTCCTCACATTGTTCAGCTTTATTACATTCCACGAAATATTCTGAAATAATTATACCAGTCTCATACTATAGAATTAAAAAATAAAAAATAATAAAAAAAGAATGATGGGAAGCCATATTAGATTCAACCCTGTCACCTTTTTGACAGCCACTATTCATTCTTTCTAGATGACTCACTGATCCGTCCTTAGATAGATTAAGATCTATCAGAATTCATTTCAATCAAATTAGGCTTTGCAGATACGATTTTTTTCCCTAGAACATAAGGCGTCTATTATTGATTACACGCTACCAAATGGGGAGGACCAAGAAAAAGAAAAGTTGTCGAGTTAAGATAAATTTAATTTATTTAACAAACGTGTTTAGTCTTTTGTTTAGCTATCAAATATTAAGTAAACTGTATCCACTTAGCGAGAATAATTGAAAAATAATTGAATTCTTCAATGAATAATTTTGACTGATTAACCTTAAAGAAATGTCGCGAATCATTAGAAAATTTCCTAATTTTTGATTACATCTATTAAAGTTTTCTATTAATAAAATATTTTTAAAACTTTAACTACTTTCAGATTGTTTTATTAATGTCTTTGTTATTGGTTTATTATCGATTTTTCTAAGTTACAAAGAAATCAATCTATTTGCCATTAAGGCCAGGAAACTTTAAAACAAATGAGTTTGGTTAGAGACGGTTAAAAAGAAAAACTTCTAACCAAGGTGAAATTGTCTTGGATGTAGAACAAACAATTCTTTCATTCATCAATTTATATTCCGTTTAGTCTGAAGGCTCTGAGATCGGGAATCGTGTTTTGAAATTAGATTGTTGTTACCATGACTACTTTTGGAATATCTTGCAAATAGTGTCGGCTAAGGAATTCTTGTTGTTAATATGCGTCTCGAATTTCGATTTTAAAATCTGCAATATTGTCGTTATAAATCGACTAAATTACCACTTTTTACATGTCAAAATGTTTCAAAGCGATATTGTTAAATTTACAGTCGCATTTTTCATCAGAAAATGAGAAAAATTTTCCTAAAAAATATCCAAAAAATCAGTAGTTGGCTACTATTCTCTCACGAAACCTGTTTTTTTTATTTTATTTTCTTTTTTTCATTTGTAATGCCAAAAATAATTTTGGAAACCTTTTATGCAAAATTTTCGTCATTAGTAAGAGGAATAACATAATTTTTCTTAATAACAGTGCTGAATACATATATATATATATTGTAGTTTATGAAATTTGTGGTATTATAAAGAGGATATTTCGTGTGTGTATCCTGTCAAAATCTCAGATAAAATAAATCGACACGGTATATAATCTTAAATACTTATAAAACAAATAATCACTCAAAGTCTAGAGTGTGATTTTCTCAACCTTTAAACATTCTCTCTTCTTTTATCATCTTTGGAGTATTCATTTTAGAATCAGTATAATACTAAGTGCGTTATTAAACAGTAATTCACGGTTCTAAAGGAAAGTCGTTTTATGTCAGTCGCCTTCAGATAACCAGTTTATATACTAGGAATATGCATTTACATCAAAGCCAACAAGCACTTCGCTCCTTCCGTAATGACTTTCCTTCCTCAATTCTACTAACCTAGATGTCACTTTAAGGATTAAGACGAAAAAGAACACGACTGTCTTTCAATCGATTTTAACAATCTCTTAGTTGTTTTATCGCCTTTTATTCTAGGAAGGAATTAGTGTCTTGGAACAACAACCAATCACAATTAGAGACCTTTGGCTGACCATAAAGATATGTTACCTGGTTGTTGTGTCAGTTGGCAGCATTAGCAAAGAGCAATAGCCGGGTATACATTCTAACAAAAACACTACCTAAAATATATCGACACATTTTACTACAAATTTATTATAAGGATTATAAATACCATCCAATATAATTAAAGTCTAACTATTACGAACAATGTCAATAATTTAACGATAAAGTATTCAAAATCCAATTTGATACTGCCAAATATTCTCAGTGAACTTTTTACATTTATAGAAAATCGTATTTATTCTTACACTAAAATAATATTTTAATAATTTATCGGTAATAAAACTCGTTTTATTCTACTTTTTTTACACTTTCACATCATATCAAGAATGTTCTATATTTTATAATCCTAGAAAAATTATGGCATATCTTTTTCGGTGAAATATTTATTACCGGTTTGCTTTCAATTTAAAACGAAAAAACCCCCCTCTCACTTTTAAATGCAGAAATAATAATATTTATGTCATTTTCGTGACGTATTAAAAGTAGATTTTAATTGACCATTTTAAATTTTGTTCACACAAACACGCGGATGAATGAAGAAAGAAAAAATTTAAGTGAGAAACAAAATGACTGCATTTTGTTAGTTTATCATTTGGTAACGATTTATAAATTGTATTATTATTATATAATATTGATCGTGTTATGTAAACTAATAGCTATACATTATGTTATCTGCGAGTTTGTGTTTTTTTAAGTTTTCAAACGCAATCAGTACTGATTGAGCGTGCAATCAAAGTTTAGCAGAATAAAAAAAAAATAGTTTAGCTTTGCTGAAAGCAAATATTATTGACTTGCCTACGAACAGTTAAACAATAGTTTTTTTTCCCTTTTGTATGTGTGTGTGTGTGTATGTCATTGTTTATAGAAAGCTCTGATCTCAGGTATTAGTTTATCTAAGCCTTTTGCAATTTCTTCTCTGGACATTTTCATCAGCCGTTTTGTTTTATGTATTGTAAACAGTAGTATAAAAATACTGTATAAAAATAAATGAATTACATATTAAAATAATTTAATTTAATTCAACTATAACTATATTAGAATATTTAAAATATAATCTTTATTAAACTGTTTACAAAAAGAAAATAATAATAAGTTATATAAATAAAATATATTCTTTTTCTACAGGTTTCTTTGTACTCTATAAGTTATATATATATATATATATATATATATATCTTATATATAAATATATATAAGAGTAGTTTAAACAGACGTGGTTGAAATTGTAAACGTTGGTTCTTTCCATTTTTGTCTAGACTTGAAAGAATGAAAAAGAAACAATGATTTAGGAAAGATTGGGATGGGACAGTTCTGAGAAACAAAGATCATCTGTAACGAAGAAGAACTCATTATAGGCAATTGCGGAGTTTGATCACTCCATTGAGAACATTTGCCATTGTGAACCAATGCGTCTAGACTTCCGCAATGATAAAAACAGTCTTGGAAACGACACCATTAAAGATTCCTTACCGAACTTTGCTCCTCACGGGTCTTTAGAAACTTTATGCAAACTCTTCTTTGACGGTATTCAATTTACATGTAGGACCAGTTTTATATCTAATGTTTCTTTTAGCAGCTATTTGGACAGCTCAGTTGATAGTAATATTGATGGCTTTTTGACTAGTCTATCGTGAAAAAGTCTTTAACTTCCATTTTCTTAGCGAAAACGATAGCTCAGATTTAAGATTAAAGAATAAAAAATAAAAAGAAAAAATTGAATCTTTGCTCCCTTGACAGAAAAAGCTGAAAATTTATTTTCTTCGATCATTGATTGGTTTCTTGATTTTTTTCTTTTTGTATTAAGGCTTTACGACGCTATTTTATAAGCATATAATTTACTATTTTGATAATTATACTAAAAGCTTCTTAAAAAATATAAAAGAATACATTTATTTTTAAGAATTTAAGGACTTGTTTACAAAAAATTTGATTTTTGACATATTTTTTACACTTACTTTTTTTGCTTTTTATTTTAAAACAAAAAATCTTTAACTTAAACGGTATTTTTAAAGGCTACATTCATAATTCAACTTAACAAGTTTTCTGTCGATTTTTTATATAATCTTATATTATAAAATGATGATTTAAATTTTATACTATGGTTAATAGTTTAATATATATGTAATATTAACATTTCATGTGAAGAAAACCTATAATGAGGCATATATACGGTTTATTTGTCTGAAATTGAACACAAATATAAGACAAAGTACGAATTTTTTAATTTGCTGTCATTAATAATTTGTTAATTTTTTGCTTTTTCTGTCTGATTTTTTTTTCTTCTTGCTTTGCTCGAACTGTCCCCACTGTTCTGCCCTAATTTGATAATTTCGCCCCTTATTCTCCCGACTGTACTACCGTGATAAAAGATAAAATAAATTATAAATTGTAATTAAAAATACATTTTGAAATTAAATTTAAATGGTAAATAATTAATTAAAATTCATCTTATTTATTAATAATTAATTAAAAACCATTTTAAAAATTTATATAAAGAAAATCTGTAGAAAAAAAAATGTATTTTTATGATTAGAATTCTAATTTTTATACTTTTTTAAAAGTCGTGCGATAGAATGATCAATGATTTCAGCTATCATATAATCTTTTCTATAGATATAATATAGAATTAACCTAGAATATATTTCTGATAAAAACAAATTATACTGAATTAAAAAGAAACACATTTATTTTTAATGATAGTGATATATAACCTACGGTACATAAATTTTGAATATCGATAGTATTGAATGATAAATGCATAAACGTCACTATAAAGATTTATTTTACAAAATAACAGAAACTTCAGATGATAAATAACTCAAAGTATAGAATGTGATCCTCTTTATTCACTGGTATATCTAATGGATTTATAACTGGATTATTCAAATCCACCAAAAGCCAAAAATACCGATTTCCGTTAGCGTGTTTGCATTGATATTGCAATCTAATTAGCAAAGTATAAAGTCTTGTTGAGTGATGCATATATATAGACTCTATATAATATATACGATATCAAAATCCAGAACGATAAATTGCTCACAGGAAACATTTTATATTCTAGATAATTTAATATTAAATGCATAAAATTTTAATAAATTTAAATAGCATAGAATATAAATCTGATTATATTATATAATATATATATGTATATATAACAGGAAATAAATTATCAAAGCGCATTTATTTGCGTGTTTTTTCCTTTTTTTTTTGTGTGTGTGTGTGTGTATTGCGCTTTCTAATAAAGCCGATGTTTTATAATGCTTTTGATATGTTAATGTAACTAAAGTATAAGAATAAAAAATAATTTGAATGATAGAAAAATAAAAATCGAAATGTAAAAATGCGCAACGATTTTTTAAAATCAAAAACTTTGTCTATATTTGAGTTTCAAACACGAACATTATGTGATCGCTGCACCCCATATTGTTGTGTCACGGGTCTAATTCCGGGCACATTGCATGAGAGCCTTGATAAACTAAACACGCAGAGTGCTTAGGAATAGTAAAAACAAAAATATTTCAAACACATGTCGCATTGTGAGAAAATTTATGTAAACTTTATCAGCGGACAGAATATGTCTTTTAAAAACGCATGTCTGCTACTGTATATTAAATGAAGATAAATTTCGAAGCTTAAAAGCTTGATGTTTATGAATTTATTTTTTATTTTTATTTTTCCAGTTTGGAAAAACAGACATATATATAACAAATATAATCAGTATAAAGGAAACTCTCCGAAATGTTTACTACAAAGTGTCAAAGAAACTTTTTATTTAGACCAATACAGTATTGCTGGGATCAGTCAAACCAAGCGCTAAATTCATCCCTGTTGCATTTTGGACAATATTCTTCAATCGGATTTCTTCAGAACCGTCGACTTTGAAACGAATAGCTTCAACCATTTATTTTCATCACTCGGAGTAATAGACCAATGGTGAAATGCCATGGGTTTTGAATCGCATAAGAGAAGCGCTTTTATAAAATGATGAGTAGATCGATACTTAATTCGTATTTTACTTTCAGAAACCATTCTAGAACAAATTGTATATTCTTTAACAGATGTCTTATCATGTAGTGAAGAATTTACATAAATACCTTTATAAAATTTACCGTAGCGAATGAGTTAACTTTACTCGAATATTAACGAAAAAGTATAAAAAAAGAAGAAACTTAAAGCAGTTTAGCGAAAAGTGAGAATTTTTAGAAGAAAGGACGGCATTTTCAAAAAGTCTTTTGTTGTATCTATATAAAAATTTTATATCGCATTAAGGTTATATTGGAAAATGACAACAAAATAAGCTTATGGTTATTTTGTACGACATACTCTTAAGCGTTTATAAATCGAAAAAATGCGAATTAATTCTTGAGTACCTTTCGGAAATAGAAAGTGATTGTTCAGCGTTTTGGCAATAATTAGATTTTCTTGCGTACCTTTATGTAATTAATTTCCTTTCTTTTCTATTTTTTTCTAATTTCTAGCAAATTAGCGATTTGTTTAAGATTCAGTAAGTAAGAAAATGTTTAAAGTTTGAACTTTATTCACTAATTTAAGTTGAAGTTCATTTTAACACGATAAATCATTTTTTTTAATTATATAACGAATAGTATATTATAATTATTTTGTTTATATATAACCTGTATATATATAATTAAAGTTTAACAATGTTAAATGAGAAATTCTAAAGCAGCTGTTTTAAACCGGAGAAAAATTAACTGAGAATCCTTAATGATAATTTACATTTTATACCTTTGAAAACATTCATTTTCATAGATAAAAGAATGTAAAAAATGAAAAGGAAACGCTATATCAGCAGACAAACGAAGATTTTTCTCATTGAAACGTCTTAAAAATGACAGATATCAATATTTAAGACGATGCTTGGAGACTGTTTGGCAGCACTAACCAGTTCGCTGTCTGGTCTGATATCTCATCTTTTCCACCACAAAATAGCAGTTTAATGAAATTTAAAAAGACAGAATTCCTTCATTATAATAATCAAAGCAAACGAAATTAATACATTCTGTCTAAAAATGGTAATTTCCTCAAAAAGAGTGGAATTCTCGGATTAATATGATGGAATAATGGATCTGGAAGGTTAAGTTAAGTATAGGAAGTTAAAAGATAAAATGTATCTAATGCAAATGCGTGAAACTGTTGGTGCTTGTAAAAATTCGTCATGGTGTAATATGTTTCGATTAAATTGTTCGTGAAAATTTAGATTTGGCAATATTTAAATATATTTAACAACGAATTAGGGAGCAATTAACATTTATTTTTCTGTGTGAGAGTTTACGTGATTACAAGTTTTGAATAGGTCTAGAGATATATTATTAATGTTAAAATATTAACTAGTGAAAGTTATATAAAAGTTTTATAACAACAGAAACCAAAATACATATAAAACAATGGAAAATTAATAGCGTTACCAAAGTTCACTTTTATTAAATGTTAATTAACTAAAATAAGCTTATAAAAGAACAATTTTAATCTTGATTATGTAAAATCATTTAAAGATTATATGAATATAAAAATTAAATATTTTAAAAATATTTTTAGAATTTTATAATTCTACTTAATTCAGTGAGGGTTTTTTTTAAACTAAGATTAAAAGCGTTTTTATTCGCATTTTAATAAATAAAAATAGCATTAATTTGGTATAAAAAGTGACGTATTAAAAGTTAATTGTCTACTTTATCGTGCGTTAAGCAATTTTATGTTATGAATTTATGTATAAGGATTATGTTAAATATATTTTAAAAAAAGATTTTTGTAAATCAGAAAGTATGAAAAAGTTCGATTACCTTCTCGATCGAAAGGAGAATAAGAAAAAAAAAAGAATCAAATAAATAAAATGCTATTTTGGGTGATGTAATAGTGATTTTTATTTTGTAAGCGTAATCGATACGTAAGATTATTTTTTTTTTGCGATAAAATTTTGAAGGCAACGTGTTGTAGAAATTAAATGTTGTTACTAGAAATAGAAAACGCACAAAGTTATTTCAACACTTGTAAGAAGTGCAGGTGAATTTTCGGGAAGATACGAATAACAAAAAGGACAGTCGGAAACACACCCGATCCCTTCCCACGTTCATAACAGAACGGTTTGAAGGCATTAACCAATCAGGAAACGGGAAAAGGGGAGTCTGCGCTGCGCGTGCACAGCGCGTGGCCGCCAAAGCACGGGACTATAGTGTGGTGCGTGCTTGTCCAACATGGCTACGCTGCACAACGGAGTGGTGGAAACAAGCGTCCATCTCCAGAACGGTCCGCAGTCCCCACCCGATCAGTCAGTGCCGATGAAAGATCACGACACCATCAAACTGTTTATCGGGCAGATACCGCGCAATCTGGATGAGAAGGATCTGAAACCGTTGTTCGAACAATTCGGCAAGATATACGAATTGACGGTTCTCAAAGACAAGTACACGGGCATGCATAAAGGTAAGGAACGGTTCATTCATTCTCTGACGGGGGATCAATACGGCAACCATAGCTTCTTTTTTTTTCGTACCGCACTTTCCAGCGACGTGGTGGGATGTCCCACCATTTTTCTATTACTTAATCACCGACACCACCTTGGCCGAGTCAGTGCGCACCTCTTTGACATTGGACATCCACGTTGCTTGTAATTTTCCTAGGTCGCGGGTGTTAACTCGTGCTTTACAATCCTCTTCGTACGTTCTCCTGACGAACTCTTAACCGTCGCTGATAAAAATGCTTTACGGATCGCTGTGGTACGTGGGAAACGACAGCTCGTATTCTTCGTTGTTTCGCCGCCGTTGCACCTGTAGGATTGAAAATAAGTCTAATTTTCATTGTAGTCGATGATTACGAGAGACAACTTTTCTGGCACTCGTTTCGCGCCCGTTTTTTCCTTACGATACAAGCAAAAACATTGGCAGCTGTGCAAGATCTAATTTGCTTTAGTGACCTTTCATTCTCTTGATTTATCTGATGTGGTTTTTCCGTCTGGGTCTTCTTTTCCACCACGCTGCAACGTCTGAAATTGTAACTACCATTGAAAAATGTCGTATCTCCCTACACTCCACCATTTAGATTTTTAAATAAAATTTACTGTTGTAAACAACTTAAAAATTCAATATTGAGTCATTTGCATTTGCGAATTTCGAAGTATCGCTTTTTTTTAAACCCTCCTCCTTTCATTTAATTCTTTAATAGAATCGCTCCGATATTGATCTATTATTCTCGGAAGAAAAGGTATAATGTATAATTACAAGTTATATGTCATCAGCTGTTTATGTTTGTTTACAAATCTGGATGATGATATCATCGTTTAATCGAATTCTTACATTAACTTGCTTCTGTAATGAGGTTGAATTGCTACATTTATTCTGTTAAAAGACCCAATAAAGGGTAGTTAGTATCTTTCCTTTATATATAATTTAATTTTAAAATAATAAAATTTTACTTTATTATGTGTTACAATTAAGAAATAACTATTTTTCTTTCCGTGTATTAAATCCGTAATTTTGAACTTTTTTATATGATTGCTTTTATTTTAGTACAAAGTCGACGTGTTATAAACGTATCGTAAAGAGACTATAAAGATTGCGAAATTTTATAAGGTAGGCTGTTACATTGACCCTTTGGGGAGGGAGAAGTTTTCGGAGAATATTGGAAAGGTAGACCCCCTTCAAGGTCGTTACGTTATTGCATCTAAAAACATCATACAGTATTTTGGAAATGGTGAAAAAAACAGCAACGCCTCAATTAATGTTATTTTAAGATATTTTCCTTTCATATAAGTGCATTCTGTCTACAAAATGGATTTGCCTCAGGATCCTTTCGTAACATCTTTGATAGATTATATTACTTTTATCGACTTTGCTTTTCCTTTTATTTAATATACGACGAAACAAAATTTTTATATAAAATTACGCGTCGAATCGTTTTAGTACACTTCACATTTTTATTCAAATGCTTTATTTTTAATTCATGTATAAGCAAGTCTAATTATGTACAACAAAAATAATCCTACTTTAGGAGAATATAATTTAATGACAATTAATATTAAATCACTTAATTAAATTATTGATTATTATTACTATATAGAGAATGTAAAAGGATAATTAAAAAGTTATTATAATCGATTTAAATTTATTTATATATTGCGGTATAGTTTTAAGCAATGTTAACGTATAATGCGCATTTATATGAAATTAATTATAATTTCAGTTTATTTATTTATTTAATTAATATCATTTATTGCTTAAATTACGAATGTAAATATTAAGAAATGCTTCGTATATACATTTTTTTTATTTTTTAATTATCGAAATTTGTTTTTAAGTATTAATGGTTAGTTATATAGAAGTGTTTACCAATAAAGAGAAAAGTCAACTGTTAGAATGATATATTGATATTTTTATGGGTAAAAGTTGTTTATGTACGTTTTTAATGTTACCCTTGAAGCTCTAAAGAAATTGCTTCTTTTAAAAAAACTTTACATTTTTTTCAAGGTAAAAAAATAATAGTTATGTCTATATAAACACTATGTATTAACTCTATCATTTTTTAATCTTACCTAATTTTCACATTTTAATGATAACTGTTAAACTGTATATTTATTTTTTAATAGAATTAAATTAAACAATATTTTATTACATGATGATTTAAATAACTGATTTCTGGAAAATTAGAACTAAAAATCTGATATTATCTATTAGTAAATACTCAGTATAATAATAATCTATATTATTATATTTAGTATTCTATGATTCTATACATTTTGAAATAATAATACTGAACATTTTGAAATATATTTTCCTTAGAATTGGCATTCATCCTTTTATTTCATTCTGGATGCTGGCAAAATGACAATAGTATTCTCTCCCTGGAAGGCATCTAAGCACCTGTAATTGGATGAATATAAAATAATTCAAAAAATAATAATAATAATAATCATTTTTGTCCTTTTTAACATCAACTGTAAAAATAAAAATTAAAATTAAAAACTGCAATTTAAATTTCTTAACCTTAAATAACTGTTTGATAAAAGAATAAAATTAACAGACAATACAATTTTAAAATAAAATATATCTGATAACTTTATTTAATTAGCAACTTATGCATGTTAATTTAGAATTTAATGATCTACAACTTCAATAAAGTAATTTTCTTTACTGAGATAACAAGTTGGCAAAGGGACTTAACAATAGAAATTATCATTTGAGTGACTCCATTTACTAAAATAAAATGGCATCATTTGTAACTAAAACTTTCCAAAATGAAGGTTATACAGATGAAACTTAAAAAGTTAAATGTTTGATAATTACGATTCACAGATTAGAGATTTTATTTACATATTCCATAAATTAGCATTATTCGCACGTAATAAATATCTCTTTATAATTGTTAATTTTTAATTTGTCTTAACTTTCTCATTATGGATAAATAATTACATAAAGTAAAAAACATTGATATATTAATTTAGATAATTATTTTTTAATACTTTTGTTAATTATCAAACTGAAGCAGAACATAAAATTATATATTTTTATTTTTTGTGTTTAGTTAGTTATTTAATATAAAATTAATTACTGAAAGTTATGTTCTTTTGATGAATTTTAGGGTGTGCCTTTTTAACCTACTGTGCTAGAGAAAGTGCTATCAAGGCTCAGAACGCTCTCCACGAACAGAAGACATTACCAGGGGTAAGCTACAAAATTTTTTTTATAATATAAATTGCTGGCATATTTTCAAGAAAGAGCATGTCATTCTGGATATATCATTTGGGAAAATAAATATTAAAATTGAATATTTACTTAAAAGATATTGTACATGAAATACAATACATATTTTAACATCTAATCTGTTTCATGAGTCAGAAAAATATATATTGTTTATGTCTAGCATCCATTTTGTGGTTTGTGGATTAATTTCAAAAAAACTGATTTGAGTTAAAAATTAATTTTCAAAAATTGATTACATTTATTAAATTTTATTTAAGGAAAATATGAATTAAAAATAGTTTATTAATAGCAGTAAATATTAAACAATGTTCAAGAGACTAGCTCAACATCAAACATTACTATTTTTAGAAACAATTATCTGATAAGTTCATAATAAGAAATATAAACTTTATTAAAAAATAATATTATTATGCAGAGAACAACAAATTAAAATTCTTATTAGAAGAATATTAACCTTTAAACATGCATTACGAATTTTCAACTAAATTAGCTTTGTTATTAAAGAAAAAAATATATAATAAAAACTTATGAATATAAATTAAGATTGGTTGATTATATTTGTATGTTGAACAAGGATTATAAGATTTGCTGTGATAACAGCTGCTCACAATAGTATTAATTTGCTAATCGACTACAAGCAAAGCATGGTTGACTTTGACACCAATAGGTGTTACTATGGCAATGCTGGCTGTACAAGATAATGGTACCTAGATGGTTAGTTTGATGAGAATTTATAGTTTTGATGGCTAAATGTAAGAAATTAGTGTATAATGAAATAGAGAAAATTAACTATAATCATTTGTATGTTTCCGAAATCTGGAGAGAACTTTCATTAACATATTCATTTATTAGAAATTCATATGCAGATCAACATGGAATGAAGTAGGAAAAAAATTACTATTATTATTTTTATAATCCAAAATTTAATTAAATAATTTATTAAACTAATTAAAAATTAGTTATTTTGTTGCTTCTAGCTTTCACTAAAAATTTATTGATAATGGTTTTAGTTTTAATTCCTAAAAATGTAATAATATTTAAATTATAAAATAAAAAAAAATTAATGTGAACTAAATAATTTTCAGAAAGTTTTAATAATATATATATTTTTGTTTTACATTTAATTTCCATAACATTAAAAGTTGAAATATAAGTTGCTAATTTTAAAAAAAAGTAATGTTATTTTTAAATAATTTATAATTTAAAAATGTGCTATTTCTGTAATTATAATGAACATGTCTAGCCAATATTTTATTCTGATCGTGAGCAATATTTATAATCAAGTTATAAAATATCCATAATTTATAACAATTTATATACTTTAAAACAAAAATTTACATTACTAACTTCTTTATAAACTTCTTTACTGTAGAGAACAGGAATTTGTAATTATAAATAATCTTGAGTTTTGTTTATTGAAAAGAACAAAATTTTGCATTTGAAATTTCAATTAAATTGCAAAAAGTATAATCAGTTCTATCATGTTACTTATATAATTTATAACTATGTAAATTAAAGAAAATTGATAAGAAATTACGGTCAATGAATATTCAGTATGTAGAGTAGATTTTAATGAATATACAATATATTTGTAAAGAAAAATAACATTTATATTTTTTATTGAAGGAAAGTGAAGAAAAAAATTTTGAAGTTTACGTTGATTTCTTTTATGTTCATATTACAGTAGGGAAAGAGATCAACAAAAATAAAGAATTTTAAATGTGAATAATTTGTGGTTAAAAGCAGTAGGGGAATTTTACTTGTTCAGTTATATTTTGTTTTTAGAATATAATTTGATGTAGCTTACACACAAATTTTTTATATACTTATAAAAAATATTTTTTTAAACAGTTTATAAAAATATGATAAAATTTTATGTTGATTGGATATAAAACTGAATGCTTTTTTATGAAATATTGTATCTATGAATGTACAGTACATATCTGTTTTTGGTACAGTTAAAATGATTCAATTGAATTTATATCTAAAATACGAAAATAAAGTATTCCTTAAATAGTTTTAGGTGTAGTTTTCATTAAATATTAACATTTTACAAAACTGCATTTATCTTATAAAGTTTTCCTATAAACATGTTCTTATCATCTTTATATGATAAACTTGGATATCTTTAAATAGATTTTTCTCTTGGATTTTTTTTATTTATAATTTTCTATGCTTTTAACTAAATATAAGTTATGCTAAAAAATTCAAAGCTAAGTAATTGATAATTTTTAATTATATTTTTGAAGTTGAAAAGAAATGAAAATTAGTTTGAAATTATGTTCCATCTCATTTTTAAAGAAAAAGTTTATTGAAAATTTGTTAAATATTGTTATAAATACAAATTTAACACAGTTAATATATTTAATATTTTTATTAACACATAATGACAGTACAATCTCTTTTGTTCTAAATTTACTCCGAGTATACCAAAAGTAGAATTATTTTTATTGAATCAAGATCTGTTTTCTTTCTTTTTTATATATGTATAGATAGATACATGACTATTATTAAATATGTATTATTTTAAAAATTTAATTTAAAGAATTAATTATATTGTAATAATAGTTAATAGGAAGACAGTAATGAATTCTTTATGTGTTGTATAAATTATAAATTATAAATTTATTAAATTCCAAATGTAATGAAATAAAATAGTGATTATTCATATTTCTGTTAAATTGGAAGAAAAAAAGACACATTAAATTTGGGAATTTGATACATAATGTGCCATCTTATATTCAGTAGAGCCTGGAATATAATATCCCAAGAGAAACTAACTTTTTGTATATGTCCATCTCCTTTCTTTCTCAGTCAGTCACTCTTTTACTTAAATTTTTTTAGATATGTTCAATGCCTATTCATTTTAAAGAAGTAAAATACTTTTGAAACTTCAACTTCAGTAAGCAAAAAAGTATATACATATATAAATTCAACATTTCAAATTCCAAACTTTATTTTAGTCTTAAAATTAAAATTAGAGAATATATTTATCATAATTACATTCATATTTTATTTTTAACTGATGAATATATACAAATTTAATTTTATTCACCTTAAATAGTATAAAAAATAATTTTGATAACAGCTTAACATTAAAAACATTTTAATTAATTATACTAATTGATTTTAGTTTTTTTATAACCAAATTCAAAGTTAATGTATTTGCTCGTAAAAAAATTTTAAGCCGGGTTATGGAAAAATTCTATAAAAATAAGCTAGAAAATAATAATTAAAAAATTTATGAAACATTTAAAAAAACTAATTAAATTTATTTTTTCATTATTAGTAATTTACATTTAATGACAATTTTTTAAGATAAACTAAGGATTCATTCTAAAATTTCTGAACAAAAGTTATATTTTAAAATCTGTTCAACATTGCAATTGAAAACTATTTTGCAATTAAAATTAAGTATTATTCATTGATGAACAATAGATTAAATTATTACATAATTCAGAGTATTGACTTGAATATGGATGCAGGAACAGATTGGACCAAATATTCAATGCTCAGTATCTCCATAGGGACTTGTGATTATCTTGTTGGAGTCTGTTTTGTTACTTCTGGATCTCTGGCAGAAACTTTGCTTTAGTGATCATATTTTTCCCTAAAGGAATTATGCATCTTTTATTGATATCAGTAATTTTTTTATGTCATTTTTCAGAGAAAACTTGAATTCTGAATTTCAAATTGGAATATTTCTATTTATAAATGCTAAGATTGTTTTATAATATTTGAAAACATAGTAGTTCTTATATATTTCAAAATTGTTTTTATTACATTTACAGCTTATTTTTCATTCATCTTTTATAAAGCTAATCCATAAACTTTTGAAAAATTCCTTGGATGGATAAACCAATTTTTTTTTTTATTAATTCTTATCCATTATTTTATAATTAAACAAAATTGATTACTTAGAATATTCAATATACTTTTTTAAAAATTCATATGTAAAATTAAAATGCAATTGATAAAAATTATTTTTATATGATGGGTTAATTTTTTAATTTTGATTAGAAGATTGATTTTCTCTTTTGTAGGTTATATTTCAAATTGCATTGTATTATTCATAACTTAAATATTTAATTTTTTTTTTATTAAGGTTTAATATCTCAATTTTTCCAATCAATTTCTATATGAAGAAAACTGCATTTACTATAGTAAATGGATTTCTACATTTATTTTAATATTTTATAATCATGTACAAAAATATTGATATCGGTAATAAAAGAATTTTTCTTTTTGTAAGCCTTATTTCTTTTTTTAATAATAATAAATTTATTATTCAGATGAAAACTTTTGATAACACATTACGTAAAACTTTGATATATTATATGAAACTAAAAATATATGTTTATTACTTTTTAAATAACTTGTGAAAACAAAGCAATATTTAACATAATAGTAAATATATCTTTAGTTTATACTTTTGTTTTTCTACTATAATTCCTTTGCTGTAAATGTAGCAGATTTTTTATCCTTATAACTGATTGTTCAATAATATTTAGCTGTTTTATGGTTTCTAAAGTTTGTCTAATCTGTTTCCTAGCATTACTGTTCAATTCATTTTTCAATCATTCCCATGAGTCATATCTTTTGTTTGGAATAAAGCTTACTTTGAGGTAAGACTACCACCTGTGTATCACTTGTTGTTGGCAAACTGCCAATAACTACCTGGATAAGAATTTTTTCACTTGTTATTTTCAGTTCATGTCAGTCATAAAATAAATGTAAACCTAAGAAATAATGTTTTGGTAAAAACTGATACAAAATTGTCTATACACATACCTTTGTTCTAAATTTTGTCTTGAAAATATTGACAGAAATGAAAGATCAGAAAACTGTCATGATCAAAAGACTACAATTGAGGGTTATATTATATCTAGCAATTGTCCATTTTATGGTGGCATTTTGCCAAAAGAAACCAAAGCTTTTTATGACATTAAATCCATTGGAAATGGAAAATTATCAATTGTAAAATTATTCACTTTTAAAAATTTAATTTTTTTTCCAAATATATGAAATACAAGCTAACTTACTTTGGATATGGAGTAAAATAGGAATTGAGTCATTTTGTTGACAATTAGTAAATAATCTGTTGCTTATTCAATAAAATATTTTTCTTGCATTAAATTTTAATAGAGATGGTTTTGTATCAGTTCCTCATATTTCTTATTGCATAGGTTTTAAATTATTTCATGTTATATTCATCTTTATATATATTTTTATGAATTAAAAAATTTAATTTCGAATGCCTATTTTAGAAAAGAAATTTTGTGATATACTGTCATTTATTTCAAAATTATTTATTTTAAATTGATAAAAAATAAATAAATAAGTTAAAGAAAATAAATTTTTGTAAAACTTAAATAAATAAATTATTTGTATTAATTTATTTTATGGTTCTAAATTTATTAGAAATATATTAAATGTATTACCAGTAACTGTTTAGATCTGTGAACAGAGAAAGTTTGAGAAGCAGTAATCAGTTTTTTCATTCTAATGTTAATCCCAAATGGATTACTATTTTTGTGAAATTAATAAAAAATCATTTTAACTCTGTTTTAATTTCACATTTTAGATTGAATTAGTAAGAAAAATATAATTACAAAATTTGGTTATAATCATTTTGAAAAAATGGGTTTGTTGGCTGTTTTCAAGTAATTTTCAAGGCTGATTTTGATCGCCAGTTCACTTGTCACTAAATGTTAAAAAGTTATAAAATAACATGTTTTTAAAAGACTGTTAAATACATTTTAAATAGTTTTATTAATATAATACATAAAATTATGAAATTTTAAGTGAAATTGCATCACTACTCACTAATAAACTGTTTACAGATCAGCACTGGTTCACATACACATGTGAATAGACTGGTTTAGTTCATTTTCATTTTTAGTCAGATGTTATAAAGATATTAAACTAGATATTTGTTTACTATTAAAGGCATTGATATCCTCAAGTAGAAAAGGACAGTATCTTCCCTTATACATTTTTTTTAAACCATGTTTCAAATCATTTGGCTGAAATTTGAAAAAATTGCAAACCTATAAATTCCCACTGTCTGTTCATCTCCTTAATCTTGAGACTGGAGTTAGATAGATGAAAGATGAAACCAGATATGGAAACCTTAGGAGCAAGAGGCCCCGATTAACTATGTCTGATTCAAACTGGAAGTCAATAATTCAAAAATTTTCCCCTGAAAGTTGTTAGGTAGATGACCAGCATGACTCTGTTGTTAAAGGAAAAATATGATGTACAGGGGCAACCCACTACTAATTTGAAGTGGAGAGCATATATTTTAAATTAAAAATATGATTAAAAATTGCATCCTGGCATTGTGGCAATGTCACAATAAATAACTGCTTGTTCATTATACAATTATATGATCCATTAAAATATTTGACCACCTTGGATTCTATCCTGTAATGTCTATTTTAAGGATGTAATCTTGAATAATTTATCCTAATCTTTCTATTTACTATGATATAGTCTGATGAGTATAGATATAATATTTAGTTTTTCATCTGTATAATAGATATCATATATATTTCATCAATATTTTCCAAAAGCTTTCAGTCTTAAAAGTATTGAAATGACTAATCATTACATAGAATTTCTTTTGAATTTTATCATTTATGATTTGTAAATAAATTTTTTAAAATTATTATTATTATTATTATATTAGTTTTAAACGTTTAAGATAAATAGCAATTTCTTAATAATATTTTCAAATTTATCTTTAGTTAAGGTTGTAAAATGTCCTTTATATATCTCAATATGAAGCAAAAACCTATTGGGACAGCTAAATATTTCAGCTTTTGAAATTTCTAATAAAAAAAAAATATATATTTCTGAGGTATTTTATGAGATGAACAAAATTACAGAAAATTTTTTTAAGTAATAAAATTTTTTAAATCAGTTTTAAACCAAAATGATTTAACTATTATAATAATGTAGTCAGGCTTAATTGAGTAAAATTACTCAATTAATCTGGTCTCACATTTGCTGCGGCTCATCATAATTGGAATTTTATTTTTTTAAATGGAACTGGAAATACATTTATCATTTATCATTCACAAAAATCGTCTGTCTTTAATCCTAACATTGAAAAGAATCTTCAAATACTTTACATAGGCTACTTTGATTCCAAGTGTAATAAAATTGTTGGATTGCATAATGAATAGCAATATATTAATGTCAAATATTATTTATATTTTTTTTATTAAAAAGTTAATTTTAATTAATTGTAATTTTATAAAATTAGTCTTTGTTAAAAATAAATAATGTAGTAATCTTACAATAATTTAGCACTGTCAAGTTTATTATGGTACCAACCCATTAGACAGCAAAACTATCAGACAATACTATAAATTAGTTTTATATAGACTATACTGTGTGTAGTATATGTATAGTGATCACATACAGAGTGGTTCACTCAGGACTGAACACTTATCTTGTGGAATATGTCCATATAAAATGAAAAAATGAGCATGAAACATGAATGCAACAATTCTTTATTGCATTCATGTTAAAGGAAATTTATTTCACGATGAAGCAGTTGACCAAGTATGTTTTTACATTACATATTATTCAAATGTGACTGTGCAACTATAAGATATTAAACTAAGTATGTTCAGTCCTGAGTGAATCATCCTGTAGCTTTTATTAAAAAATCTTTTAATTTTTGGTACTGTCTTTTAGATTTGTTTATTATTATTAATTTCTTTAAAAATTACTTTATTGATTGACTTATTTAAAAAATATTGAAATTCAAATTTCCTTGGTTTTGTTCTTACATCTTCATAACAAACACAAATTGTCTCCTATTCTTGAACAGTTTTGAATTATCCTTTGTTTTCTTGAAGAAAATGTGATCACTGCAAGTATACTAGAAAAAACTTCAATATGCATTATATCATAAAAGCATAATATCATTAGCATAATGCAAAAGCAATATGCATTATAATGCATTATATCATAAAAGCATTTATGTTTATATAATGTAGTATTGCATAGTATATATTTCATTATATATATATATATGCCTATTGTATTTTTAACAGCCTACTATATGAAATGTTTGATTTCAGGCAGACCTTGCTTTAAGGCACTTTGCTAATTTGGCACTTTTCAATTATATTTATATTTATTATTTCAGTGCTTGACTTACTTACTCTTAAAGAGTGTTTTTGGGTGTTTTATTTATTATTTTTACTCTAGATGATTTTTAAGCTTAGTGCAATTGTACACTTAAATCATAATGTAAATATACTCTTAGGCCTATACAGGTTAAGTATTGATGAGTGAAAAAAGGCTGTGCTTCACTTTAAGGCATTATTTGGTTTACAGTGAAAGTCTAGAATCTAACCATCCAAAGTAGCCAGGTATGCCCATATTATATCCACAGTACCAGTAGATAGGTTAAATTGTTTGAAATAAAAGTTGAAAAAATATAGTTCTAATTACAGAAATAACAAATTGAAATCACAAGAGATGATGATGGGTCAGGGTCATGTTAAGAAGTTTTGAGTCCCTTGACTCAATTTTTTTTGAAGCATAGGTATAAATATGGAACAAAACTTTTAATATTGGACAGTAAGATGAGACCTCAGCAATTAGCCAGATTGCAATTAGCAATCAGCATGATCATACACTCATGTATTAATGTGACCTAGTGAATTGGTTTGTTTCCATGTACTATTTTTCTCTTCCTTGAAACATGATGAAATGTTATTTTGTTGAAGATCATTAACTAGAATTTTTATGCCAAACTACCATGAAATGGTATAATTATGATCCTAAACTTGAAATTTTATATAACTTTTATTTTACTGTATTATTTGAATTATACATAAATTTTATTTACATTGAAATAAAATCTGTAATATAAACATTTTTATGAAAAATTAAATGAACTTTTATTATTAATGTAAAATTTTCTTAATTTTTTTTTATTATTTATTAAAGTTCATTTTGTTTATATATATGTCAATAAATCTTAAAATCCAAATACAGTAGAACTTGGTTAAGAAATTTTTGAATGAATCCATTTAAAAAGCTTCTTAAGAATGTTCTGCTATATTATAGTGGATTAGATTTATATATTATTTATTTATTTATATATTTAGATAGTTGTCTAATGCAGCCTACTTCATCTGTTTTATGTTAAAAAATATGTTTTATGATTCCCATAAACAGAATCATGGATCTACAAATATTGTACTAAAATTTGTTGAAGATTTACTGTAGGGGTCCACAAAGTGATTGATATCAACTCCCAAGAAGTCAATAAGGCATTTTCAGGAGCTGATTGAAAACAGTTCATTAAAAATTATTAGTCCAATGACTTATGTACGTGACAGTTCAAGATGTAAATTTGCACATAATTAGTATATCTTTGCTATGAAAATGCTAAGGATTAATACTGGCTTACCAGATTATTTATTTATTTATTTATTATTGTAACTGTATTAGCAAATAAAGAAGAGGAAAGATCAATGAAAGGTCGAGAAATTTTTGAAGGGGTTTACTGTCAAAAACTTTAGGGACTCCAGTTTACAGTATCATCCACCAGCCACCAACCTTGCAATTATGCTGCCCTAGGTAAGATAGTTATTTGCTGCCCCTTTCAAATATAGGCATAGTGTAATGGTAATCAAAAGATCTGAAGGCTTGGACTTCACACATTTAATTAAATTATTTTCAAAAAGTAATAATTGATTATCTGAAAATAAGAATGTTTTATTTTCTTCAGCTAATTTTGCTGCCCCTAGCAATCTGCTTCCCTGTGCAGCTGCCCACCTTGCTCATTGTTGTATCAGTCTGTCACCCACAAATTGATATCACTTTTAAGAACATGCTGTTTGTTGCAAGATAAACTGTATGAGAAAATTTTAAAAATCCATATTCCAAGTAGCCTGAAGTCACATGCAAAATATGAAATTTTGTGAATTTCCTAATATATATATATATATATTTGTTTTCTTTTTCCATATATAATTAAATGTATAAAATTTTTTGATAGAATTCAGTTGAAGAACTTCTTAAGCAGGTCCATTTTCCAGGTGTGAACAAGGATTTCAGTCTACTTAAGCAGGAAATTTTCTTAAACAGAAACATTTTCTATGGGACAAATTTACATATCTGTTATTAAGAAAAAATTGGGATTTTTGAAATTAAACTTCTCAAATTCAAATTTTTATGGGAAAATTTCTAATGCAGGAACTTAACTAATTTCTACTGCATACAGAATGTGAATTATTCTTGTTATGGTTTGTCTGTTAATCTGAAATTTTGAGATGTAAATACAAACTAGCAGACGAGATTTTTTTCATACATTGTTCAATTTGTTTAAGTACAGTTTTGATGATTGGAGAACTATAACAACATCCTTCAAAGTAAAAGAGATATTTTAAATAAATAAATAAAAAAATATGAGAGAATCTATAACTCTGGGCCATATCGAGAGTTGACATATTTATTTTGAAATCTTTAATGTTTAATGAAAAAAACATTATTTGATTAAACAGAACATCATAATAAATAAATTTCATTAATAGAAAAGTTGATATATTAAAAATGTAAATTAATTTTTCTGTGGTTTTAATGACTAACAATCCAAGGCAATTTTTGTTTTGTTTATTATAAATAAAATACCTATTTTGAGCATGAGGTATTTGAAATGAATTGAAATAACTTTGAGGGATATAAATAATACATTTAAAATTATGTAGTGAGATTATTATAAATGTTACAGCTCCAATCAAAATTTCAAACTTAATGAGAAAAATTTTGTTTATTAATCTTAACAATACATTAAAATATATTATTTGTTAATTTCAAATGTCTCATTTGATAAATTAAATTAAAATAATTAATAAATTATTATTATTTATAATTTTTATAAACACATTCACATTCTAATTATATACAAATACTATATATTTAAAGCAGTGATTCTCAACCACTGTGCTGCGGCACTTTAGTGTTCCACAAGATTTTTGAAGTGTGCCACCACTGCGAATATCCATACATAAGCAACGTCAGACAAGTAGTTTAATTGGTTCTACCTTCCTAGGGCGCATTTGGAAATTGTAACTGGTGTTACCGGTAACTGCTGGTAGTTACTAAGACATTTAGAAAATGTGACCTAAATAACCAACTGCATTTAAAAATCACTGTTATGACATCACCAGTTATCCTGTGTACCTACCGAAGTAACCATGTGTACTGCCAAATTTTTAAATTATTAAGTGTACCATGACAAAAAAAAAGTTGAGAATCAGTAATTTAAAGTTTAAAAAAGTATTCAGCATGAATATGCTAAGTGATTTTTTTTACTATGTACTGGCATATTCTATAATATCATAGGATATTTCAATAGATGTAGAAACTATATAGAGCCAGAAAGAAAAATTGCTTTAGCCACTTTTATGTAGTGTTCAATGAGATCAAAATTATAATTATTTTCACTTAATGTCTTTATTCCTTTTCTTTTTTATATTTCCATATGAAATATAAAATAATAAGCTAAAAAATAAGAATTTTAAATAAACTCTTGCTCATATTTCTTTTCAATTCTAGGTGGATTGCTTGATTTACAGTTGATCAATGATTATCAATTATCAAATTAATTTTGAATCTATTCTGATTTAAAATATTTATAGTCTTTAGAGAGAAATATAACGAATACAGCTAAAAGAATAAAATCAAAACTTTATCGGGTTATATAGGTCTTTACATGCATAAGAAAACAGATCTTTATTTTATTAAAAGGCAATTTATATTTAAAATAAGTACTGATAATTTTAATTCAGTTTTTATGCTTATTAAATACAAAAAAATAATTTAATAGATAGTAAATCAATGGATCTGAGCTATTTTCTAAATAATATCATGCTTTGTATCTAATCATTAATATGAAAATTAAACATTATTATATTTTTACTTAGTAATGAATGATTATATATAAATTCTTTAAAAATGAAAATATAAATTTACTGTACTTTTTTAAAAATGAAAGTATACATATATACACTTTAACTAAAATTTCTGCTCTAATTTATATAGTTATATGTTAATCTATTTCAAATCAGTATTTCTCCTAAAAATATTTTGATTGAACAATGATGATATAATATTGTATATCTTATATAACTAATTTTTTTAATATGAAATATATTTTTACGTAATCATATACAGTATTTCTTATACAATCAACCATAATATTTAAATAAACTTATACAATAATTTTTTACATATTGTAATTAGTTTAGAATGAGCAAGTGTCAAACTAGATTCTGCTTCAAACTATGTCAACACACCTTCATTTTCTTGCAGAAGATTTTTTCCAGCAAATGCTAACGTTTTCGGACATTTTCAATACCCATCATCAGGCGTTCTGAAAGTAGAACATCACATTTAGAATGAAAAAAGATAAAACACAGTCTACAAATTCAAACTTAAAGAACTGAAACATTCTAAGGTTCAAAACTTAATTAGAACATTATACAAGTTTTAAATTAATAGCTATAGAAAAAAAGAAAGAGAAAAACCTTTAAGTTGTTTTAATAATATGATATTTGTTAAAGTAATTTTGAATGTATTGTCAATTGTTTAATTTTACATATAAGTAATAATTTTTATAGAAAGTTATTAGTATAATTTTATTAAAATTCATATTTTCTAAGATTAACTCAACCTTTACACATTGCTACAAAACTCTATTAGTTTGCAAAATAATGAAGTGAATAAATTTTAGAAAATATTTGATGATAAGATTTTTAAAAATATCTAAATGTAAATAAATTTTACATGTAAATCTATTGATAGTACATTACAATAATTTCTTAAAATGTAATATTTTTAACTTTACTATTAATTTGATTTAAGGAGAATAGAAATTAACATCTGTAAATATTGTATGACTATTTGTGACATTTTTCCAATTATGTTACAGAATTAACATTCTCTTCTCACTATATACTACATTTTTTCAAATTAATTGAATAAACTATTAGTTCTTTGCTTAATAATTGATTTCCAATTTTTAAACATTCATAAATATTTTCTATCTTTATAACAGATAAGTTATTACACAGTTGAAGTAAATTTTTGGGATATGTCTTATAGTTATGATCATTTTATAAATTTACTGTAAGAGTATAGAGTTGTCATTGATCAAAATATTGTATTTTAATACAGAAGAAGGGTTTAGTGTTGTTCTAGATTATTTTAGTTGTCTTCATTAAATTATAAAAAATATTAATTTTTTTTACATATTTTGAAATTTTATAGATTTCCCAAACTTAAATAATGTGTAATAACTTAAAAGTTTATTCTGTTTACAATAAAATTTTGAGAATGTTCATGTTATAGAATCAGTTTTAACATTATTCCTCGAGAAATATTTTTATTTAAAATGTTGTTCTAATTATAATTATTTTAGTTGATAAATTAATATCTGAATGAATTTAAAAAAATAAGAAAAAAGTATTTTAATTTGAGTTTTTTTTTATTATTGATTTGTTACATTACTTTTTTTATACAAAATTAATGTTTAATATGAGAATTGATTTTATATAAGTTCAAAATAAATACTGTAACTTATTTAAAAGAAAAATTTTAGCTTTATTCTAATGTAAATTATCTCTGTTTTATTATAAATGTTCATAACAATTAATAAAAGTTTTCATGAAAAAAAATTAAATTTGATGTTAGTAAATTTGTAAATACTGCACTTACATGAATTTTTTTTTTTTTGTATATAAATTAGAATGAATTGCATTTTGTTGTTTATTATTAAAAAAAAATTTGAAAATGTGTATTTAAGCATTTTCTACTCATTCATATCATTGTGGCACAAATCTAAAAATTTTTCTGAACATTTTATAAAATAAAAAGTAGCTTTATATTGGGGTTTACATTTGAGAATCATTTATCAAGTTCTACTATATTTTCTTACAAAATATAAATGATTTAAATAGAATGATAAATTCATATCTACTGACTATAATAAATTAAATGAAATACTATTTTGGGATAAGTATATAAAATTTTTCTTAAAATATTAATTTTAATATATTATACCAATCTTCAATTATTGTTTTAATATTTTTAAGAAGAGTAGTTTAGAAACAGTTTGTTTTCAAACAAAAAATTATGGACTGTTATTAATATCTTCAGGACCATTGAGAGGAGGAAACTGGAAATTTTATCTGGGCTCAGAGAAAACATAGAGGCCCATCCTCTATAAAATTAATATTATTTTTAATAACAGAAAATAAAATCTTTAAGACTTCTTTTTATTAATACAGAAAATTTTTATGTACTTCATTTGTTTAAAAAAAAGGGCTAAAGGGATCTGATTTACCCCTTTAAAAAGCCTTGATGCCCTGATAATATATAATGTTTTTATTTTGCCTTTAATATATTTTTTTATCTAGTAATAAATCAAATTTTTTCTTATTCCATTAAAATTTATTAAATATATAAATAAAATTATTATTCTTATCTTAACCCACATTATTAAAATTAAACATATTTTACAATATTTTCATAAGTGTAAACTATAATATTTTTAGTAATAAATTTTCATTGTGTGGACTTCAAAGCTTTTATTGCTAGTATACCCGTATATGATAACAATGATTTACTATAATTTAAATTATAGTAAATTTATCAATTAATAAAATAGTTTTTATTTCTTTTAAGTGTCATATTATATTTAATTTTAAAATATTTGTATGCAGTAATGTACAACTATTTAAAAAAAAAATAAGCTTTTAATGTTCTTATTAAATTTTAACTATATATTTATTACATGTAAACATTCTCATATTATGTTTGAAATGATAATTTTATTAAATAATTTGTTTGAAAAATATCATTAAAATAGTCTGAATCTTCTGCATCTGTTGTTACAGTAAGAGATATTTGCATCCATTTGTTCTTGTAATTTTAATTATAAACATATTCAAACATGTTGTAAATCAGAAAATAACAAAAATTTAATGTATTCATTTGTATAAACTAAAGTAAAAAGAGGAATTTAATTTAATATACATTAATGAAATTATAATATCCTTCAACAATGTAAATAAGTTTTGTTTTTACAGAAGAAATTAATAAAAATATTTGCACAACTATTACAGATGGTTTGCAAAATGAGATTCAATTTGTGTATTTCTATCGAAGCTAACAGAATTTACAAAACCTTCATCAATCTCCATGTCAGTTCCAGAAATAAATTTTAGAAACTGAAACAACAGCAATTTGTATATCAGAGGTATTTCTAACATGCATCAGTAATCTCAATTGTAAAGGAACCATGTTTCATTTTCAAGGTATATTCTAGTAGAATATATAAAATATATATATTTTATTTTGTTTTGTTTTTTTTGCAATAATCTCTTTGCATTTGTCAATTACCGAATTAAGTCAGTCGATTAGCATTTCAAACATTATGTTTGCAAATTATAATATATAATGGTAACATCTCTTAGGAGAAATAAAATACATGACTTCATTTTCCACCTTTATGTATGTCACATTCTGTGATTGATGACCAAATTAGTTTGAACAGTAAAAGTAGAAAGAGAAGGGGAAAAAAAGGAAGTTGCAGTTTAGCTCATATGCATTTATTCTTACTAGTTAACATTGTTTTTCCTCCAACTATTCTCTTTCCAATAAGCTCCCTCCCATTTCATCTATAGAGTTATCAAGCAAATGTTTTTGATATGATACTACACCAAGAGTAAAAATGTGAATGTAATTTGAGTGCAATGGTATGTTGCTACAGGCATGACGTGGCTATTCATTTCTGATGGCACTGAATCAATACAGTGAATCATTTATCAAACTAAATGCTGCATTTGGGACTTAGTTGAACATTTGGATGAAAACTTCTTTGTGTTTCAAATGGCAAAAAGTTTGACGGTTTATATAACTAACATTGATCAGAATATAACTCATTTCTGTAGTTTCATTTTGAAAATTACAATATATTTTTAGATTATAACTTTTTTTTATAAGTCATTCCTGTAACATAATTAAGATTGTTGTTTGTTACAATATTTACTTTACAGGAAGACTGGTTTCAATCTGAACAATTAAAAAAAATGTCAAGGATATTGGATCTAATAACAAAACTAAATTTAATATTACAAATTGCTTAAAAAATATACAATATAATATATATTTATATTTCTATTATTATTAATGATTTTTCTCTCTCTTGCTCCCTTTTTTTAATGATTATTTTAATTTTTCCATTCCATAGACTTTATTAGTTTTACTTATTTTTATTTTTTGTTTTTATGAATATAGTCGTTATTAAAATTCAAATAATCAACCAAATTTAAAATTCTATATTTGACATGCTAGGAACATTATTTTTTATGTTTACTTAGTTTTTATTATAAGCAGAATCAGATTATAATTATTTTTAAAAATTCCATTTTAATATGTTATTTGTAAATTGTATTTTAAGTTATCTAAAATTTTTATTATTGTATCAATATTTCAATTTTATTTTATTATATGTTATATACATTACATTATTAAATTCCATTAAGAATATTAAAGATTTTTTTAAACAAAAAAATAATAATAAATGATTTTTTTAGTACAGTACATATAGTTAAAAATAAGAAATGCATGATAGTTGTATTTTTATTTTTAATGCATTAAAATTATTTTTCTTTTTTTATGCAGAAACAAAGAATATCTTGATCAAACAATGAATTTCAAAAATCATTTTAGAAGATTTCATCTATAAACTAGTTGACTAAATATTATTATTTTGCAAAATTTATATATTTATTTTGCATGTATAATGATTATAGTTTGTTTTTCTATTTATTTTTGTTATGTTTCTTAAAATAATGTATTAAGACTCTATTTATTTATTTATTTACTTATTTATTTGGATTTGTATTTTTATTGTATCTCAAAAATGTTAATAATAAATGAAAAAAAATTGTTTTGTTTATTTTATTTCATATCCTTGCAAGCAATCAAATGAGAAACAACACCTGGTTTGTAGAAAAATTTTTTTTTGCTTTTTTTTTACCTGAATGTTATAAAATGGTTTCTTAATGTATTGAAAGAACAGAATATTGGTCATTTGTAACAGGTATTGAAAGAAAATAGGATTTTATATTTTTCTTTTTTCCTTTTTCTGAAGGTTTGAAATGATTATTACAATTCTATCAAATATCAGAACAAAATTCTGTATGCCAGTGAACTCACAAACTGAATGTGGATAAAAATATAAAACGGGTACTTTAAAACAAAAAGTGTAATGAAATAACTGTATAAGCTAGAAAGAATATGTAGTAAAAAGAACACTGCATCATAAATTGTTCAGGTTATTCATAGAAATGAAAGATACAAGTTCATATCTGTTTTAAAAATGTAATGGGTTTTGTAATGAGTTTCTATGTCTGGCTCTGCAGCAGGTAATTTTAGATACCTATGACAAAACTTGTTTTTCTGTGTAAATCATTTTCATTTATTTATTTATTTATTTTTACTTTTCTTTATCTTTTTGAAAATGCAGATATAAATTTAAAATATGGAAGTTATTTATATATTAATTTTGTAATATATGAGCTTTTTTAAATATATATTTTTAATAATTATATTAATAATAAGACCTAAAAATTGCTGTTTTTTTCTTTCAATTTTATTAGAATGTATATATTATAGGTATCAGATAGATAATTGCAAATAGAACAAAATCTAGTCTTACTTTTAATAACCAAGATCCAAATATAGGAGTCAACTAGTTCATTTTATTATTATCTTCCATATATGCTTCTTTTTATATATTTTATTATTAATAAATATTATGTTTTTTTCTTGTATTTAAATATTTTAAAATTTTTCCATATTTTATGTATAAAAGTGTATTATCAATTAAGAAATGATCAATTAATATGATTTTTATAATTAATTTTGATAATTGTGATCATAATAAGAAATCAAATCATATTTGATAGAGTAAATAATTTCTACAAAAGAAATTTATAAAATGATAAGTTTTATTTATAATTATAATTTATCCCATAATGTTTCTTCTATAAAAGATACAAAATTTAATAGCTTAAGTAATTTTATACTATCAATAACATTAATAGAATCAGGCTGATAAAACTTAAATTACTACAAAAATGAGGATGTGAAGTAATTCAAAATAAAATTAATTAGAAGAAAAATTATGTTATTTGTTATTTTTAAGTCATTTATTAGATGTACATTAAGTTTTATGTCAAGCATTGCTTTCTCTTCTTGACTAATTTCATTTTATACTTTTCAATATAAAGTATTTGCTTTTTTCCAGATATAAACTGACTCAATTGTAGAGATCAAGGAATAAATTGATATGAGATCCAAAAACTTTTTCCAACAATACAATGTTGATGATTGTATTTGAAGAGAGTAGCAAATATAGTAGACTTTCTATTTGTTTTCTATTCCATTTTACTTTAGAATTCCCATTCACTTGTACAAAACTTCAAATATTTTGATTGATTTTATAATTTAATTTTACAAATTACATATTATATTATTCATTAATAATTTTAACGAATAATTTAAAATATCCAGGACAGAATATATTTAAAAAATGTAGAATATAACAAATGTACAAAATGTACAAAACTAAATACAAAAAATCTTTTTGTATTTAGTCTGTATGATGATGTACATTTTTTTGAATAATTTAATTATAATTTAATAAATGTTTAAATGTGATATAAAATCGTCTTGAGATATAATTATATTTTAGGAATAGCTGGAAATCTGGAAGAGAAAAAATAATAAAGATAAAATTATAGTTATATAGAATTATATGCACTTTTCATGGAAAAGATATAGCTCTGTATCATAATATATTGATATAATGCAACACAATGTACAGCAAGTAGAACAAAGAAGGTAGAAAGAATTTTTAATTTTTAGAAATTCCTTTTGGTTGCGTGCTGCAGGAATTAGCCCGTTATAAATGCCCATTTAAATTGTTCACAACAGCTAAACTCAGTTTTTAAAAAGAAAAAATATTCTAGACTAAGATTAAATTATCAGCGTTGATTATCTTTGTATAATCATTGCTTAAATGAGTTATTATTCCTGGATGAAATTCTTTTGCAGATCCCAAAAGACTCGACAGTCTCCAATTTATCAAAGTTTTTATGCTAGATTAAAAGTTGTCTTTTCCAGTTAACAACTCTGTAAACAAGAACAATAACATTCGATTGATGGTTACGAAACAATTTACAATGCAAACTTATTACTGAATAAACATGGTTCGCGAAAATCGTGAACAAAGAGGGATTAGAGTCATGAAATTGTTTGTCACGCATGTTACACTTATATTTGCAAGTTTTTAATGCAACCTTAAAAATTTGATTATACAATATATTTTTGGAAAGAAGAAATTTTTAAGATTTTAATGAAATACTGAACTCTCTCGAAATCCATTATGTAAGAATTTTCCTTTCGCTTGTTATTTCTCAAGTAGGTTTTGGCAAAACTTTCTCGTTAACATTCAGTCACATCCTCGTTAAATCCCGAAATTTACAGTAGATAGCCTAGTTAACACAAATTCTAAAACTTATCAAAATTCTGGTATGATAATCATCCCTATCATCTTTTCTATGTTTAAGCCCTAATCGTTTAGCAATGCAAAGGAAACTTTTGATTTTGTTCTAATTTAATGATAACACTGTCAATTAACTGGAAATTTGCGGTATTCTCACTTTATTATTATTTGATTTTCTCAGCTTGTGGCTGATATGCTTTGTCTTAGATTAATATGAGATTCGATGGAGTCGAATGGATTCGCAGATAAAGTATTTTTCTTAGTTTTCTAAATATCTCAACATTGATATAACTCTCATCAAGTATGTCCTGACGGATATAACGTAAAGATATCTTACTTTTAACAGATAAGGGATAAGTTTCCGTCTTTTTTTTTACCTAAATTTAATCGGAAATACGAGACGAATACTTCCCTCCAAGCTGTATCTTTTCCCATAGCAAGTGGTATGCATGCTTTCAAAACGGTATGAGAATTTAAGATTATATATATATATGAACCTTTATATACATTCTGTAATTTAAGTTAAACGTTATTAGCAAGAATAAAGTCTTGCCATTAATTCATTTAAAGTTATTAATAAATTCAAATATAAAAATGTCAAATGATCTCGTTGAAAACGATTGCTGCTGGCTATTCTGCTTGTGTTAATTAACGATTTTTAGCTTTGAATTTGATTTCTATAAATAGAGAATATAGATTTTTATCTCAGAATTTAAAATATATATGAGCATGAAATTATCAACACATACAGGCACGTGCTGTATACAAATTAGTTTAATTTTATAAATTCATGCTATTTTCGAATATTTTTTGTTTGTATCTATTTTCATTTTAACATGAAATGTGTGTGTAGAAAATATAAAACATCGCGCAACAAATTAATTGTAAAAATTTGAATGTAATTCGCCAAACTTTTTATTGCAATCAAACGTGATTTTTTTAAACTAAACTAGTTAAAAATTCGCTGCTTATGGTGTTAAATTCTTGATATACAAATGTAATAAACGCCGACAATCTTAAGGAATTTGTTTAAATATCTTTCGATATTTTAAGTAATGCCCATGAGAATGACACGAAATGTAAACCTGTTTTGTAGGTTAATGCAGAGATGAACGGAAATGAATTCAAGAATGTCGTGATTGCACATAAGTTTGTGTCGAGGTGCCAAACCCTAACACTTGGTAACAATCTTAAACAACAGGCTTATCCGTCAGTTTTTCAAAATCTCACGCAAGAACTTCCACTTTTATGTGGCGTTTAGTTTTTAAGAGTTGTGGTTTTGCACGGACATATCATTCGGTAGTTTACAAGAAGTGTATTGTAAAATTGGTCGGCTACAACCTGCTATGAAATAACCCACGGGAATGAGAATGGATTTTGTGTGCAGAATATGAGGAAATCATTGGAGGGCCATCCATCTTCATTCAACCCGTCACACCTAATACATCGGACTAACGGTACTTTCTCCCGCTGCTCTTTTTTTCTTATCTCATAACTTTCCGTGTGTTTGTTATGTTCTAGCAAAAGATTCATCGCTTCGAGTTCGTTGGCCTCATTCCGAAATCTTTGCGTTTGTTTAAGAGATTTAAATTTAGATTTTTAAATCTATATTAATGATTTTCTATCATTTCTGCTTAAAGAAAGCCCGCTCCTTCGTCGAACAATTTACGTTTCGAGGCACAAATGTATTTCAAACAACTAAATAAACCCATTTGATATCATTAAGCAATTTCCATAGTTTCTTTCAATCATTGAAAATGGACGTTGGAGATATTTTCTGCTTGATAGCGTCATTATCATGAAAATTCCATCTGTTATATTGACTTTAAGAAATTTGAACATGGAGAATTTAATCTTATCGAATAGTTAGTGAAAAATGATGATTTACATTTTCGAAATTTTTATATTTGTCACCGGAAACTCGTAATTATTGGTTTGCCTGCTGCCATTTTGGATTAGATATGAGTTATCACATAAATGACAGAACATATATAAATATTAAAATCATTTTGCGATAGATTCAATCAGTACTTCCAACGTTCGTAGATACTAATAATTCTAATTCAGTAACTTGTCTGAATGATGAAGGAGAAAAACGATCTATTGTAAAATTCTTGCTGAAAATGTTAAATTATGGATTATATTTTACTACTTTTTCTGATTAACACCTGTACAGTTTATCTACTTTCTTGCAGGCATCAAATGGTGGTGGTAGTTGCTTGGTTAAGAAACTACTGCTGTCTGTAAAAATGAAAAATACCGAATTGTTTTAATAAGCCTTAAACAGTTTATTGTATTGAGAGAATGTTCTGTTGATTTCGAAATTTATGCATCCTGTCATCCAGAGTCCTTAAATCTCCAAGTTCTTGTTTCAACTGTGCATTTGTTTTCTTTTAAAAAACTTTAAATCTGTATTAGTATTAAAGGATAGTTTACATTCAACGTTGTATCGATTTCTTGGTTTTTATGTTTGCTGGATGTTTGGAAATTTTTACAAGAAAATATCGAAGGTATATATATTGTACCTTATGATGTGCGTGTCAAATGCTTAGGTAAGGAAGACTTTTTTACGCTATGCGTGACCAGGTTCACCTCAACAAATACCCCTAGTTTCTTTCGTGAATCTCACAAGAAAAGAAACAAGTTATAATTTCTATAGAGAGAAAGATAGAAACCAAGATCTGAACAAATAGGAGTTTTGGAAAAGAGGAAAAACACGCTATCCAGATGCCTTTCACTTCTGATAGATGAAAATAACTCTACAAAGGCTTCCGATAAGGTAATATTGACGAAAACATTTTAGCGTTAAACCCAACCCACTTCCTCCGACATCCAATATTACGCCCGAATAACGTATTGTCTGTTTGTGTTTTCGAAAGAGAATCTTCTCGAAAGTTCGCTTTGCTTGGCAGCAGATATTCATCATTCTATTTGGTTAAAGAGTCTCTATGTAGTCTTTTTACAAATGCAACGCAAGCGGTTTATCTTTCCTTTTTTTTGAAAAAAAAAAAAATTAGTATGATGGCACTATCTAGATCTCTTTCAAATGAGGTATATCTTTCCCTGTTTTTCTTTAATAAACAAACATTGCAGATCCGATTTTCTAAAACCATTCTTTCTTATAAGTCTACTTTCTTTGAAATATAAATGCAACCAACAACAATTGTTTCATTTACATTTCGTTTCATATATATCTCACTCTATTATATTTACATTTTATTTTATTTAACTGTGTTTCGTTTATTTTTCTTTTCTTTTCTTTTAAATTATTTTATTTATAATCGATTTCTTTCTCGTACCGTTCCCATTATCTTTTGTTTCGTTTAGTTATTTCATATTCAGTTTCATTTACCATCTGTTTTATTTACCCGCTTTCATTTATATCTTCGCTTTATTTACAGTCTTATGTTTCATAAATATGATTAGAGGCATTTCATTAAGTCATTTTAAAACTTTTTAGTATGCAGATCAACCAGTTTGAGACTGAATCAAGACGAATTGTTGGAACTGGAATGCAGAAAAGATACCGTTCTGGACGAGAAAGTGCTTAAAAGTGTCATCAGTAATTACAGCCATTAGGCAAATGTAGTAGACGATAGCATTATTCTGGTAATGTGAAATTTCGGGGCCGTCAGGCAGTTTGCTCATCAACTACTCTTTCTGGACCTCAGAACTTAATTGTCTTAACTCTATTTCTTTTTTTTTCTTGAAAGAAACTCGCAGTTGGGATGACTTTTTTAAGTTATACCAATGAATGTTTCATTTTAAATTTCAACAAAATTCCGCTGTCTCACGATAATTGATTTATCTCTTGATAGTTATAATTTAATCGATGTTAATGTTGGAATAAAATTTCCATGATTAAGAGCTTTTTAATGAAGTGGAGAAACGTTTATTATTTTAAACTATAGTTTTATTTTATGTAAAAAAGAATTTAATGAAATATTTAAATGTGTACATTTATATTGCAATTGCTAATTGGAGATTCTTCCGCTTCTTCATCATCATAAAAGCTTCGTATGAACTTTGCTTTTACATTAAATAAAACAACCAAAAAGAAAGAAAAAAATTGAAAGTATGCTTCGGTTAACAAGAAGAATCTTTGTAGTCGTTGAAAATTTGGTTACTATGCTCTACATCTTCGTATGAGCTTTCCCTATTTCAAAAGAACGAGTAAGAAGAAGGAGGGGGGGGGAGAAATACGAGAGAATCCTCAATTCCAACGAAGTGAGGTGAGGAGAGATGAGTAAGTTGGCTGCGAATGTTTTACGACCCTAGAACGGTTCTCTTCAGAGCACAATAGAGAAAGTAGTCGGAAATTTCTTCGCTGGAGTAAGTTTTACAGCTGAAAATGGGTTCTGTTCCGTGGTTCGTCGTATCTATGTCTACTGGTGGATTTCACGCCTTGAAATACACGAATAAGCAGTAAAATATTGATGGAACTGTCTGTCTGCTTGCTCTAGTATAGTTGATACACGTTCCCGGTTCTTTTAACAGACGTGCTGTACCTAATGCACAAAAGTGTTTTTCGTTTTAAGCATAAGATGTACTAAATTGTGAGAATTCCAAATGTGTCCTTGCCGTTAAAACGTTTCTTTTTTCCTCTTCTTTTTTTTTTTACTAGATAAACTTCCATGTTACTTAATGGGTTTTAATAAATCATTCGAAAGCATTACTATCTAGTAATAAGCCATATACACTTATAACGAACGATCATTAATATCACAATAGAAGAGCAATATAGTTTAAACGCGCTTTTATAATAACGAAGCTGTCTTTTTTCTTTCTTTCTTTCTTAGATTATATAGATCTTGCTTATCGTAGACGATATATCATTATATAATGCCTACTTTACGTTTCTTTTTTGTAAAATATGATAAATTTATTTAAAGTAAATTCGTAAATTTAAAGAATATATTTTAAAAAAGACAAGATTCTACTCATTTCACAGGCCACAAGTTTTCCATTTCATTTGGCAACTCTTATTTTGATTTCGTGCAGATGAGGTCTTTGTGTCGCATTATCGACTGGCTTTCTCATTCACTAAATCTTAAAGGAGGGAATGGAACGTGGAAGACAAACTTCGATGTCGATAAATGATTACCACCTTCAACATCGAAAGAGAAAGTGCAGTAATTTACTGGAATCTATTGGCCATTCTGTGCCATTTCAAAAAATATATGGAATTCGACTAGATCTCTTTTAACTGTCCGTTAGAGTATCTTGCATAGTAATTGTATGACTAAAAGAAGTTCAGTTTATAATAATTTATCTTAAACAATTTTTTTTTTTTTTATTCTTATTCTTGAGTAACTCAGGCAAATTTTTTCCACAACTTTTATTTTTCGAATAACTCAAGAGTTTTTAAACTTTTCAATATACGTATGCACTCTTTTTTTTAAGCGTAACGTTAATAATAATTGGCAAATATTCAGATTTTCTGACCTGAAAGTAAGTGGAAACTTTGTAAAAGTTGCATACTCACCGTCATAAAAATAAGAGTTAATGATACACCGTCTTAAAAATATTGCAAAATGACGAGTAGATTTAACACTAGAAAGATAGTTTTCGTGTAATAAAATACATTTTTTTAAAATTGTTTAAAAAGCTTTTGTTCCGAAGATTATCAGTAAAATAATTTAAATTTTCGATAAGATGATTTTTATAAATAAATATAATATTAATGTATATGCTTATCATCAAAATTGAAAGAGTAATATTTAATCCCATATCCAGAAGCGAAGTTTAAATATAGTCAAACGTGATTCTTGTAGCAATCCAGAAAGATATTGGATGTGGCGTGACTGAAGAATTCGTGCAAGATTCCCAAGAAGATAGCTAAAACGAATACGTCACGCTGAAATTTTTTTTTCCTTTATCATCTTTACACTATTCAGTCGGATGACAATTTGAATAATTTTTAAGCCATCTTTGTTGAAATATCGATGACTTTATGCATACGTACGCCGGGCATTTGTAGGTCTACTCCATGTTTCTTGTATTATGACTGAATTTGTTTCTGCCTCAAGGAAACTTGAGATCTTAACACACGTTCACATTGTCATTTCCGTGCTAGTCACGTGTCCGCTGCATGGAATTGTGGGAAGTTTAATCCGAGTGATAGTAGGACAGCGTGAGCGTGTGTCCTGAGATTACCAATGACAGATGCTGATGGCCGGAATTGTGGGGATGATAGCAATGAAAGCTGACAGGACTACGTGTTTTTTCACGAAATTATTTAATCGAATGGTTCTGCCGTATTCACGAATTTCTAGCGTCATATACAATATAAATGAATATGATACTTTCTCATACTTGAAATTTAAATTTAGATGTAAAATATAAATAGAAAAAGTGGAATAAGAATAAATACATTATTTATCAGCAGTCTTTCATATGAAAATTTAATATTGAACAAAAATAGAAAAAAAAAAAAACAGAAAAAATTTTTATAGTCTTTAAGTGTTAAAATAGTAAGTTTTCAATTTTCTTGATTGAATAGCGTGAGTTTAATAATTTATAATTGAATTTTTAACAGTTAAAAAACTATATAGGAAACTTTTTTTAATTAATTCCACTCGTGATTTTTATTCCGAGCCATTCTTTACTTACTTAGAAATATCCGCATTATCTTTCTATAGAGTGAATAGTAAATCCCTTCTTATCTTAGTAGAATGTTGTTAAAGGATCATTAAAGTTCCAGAAACTGTAAGATGCATCTGAGTAAGCTTAAATTACAAAAATTATGTGTAGAAGATCTCGAGCTTACTATCAATTAGACAACAATAAATTGAAAGCGTCTCTTTACGCTTTCTCGTAAACGTGTTCTTGATGAACAATATTCTCTGCCGTCGTTTAAGCCGCCTCTAATTGTGTTCGAGTGGAGGTTTATAAACGAGTTTTTTTCTATCTTTTAACAATGTTATCGTCGAATTATCATCATTTATATCATAAAAGTTAACAATGTTAGGGTTTCAGCTTATAAATTGAAATAAAGACGGATCGTAAAAAAGGGACCATTGTTTGGAGTTTTTGTTGTTGAGAGAGACTAATCTATTAAATTGATGTCATTTAGTGATACTGTTCGGCTTTTTTTCCTATTCTTCTTTTCTGTTTAGATAAAGATATAAGTAGATACACCTTAGGTTAATAGATTGGTATCATCTTTGTGATGTTCGTTTAATATTTCTGTAGATAAAAACAGATATTTTACGCGAATTGAATTTGGTTCTAAATGCTATTTTTTATTTTTATTTACTTTTTTTGCAAATGTTCCTATATTTCAACATAATCGATCATTGTCAATCTATAGTTTGTGTAACTAAACAATATACTCTATATTGTTTCTCTCGATCCCATTTCTGTACAAGACTGAAATGATGATTGATGAACATTTCCCTTTGTTTCCAGACACAATGGACGAAGTACTATATATATTGTGTTTTACTCCTACCAAGAATCACGATTGAAGATTAGATCCGATCCTGTTTTTCTTATAATTAAGACCTTTCCTTTAAAGGATCGATGCTCTTCAATAGTTCAATTTAAAAATTTACATAAAAATATTTCTAGCTACGAAATTCACCATTTAATTTCTTTCAAATTTTTTTTTATTGGAAAAACAATCATCCTATTTAAACTCATACAACTACATTTAAATGCTTATAAAACTAATTATAAGTTTGTTAGACATGTTAAAATGCATTATATATTCATAAAAAAAACTATTTGTTACTGAAAAAAACCGCTTTATCATTATTTTTAAGTACTCATAGAGGAATTTTGGACTAGTTTCAAACGCACTAGGGCCAAGTAAGTGTATGTTATCGACTGCGGATAATAACATATACAAAGTAATGTTGCATACTTGGAGAAATTTCTTATCTGTTCTTGCAGACAAGACCAGGAAAAAAAATATACATACATATTTTAAAATGTCTTATTGAAAAATCAAATATTGTATCATTTTTAGTTTGGTTATGTTATGAAATAGCTCACTTAAATCGAATCAGTCTTTCCAGTCAATTTACGATTGATAATACAGAAAAAGAGTAAGACATTTTAAAAGAATGATAAATTACAATTTCAATAAGACTTGGTTTAAAATCAAATATCGAAACTTATCTTCCACTATAAACCTTAAATTTTATGATTATGAAGAAAGAAACATATGAATTTTTAAAAATTTTCCAAATGAATGACTCCTAAATATAAAAATTTTGCATAAAATTTCACTTATGGAAATGAAATATAAATGTAAATTTACAATTTTAAATAAGGAAACCGGAATGAAATTTTATATCCGTATAATTAAATGTTGTTAAAAGTTTGGTTACGTAAAATATGGTTTTATTTCACTGTAAAAATTGAAATTTTAATGTTAAAAGTAACATCGACTCAAAAATTCTTTGTTTAACGTATAGAGAAAAGAATCTTTCAAAATATTGATATATTCCAAATAGAAAATTCAGATATTCTGTAGCTTATTTTTACCTGTAAAAAGTCAAAGATTGTTTATACTCGAAAATACTATAAGAAATCAGAAACTACTAAATATTCAGCAATACAAACTAAAGAATCTATCTTTCGAAGATTTCAAAGTTTATAACGCATCTTCCATTAACTTAAACGCATATTTCCAACTACAATAATTAAGTTCGAGTAAAACTAAGTCTTCGGCGATTCATATTGTGTTGGACAGAAAGAAAATCTTTCTCAATAATCTTTCGGTCTCGTGACTGAGAGTCAATTCTCTCACTCAGGACCTATTAATTAATCGCCGGAAGTGTGCTCAAGATCGATGAGTCGTTCCGATTGTTCACGAGCTTTACACTATACAACGGCTACAAGCACAAATTACAGGCTTTAGTGCTACACACTCCACCCAAATTTCGTGACGGAACGTCCTCCCACTGCCTCAACTTCTTCTCTCGTGCATCAAACTGCTATATGAATGACATGCGGAATGTCCATTGGAAATATTGATACGATTGAGCAAACCCGAAATTACCAAGCAATACTTTTTTCTTCGTTTTGTCATTGTAGAAAGTTTCGTATAAGACATTCCGTTGATGGTGTGAAGTAGCATAAAATAAATCAAGATAATTTTTATCTTATTCGACCATTTTTTAAATATAATTAATTCAAAAGTTGTATCAATTTTAACTTGTTTTCACTCGTATTTCCACTGACAGAAAATTATAAAAAAAAGAATTGATGTTGAAACTCTGTAAACATCATTTCTTCATGCTTCATAAATTAATGTTGTTATTTAATTCAGCGTAACTTTTATGAAATGTTTCCTTGACTTAAAAAACAGAAAATAGCCTGCTGTTTGATAATTTAAGATTTGTTTAATTGTATAAATATTTCAAAAAATACATTCTGCATATCATTAATATACGAAATATCTAGAACTCGATACCGCATTTCTGTGCCTCTGGGCCTACAAATTAGTTTTTTTTTTTTTTTCTTTAATTTTAAAGTTGTAAAACTGACAACTTTAAATTTCTAAGTATTCCTTTTATATATTACTCTCGTTTTATCAAAATTCATAATTTTAAAAACATTTTAAATGAATTTTAAATCTATTTAAATGTTCAATTCCTATGAGATTTTGTTGTTATCCAACGGAGGAAGCAGAAAGTAACATTCTTAATACCTTTTCTAGCAAATTAATTTATGTAAAACAGCAATTATATTAATATTTTCTAGTCATTTAGCAAAGAAATGCATTAATAGTATTAAAAAAATTGAAGATTTTTCTAAATTCTCTAACAAATTGAGACCACTTGATTAAATCTGATTCTGTATCTAGTAGGGACGATGTTCATTTGCTCAAAACAATCATTTTAACTTGGGGGTTTTTTTCCTCTGCCTTTCTTTCTATTGCCTGGATTACGGATGACAACCTTCTTTCTTTCGTTTCACTACTAACTAGATATGTCTCTTCTCCTAAGAGTAGTTAGGACTATATCATTAATATATTCTCCTCTCTATCGAAGTTTAACACGATTCATATCATCGTTCATGTATCTACGTAATTAGGAAATTGAGATCGACTCTTCATTAAATCATCTGCGCTTAATTCTCCCTGTTAAAGCAGAATTATGTTAATTAATATATAATTAATAAGCTAAAGTTAACATAAATTATTCATAATGCGTTTTTATCTCCTGAAATATACAAAAGTTATTTTTCTATATGTATCAAGTAATTCAAACGTGTGTTTTTCTAGAAACAAAAATTTATTCTAGATCTTTATCTCGAAGATTAAGGGATATACAAATATAACTTTCCCTATCATTTGCATAATCTCTGATTTTTCTGATAAAAGTTTTCGAAATTTGATAGATTTTTTTTTTCTTCTTCTTTATTTTTATTTTATTTTTTTTTTCTTCCTTAGAGAAATAGAGGAACATCTGTGTAAAAATTAAGAAACTGGCGATTTCTGTAAAGAAGGGAAATGAAGGGTTTCTTTTTCTTTCTATTAAAAACTTTGGCATGATGCCTGAATGAATGGCAGGGTCAGCTAAAATCTTCGCTTTCTCTTCTTTGTCTTGGCAAGGTCAGGGGTAAACAATCGGAAACTGGCACTTTTATTCATAAATATTTAATCATTTATATCACATTTATTTATTTAAATAATAAGAATTACTTATTGGATAAATTATTTTATAAAATAAATTTACTTTAAAGCGATTCTCGAATAAAGGGAGAGATATCGAATTATAAATCCATAATTCCACCATAAGTTGTTCAATTTTCTTTAATGCTTGTTCCCCTTTAGTTTAAAGGAAGAGGTACAGTTTTTTTGCTTTTTTCTTTCTTTTTTTTCCCCCTTTCTCTCTTCACCATCCTGCAGTTTGTCAGCACCGATCGATTTATCCAGGGAAAAGTGGGGAGATATCTGTCTCCCCTATTTTTTCTGCTTTAGTCTTCGCCCACTCCTTTCCTTTTCTCTACCGGAAGTTGGGTGCTCTCTTCATACGAGGGATATTCCTTAACTTCCTTTAGGATGATATCATTTATCCAGGGAAGAATAATTTTTGTATGGCTAGCTGAATAACTTTTCAAACTATAAATCCACATCATCCCGGATTAACATTTTAAAAAAAAATATGAAATTCTACACTGATTTTTTAAAAAAAATTATACATAGATTATTTATATAAAAATCTCATTTATTAATTCTAGAAAGCGAGAAAAATTGATCGAAACGGGTTATATAGGATAGATTGAATGATACCTCTATGCAGTGATAACTTATCGAGTTGCGATAATAGAAATTCTCCTGGTTATAGACTTAAAGCAGTATCAATAACTCTCAGATGTTCTATTTTATAACCATACATTAAATTGTTTATGTTCTGAATTATTAATATAGCATCGGCAGAATTTTTATGAGAGTTCGAACTACCTTATTCATTTCATGTTTGAAACATTTTCCAGGCAAATCATTAGTAAAAGCTATTTGAAAATGATCGAATGGTTCTGTCTATGTTGATATTTTATGAGAGACAAAACTTTTCCAGAAAAGAAACTGTTATGAAAATATACTGATTCTAATGCATGAAAGGAAAATTTGGGTGTGGCATTCTTACCATAAAAGAGAGTAGCAGCGAGATAGCCTTTGTGTTATCTGGGTGGTGTAGATGGTAAACTAAAATAAATAAAAAGGAACTTCAGAATACCAAACATCCAGTGATATAAATGAGATAAAATCACGAATTGTTTCTTTACTGATTAAAATGACAAATTTAATCTATAAGAAAATAATTAAGGCTGCGAGAGTTGAATACAATTAGCTTCTAGGCTACTTGCAAAATTTCTATTTTTATGCGAAATTATTAAATATATAACGGCAGTTTTTTATATAATATTAATATATATTTTATCCTAACTAATGACACAAGAATTTAGCATGTGATATTTATAAGAATCAGCTATAAATGGAAAGATAATGTTAATTTTTGAATTATTATATCCAAGGTATTCAGTATATTCTATAAACTTTTCGCCATTTTAAGAAAGAAAATATTTATTCATCCGTAGCAGTTGTTTACTTTAGTATTGAACTGCGTTAAATATAAAATAGACATAAACCTATTTTTATAGAGTTTATTACACGTTCTCTCTTCAAAAATTTAAATTTAATGATATTTTCCTGAACGTCGATGATGTATTTACATTAAATATAAGGGGCGCGATGTTAATTTATACGAAATATACGTAAAAAAAAAGTATATTAATTAATAAATAATCGCTGTTTATAAGCTATTTTAAAGTGAAAAATATAAAAATAAGCTTGGTAATAAATAATAAAATGATTATAATTATTTCGAATGTTTCATAAAAACGTTGTAAAGCAATTAAAATAGAAAATCTCGTTAATTATATCTATATTAGAAAGTTAATCAGTGTGAGGTCGTATATTTTTCTCTTTGTACAGAAACTGCGTACATGTTTAAGTTATCTTTATTGTATTAATGCAGCAGTTATAGTTATTTGAATGGATATTTCTTGCAGTGTAGGCACCACTTAACAAATCCGTTAATTACTGCAGATCAACACGATGATGGCGCTCGTCTCCATTTCCTCTAGGCCTTTTAGGACATGGAAGCGGCTCTGGACTTTATCATTCTATACATTCTGCTTGTACATGTATGACGTCACATTTTCGCAATTTCCTTCCGGAAATAGAAATCTGTTCCGTTCGTTCTGAAAACTAATTCTCTCGCACATTGCTTTATTTTTCAATAAAAATACAATATAAAGGACTTGTCGCATTTCCATGATTATTTATTATTATTCCAGTGTGTTGATAATAATTGTTGCTGCTAGAAATTTAAAAATAGAATACTGCATCCACAATTTTCTTTCTTTGTATGTGTCTAACGTACACGAGAAGTCTTTAAAAAATTAATTTTACTGCGATTTCTAGTAGAAGATTATTAATTTTTTTTTTTAAATATATATATATATTAACTTTAATACTTTGTGATTCTCTAATGGTTTCTTAAGTAACTTTTGATGTTTTATAAATTAATCAGAACCTTTCAGTAAATATATTTTAGTAGAAAATGCGTTTGAATATCCAGACTGTTCTACAGTTTAAGCCGTTTAATTCAATTTAAATTATCGAACGAAGCTTGCATAATTTATATTTCCTCAACAAATCTCTCCAGATGTACCGTAAAGTAGAATTAAAAAAGAATCTCCCGCTTATATAAATAGCTATTTAAGCCAAGACAATGCGAACTCGAGTCGGTTTTTCTAAGAATAAATTCAACTTTTGCTGATTTCGATGATCGAAATGATTAGTCACGAGCGAACGTGTCAGAATGCCAAGAAGAGTGTAGAGAAAATCTTCTGCATCGCTAATCTCTTCTAAGTAAGAGTACCTCAAAGCAACTCTGTAATGACTCTCACACCAGACTGATTGGTAATTATCGGGATAAGAATTATTCACAAGCTCACAACTTTGCCATTACCTGTGTGTGTGTGTGTGTGTGACATTTACAAACTAGTTATTTAAACAGGTGCAATTTATTCTTTCTCAAAATCTAGTTTGTTCAGACGAGACGAAGCGTAATTTCTGTTCAAATTGACGTCGATGTGTACGTTACACTATGCTCCAATGAAAAGTAGGCAGCTAACGCAGAAATGGTGTGGAGATTGACGTTGCGGAAAACCGAAGTGAGAAGCTCCTGCTGCAGACAACTGACAGCAATGTGCTGTTACATAGATTGCTATTGAATGCCGTCCTCCCAATTTTATGCTGACAGATCGGAATTAAATTGAGCTAGACTCTTCACTTATTGTCAACACAGCCTATTATTTACCTTTTTCATTTTTCATACATTCGACTGTATCGATTAGTTCTCCTTGCACCGAAAATAAAGCCCATCTTTCTATATAACTTCTTTTATGCGCGAGATCTTCTTATGCAAAATTAATTTACGGATATTTTTAACATAACTCGAACGTATTCTTCGCATAAAACCGTATTAAACTATTATAAATTCCACGCGATTCCTTAAAATATTAAATATTTTCCCGTGATTATTCGGTCGGGATTTACACTATAATTTATAAATTTAAATGCTTAGAAATCAATAAAAATATTTAAAATTTTAATTATATGAATTATTTTTTCAAGTTTTTTTTTACACGAAAATCAATAGTATTGTGTGAGTACTTATATAAAGCTGTTTATAGTAGAAATTATTTGTCTTTTTTATAACATATCGAGAAGTTCAATTAGTGAAAAGTTAGTTTCGTGATATAAAAATATTACGAAAGTCATTAAGATCGACTATAATCCTCAATTATTATTATTTTTTTATTTTATAAAATAACTCGATACACATCATTACTTAATCTAGTCCTATATGAAAAAATAAAGAATGTCAACGAAATAATTCAAATTTTAGAAAAAAGAAAGATAAGAATTTATCCATTACAAGCAAATACGGTAACCTGAACAGGTATAATTGCTTTATTGATCCATTAAAACGCTGGCAGAGCTCATGCAGTGCATCAGAAATAGGTTTTTTTTAAAAAAATATTTTTTATATGAGGAGTTAGGTTGTAATCCGTGATGAGTGATGTTTGTCCATTTATTAATTGACAACGGAAGCAATTAATGACCATTCTTACTGACAAAAGATTCTCGGAAAGGAAAGAGAGGAATTAATTATTGAATGTTGCAACTTCATCTTATCTATTCATGATGGCGAGCATTAGAATTGGTAAAAATAAATCTGCAAAGAATTCCAGCTTTAGTTGTGGTTCTTGACAAACTCCTGATGATAAAAACTACATAATGCAACTTTTTATTTTCTTATTTAACTATCTGCAAACTTTATTTAGTAGATTCCTGTCTGAGATTTGAATTATGTTTAATTATTTTTTATATTATGGTATTACCGTTGCGATAGAGTGTAAGCGAAGAGGTCATTTCCTTCTAATTTTCAACACATTTACAGGATTCTTTCTCTCACGAATTCTCCACCGAAAGAAGTAATTAGGAAATTATCATTCTTAGTGTTTAAGTTGTTCGAGAACGAAATTAGAAGGACGAATAAATTAAAATAGTAAAATCGTTAGAGAATAAAAAAAAGAACGAAGGGAAATGTATGATGAATATAATAGCAAGATAATTCGGATGAATAAAATGATAAAGCGGAAAGTGTTTCTTAAATGACAACGAAAGAAATACGCAATAGAATAATGAAAAATGACCAAAGGCAAATTTGAATAATTACGGGGATTGGGAGAAGAATGATAACGGTAATGAAAAGAGTCGAAAGAAATATCAAGGTTGGAGACTACTTACGAAAAAATTAAATTAAGTATAAACGAAGAAAGCAGGAATTCGAGATATTAATTACAAAATTTCAAAGAATAAATGCATCTCTGACTTAGCAAAGACGAAATTCCAGTTATGTATATATAGATACGTGTGTGTATATATTTATCACTCGCTATTTTATCGCATGACTTGGAAAGAAATAGAATTATAACGCTGTTTAAATTAACATTAACAACCCGCGATGGGTGAAAATTCGCTTTATTTGTTGCGGACTTTGGCCATCGCTTATTCTGGGAATCGAAAGTAGTCATAAAGTGTTCTAGTTGCGCGGAAGTTACTACCCCTATTGACCCTCGAAGCAGAAAAAAAGAGACTTTCTCCGGTGACGTGATCGCTCCTTAGTTCCGTCATGGTATTATAACACGCAACTTGCAACTTGTTAAAAGGAAGTATGACGGAGATGCAAAGTGAAAATTGATTCTCTAGGCGCAAATACACGTGATGTGAGACAGTCTAATTAAATATTTCATTTAATGTCAAGTAAGATTAGAGAGATCCATGGCATACGATAAAATATTTACTTGGTAATTATCAATTTGTCACCGAGATGATGGAGGAACTTGATGAATTCGTTAGGACGATATTTTTAGCATTGGAGGATCATTTAGGTTATTAATATCGCCACTCTCTTTGCTATTTTTTTCTAGTCTAGGTGAACAATAATAGAATAATCCTTTTGCTAAACAAATTAAATGACATCATTGTCAAATTTTCTAAATGTTCAAACTTTGCAACCTATTGGGAGGCGTTGTTTTTAATTTGCTTGTTTACTTTGTTAATGAGTGGTTGGACAAAGAAAATTATTAATTAATATAAAAATATTTTCTCGTACAAAATGAAAATGTGAAAATATTCTAAACAGACGTCTGAACACGTTTGAAATAGAAAGATATTTCTTTTATGGAGCTTACGAAAACCATTTTCTCTAAAAACATACTTTTGATATAAAATACGAATAGACAATTCCATTAAATAAATCAATAAATCTTTAGCATCGTCACAATGTAATATTTCAAAATAGTATTCGCTTGGCTTAACGAAAGATATAATATTTTTATCATCGGACTTTGTCGATGCTCGTAACTTAAAACTCGATTGTGCAAAACTTCATCTTGTTTGAATGCTTAATTTTATGATTCATTACCGAGGTTGGAAGTGTAGACAGATTTTACTGCATCGGCCAACGATTTTATAAAGTGGAAAAGAGACGTAAACTCACTATATGCAGGAGAAGGAGAAGGAGGAGGAGGAGGAGAAAGAGGGTGGAAAAAAGAAAAAATAAATTAGTTTGAGAAACGAATGCGTAGTCGGAAATACATGTAGAACTATCAAAGTTGGACTTTGTCCTGTACCGGAAACTCGGTGGGATAAATATGGATCCGAGGAGCGGTTCTTGGTCGGCTTGTCATCGCGCAACCGCTTGGACCTTCCAATTATATACGGGTGAGCGGAAGAGGGAGGAATTAGAAGGTATTTTTCTCCATCCCGCTTTCCAATTTCCATTTAAAGCAGGACAGACGACGAATTTGAATACGTGAGCTGAAGCAAAGGATCTTTCTAATTTTCTTCCGTCTACATCAGGAATTTCTCTTTTCGCTCTGTCTGTTTGCCTCTCTCCAACTGAAGAGCTGTTGGATGGAGTTACACACTTAACGATTTTTTTTACCCTGCTCTTGTAACAATAAAGTACCAAAACTTTGCTTCTTATCGTAGCTTATATAATTAAAAATAACTTTCTTGCTTTGCTCTGTTAATAGGAAAAGTTTAAAAGTATTGTCCGAAGTAAATTCTTGAAGAAAAAGTACTCCATAAACACTACTCTAAGAATTCTTGAATAAATGTATCTAATGCTATTCATTAAAAAGAATTTTTTTGAATCGAAATGGTAAAATTTGCTGCAATTATTGTAAAAAAATATAGCAAATTTTAAATAAAATAATATTTAAAAAAATAATAGTTGTTTGTTGCCAAGAAATTTCGTAGCTAACCTCAATTGGGAAAAGAATCTTTTGACATTTTGCAGTGAATCAATCACTATATGTATTTAATTGCCATTGTTTATAGCCACTCACCGATGGAAATCGATGAGAACTGAAGATTCATGATCATTCACGTGATCACGTAGTTATGGCAACGGAAAGACGACTCACGCAACTGACCTGAGTTAGGAAGGACCCCCAGCATTCAGAATCCCTCGAAGCGAAGGATTTCCTGATCAATAGTTAGAGAAAACGACCAACATTAGCCCTAATTCCAACATTCCAAATTCCTTCTCTTTTATCTTTGTGTTTAGGTTTTTCTGAGGTTAGAGGCTAACAAGAATTTTTGTATCTTTACAAACTCCAAGTTAAAAGATTTATTCTTCTACTAGCATCGTCTTTGATGTAAAAAATTACTACTAAGTTTTATTGCTGTCCTTTTAGATGTGTTAGAGAAAGTCGAATTTAACTCGAAATTGTTAGAGCAATAATAAGAATTGGAGCAACGTTTTAATATAATTAAACCTATATAATTTAAAGTAGTAGTAAGTTATAAAGAAAAGAAACAATTAAAGTGATTGGTTAATATTTCTTCCTAGATATCAGTTATTTTGATGCCTTTCTTTTACATCTCAATCCTCGATAATAATCACAATAGTTCACCAATGTATAGGACTTAATCTTATTATCAATCCAATGTGAACTGTTCATAATGTCATAATTATTGATGACGTCAAATCTGCCAGGAAATCATGCTCAATTATCATGCACATAACTTAGTCTATAGTTTAGTGATTTCAAAGCAATGTAAATTTTGGCTTTTGACTTTTATTAACTCGATAAATATTCAAATTTTCAACTTGGGATAAAATTGCATATAAAGTTTCCAGCTGTAGAATGCAAATGAAGAGTTTAAATATACAATTAAATATTTGCATAATAACATTTTTAAAAACTATTATTGTTTTATTTTAATCGAGTTACGTTAGTTTTAAAGTAAATAGTTCCATTATTATATCTAAAATAGAGTTAACTTTTACATACAATAAGTTTTGTATCGAGAATTAATTACTATTAAATTAATTGTATAAAAATTGATAAATAATGCTTCTGTTATTAAGGAATTTTATGTAGAATATGCCATAGAATCTATATAGGTCGAATTATAACAGTTTCTTAAGATTCGTGCAAGATTTAGCTCGTTTATAACGCTGTATAACTAACAGAAGTTATATAAATTCGAGGTGTATAATAGTGAGGAACCTCTATAGAGCGAAGCCACAAAACGATCCATTGAAGCGCTATAGAATTTATGTAAATTACGAGTTAACGCTACGATGCTAAAGAATCTACATAGATTGCAACTATCGAGAGTTAACCCATCTGTAACGCTATACTCTCTACGTAGATTACATCTATTAAAAGTTAACTCATCTACGATGCTATTAGATTGAATGTATTAACAGTTAATACCATTTATGACGTTATAGAATGCGTGTATAACTATAAAATGAAGGAAACATTAAAGGTTAACCCCCCGAATGTTGTAATTTTAAATAAATCATAGGGATAAGACACGTAAATGATGAAGTGCAATGGCTGTGAGCGTATCAGTGAAAGCATCCAAGTTCTCGTTCACTAACGAGTGTACCTGTCGTTCTTGCTTCCACAATACTTTAGAGAGAATGGTCCCTGGAGCGTCAGAAGGGATTCTGCATCGTTGTAAGGTCGAGTTTTGGTGAGACTATTGTTCCCGTCGGACTTGGGTTGTGAGTCATCGCAGGCCAAGACCACCTGCTTCCTCTCTGAATCAGCCAACACGAAATCATTCACCGAAAATCCGGTACGGAATAGCTAAGATTTATTCACAAATATCAACCGACTAAAACAAATTAAGTATCATTTTATATCTTAACTGATCGATAATACATAGCAATTTTGTTACGCAAAAGAAATTTACCGCCTCTAGAAATTTAATCTCATAATAATAGATTTAGAAGAGATTCAAAAATTTTATCGAGTAACAACTACTTTAATGGTACTCCCTCGCTACACTATAAGGAATGGAAAAACTCAGAGATTTATCCCATTTTGTAGTCAATTTTTAATATTATTACATGGTTATATTTGTTAGTCGATTAATGAGGTTTATTGTTGTGTGTGTGTGTGTATTTTTTTCTATGTTAGTGCTGGGATACCGATTGAATGGCATATCGAGTGTAAATCTAATGCAATGTGTGGTGAGTCAGGAGAGATTTAATAAAAGGTTGACCGAGCAAGAAGTAAAGATGTAACTATTCTTGTAACGTGAACTGAGTCACATTCGAGACAACCTTCACCTTTTTTTTCTTCTTTTTTTCTTCTTCTTATCCATTGCTCCAGTTTAATCCCAATCTTTACTTTAAAAATCATTCTTGTATCCATTATATATAAAACTACAAAGAAAATTCTTTATAATAAATGTTTTTTTACATCTCTCCTAATTAAGTGAAAAGAGAACTTTATTATTTTATTTTTATATTAATTTAATTTTTATAAAATATATAGTAAAAAAGATCTGTGTTTACGCTAGAAGTTGTCTAGTTTTATTTATATAAATATATGAAGTCGTAATTAAATTTAATACTTTTTAAAAAGACATTTTCGAATAAAAAGAAATATAGTTTGTTCAGAAAAATAAAGTCGTATTTTCTATACAAATTCTTGGAATTTTATTCAATAAATAATTCGAATATTTTTGACGTAATTTGATCAAAAGACGTCTTTCCAAGAAAATTTCAAAAATTTTCGAAGGGAAAAGTGGAAAAACGATTGGATTTTTAGTGATAAAAAAAAGTATACATAGGGCTTAAACTTATTGAAAATAAAAGCACACTTTCAATATTATTACGAAAACATCGAATGCCATAAATAAGATTGTGAAAAGAATTAATATATAAAACAATAAAAGGTCATAAGTGCTTAAGGTTTGCTTGTCTTTTATTGTCAGGTATAATATTTCATGTGTTTAATCTTTCTTGCAATATATTTTGATAAAACTACAACGTTGTTTTTTAAAAATAATAAAAAAATTTCTTCTTCGGGAGACATTTTTTTTATCTTGCATTGTAAAATATTTAATATATACAATCGTAAATTCTGTATTTATTCTGGACGTATCGACTAATTTTTTGTCGTTTTTTTCTTTATTTTGATAAGTCTTTTTTTTATGATTCCACAAGTGATACTTATTAAATATTTGTCATGTCATATTTTCTGTATTTTCATTTTCTTGGATTTTTATGATCCGAGCTGTAAATTCTTTTGGATTTCCACCGAAGAGAAAGGATTTATAGATTTATGTCGTACCTTATAATTTAGATGTAGTAATCTTATACACGTTCAATTTTCTATCACGTAAACTCTATACGCTTTACACGATATTTATCTTTAGAAAATAAAAGGTTTTATTTACTGGAATTGATAGGTTGTGGCGGTCATTTAAATTCCTTAACGGTAACAAATTTTCTATAAGGTAAGATGACGTCATTTAGGGGTCATTGACCCTCTGTTCTGTGTTTCTTTCCCGCCCACTTCATCGATCCCTTAGCTTTTCTACAGTCCCTGAGGGAAGGACCGTACGCGTCGCCTTGTCCTTCCTCTCAATAACTACTTTATCACCAATGTCGCCTGTATTTTTGTATCCAAGCCAAACGACAGACAATAATCGATTCTTATTTCCTTTAGAAATCAACAGAAACGTTTGGTTTTGTATTGCTTTTTATTCATTCTTCACCTCGTCTGATAAAGTGTTAAGCAACGAATCTTACGAAAGCTTCTTACCAGATTCTGCACTTGACAGCTTTCCTCCTCTCGACTAAGCTGCACCACTAGAGTTAGTGATTATTTTTAAGAATTAATGTAATCTTTACCGTTCTGTTACACTTTCTATCCGAGATAAAACATGGAGATTGACTGTCAAGAAGGATATTTGCATACAAGATGCACAGTTTTCAATACTAAAATCTAAGTTTATCCTAACGTTCTCGTTCTGTATTTTATATCTATTATTTTATTAAGTAAATTTTATATTTAAAATGTAAAAAAATCTTATAAACAGAATACAATAATGATGTTAAATATTAAATTACTCGGGAACTTTAAATAAAAGAAGTTTGAAATCTCCGAAAAATTATCTCTTAGCTCAAAGTTTTATTCATGGATTTCGCATCGAAATTTACTGTTTTTTATATATATAGATATATTTTTTTTTTCGTATAAGAAACTGAAGTAGAAATCGGGATATTGGAGGATTGCATCGATATAAAGAGGTGTCGATCGAATGATAAAATAGGAACTGAATGTATACATGTAAGCCTAGAAGGAAAGTTTGGTAGAAAGAGAGAGAGAGAGGAAAAAAGTAATTGAATGGAAAGAAACTAATGTATTGAATCATGTTTATCATTTGCTGTGAGAAAATTTTTAACGGTACCTAATATATAAATGATACAGAGGAAAGAAAGTTGGCTTGTGTAATTTTAAAAATCACAAAGTTTAAACGTGTTTTAGAAGTTTGTATCAAAAGTAAGATTAGAATTTATCGAAAGTAATAATTTCTTAAAAGTTTAGAACTGACAAAAAATTTACACTTAGTATTTTAAACGATCATTTTCTTTATACAAGAAGTGCTTAATGGATAAGTATATTGAACTCCCCCCTTACTTCTAAAGTATCGACGATAGATATATTTAAAAAAAGAATTCTCTTTTGTTTTCGTTACTGAGCTTAGATAATTTTAAGAAACCATAGTTTGAATAAATGAGTGGGATTTTCTGCCAGAATTCACAGTAGTTGTTGATCTCTTGCATTTTGCTGTGATCTTTTAATGACAGTTTGAAGCGTTAATGCATTAGTTTATACAAAGGTGCAATTCCTTACGCATCAAGAAGAAAATACAAAGAAAAGACAAATAGAAGAATTCCCTACTATTAGAAGCTGCTAGAATATCGTCTAGAAACACGGAAAAAACTAAACGACTGTTCGTATTTGAAAAACGAATGTTATAAAAAAAGAAGAAAAAAGACGGATTATTAGTCTTGGAGACCGTAATTCTCTGTAAATGATTCGATTTTAATGAAAAATTGATATTCTGTTATGATAAGAATCCACATCTTTTTCATCATTTTAGTCATATTTAGATATACCAATGTTACTTCTACAGCCTACTGCACTCACTAAGTTGATTTTCACTGCAATTATAAACAATTAAAAATAAGAAATTTCCTAATTATTATGTACTTGAGAGTTTTTTTTTTAAAAAAAAGAGAATTTTAAAACATCACCACTCAAAATTTAAAAAAAATTGTTTATAGCTTAATCAGCATGGTTAGAATTGGATTTAGAAAATGTTGTATGTGCTTGTCCTTTTTAGAGGGAGGTCAGAGTGTTGATACCCTCAATTTCTATCACGATACAGTAGATAAAGATTCGATTCAACTTGATACGTCACGCTCGACATCGTGACGTGATTCACTGTCACGTATCTCACGCAGGGCGGTGTCCGTCTTGTTAACACCGCGTTATCCTATCTTGGGACATGGCGTGCATCGCATGATCGCAATTGTTGTGACCTGCATCCGAATTTCCCTGTCCACAGGTAATATTTTACAGGTGTGTGTCATATATGTAGATATCCCCATCCGAATGATTTAATTCAGACATTTATAACCGTTTTTAACTTAGCAAGCTAACCATAATTAGAGGAAAGTAATAATAGACTCTCTGTTAATATTAACTTATAATTTTATATATAATTTTTTTCCCTTCTGATTAACCACAGTTTATATATGCTTAATGTGTTTTCAGTATGAGATTTGAGCAAATAAATAATTTTTTTTTTTTTTCCTACTGTGTTCCTTAGAGATATACACATATAAACAACAGTAAACCTTGTTAAGGTGAAGTGCTCTATGGCTAGAGGAGCATTAACCTATGTACACATTAAAGAGCACGCAGACACTTAGCTAACGATCACAACATACGGGGATACATTGCCTTAAAGGCAAGTGGAAAATCCTCAGCCACATCACGAACTAACTATCTACTATATTAAGGTTGAACTTTACGTAGTCGAGTTTAGAATAAAAAAGTATCATTTTATGAGAAAATGCTGTTTACAAGCCATAAATTCAAAATTTTATAATATATCCTAAAAGCATTTTTCGCCAATATTTAAAAGAATTGAATTTTTATCTTAATAAAAATATTTTACTTTTACATTTACGAAAAAAAGTTTCTGACTCACTTTCTGCATGACTCATAATACTTTTTTTATTTTTCCTAAAATGAAACGAAGCAAGATAATAAAAATGTTAAATTTTATTTACAGATATTTTAACGAATAATTTAACACAATTCATTTATTTTTCTAAATAACTAACCGAAGAAGAATACCAAGAAATGTATTTTTAAACGAAGATAATCGCGGTCTATCTTTCTTTTTTATCATCAGTAATTTTGATAATTGCGAATATCCGGAAGCCGTTAATTTAACCGAAAATCCTATTCTTTTTAGTAATTATAAGATTGATAAGTGATTTTTCTTGGCTGAGTCGAACTGCAAAGCATCCAGCATAACTGACGATGGGAGATACAAGTCCATTAATATCGGAGGATATTTTCTCAAAATATAAGAAAAAATAAAAAGGGAGATAATTTATGCTTATTCTCGAATTGTAGTAGCTCCTTAAATAATTGTTCTGGTGTGTTTTGAATTCGTAACTCGGCCTACTTCCCCATACATTGTGCGACAAAGCATTGGGACTTGAATACAGCGGTCAGTCAGATAACAATAGACAGCATCAGTGGATCTGGGCCAAGTCTTCACTGAGTCAACATCCGATAGAAAAATTCAATGAGCTGTGATGGGAGTTTTTCATCAGCTTGTCCTATCATCACTTCATATCAAGAAGAAATTTTTCTTGCCAAAAATACACAGATTTATATTTCGATTTTTGATTATCGTGACGCTTTCTTTTATTCGCATCTCCTGAGATATTCTCATTTAAATAAGTAAAAACTTTCCTATCCGGATGAAGGATAGAAATAAAAAAATATATATGTATGTAACGAGTTTATATAACTTTTAAATTTATGAAGTTTTGCAAGGTTTCATTCATTCTGACTTCGCCTATTGATTTATTTGACGCCTTATTGATTACAACGTTCCAAAAATAATTAGATAAAAGATAGATTGAAGTCTAAGTTTGTTCTCGGAAATGTATTAGAATGCCTCACTGAAGCTAATGATAACCTATACTATGGTAAGGTCTATGGAGTTAATATTGCTCTCAAGCTTGAAAACTTTTTAAATAAGATACTTACAGAGGAATAGTTATAAACTCAATTAAGCGAACATTTTATGGAGTCTCTAACTCAAATTTCTAATCTCACACGAAAAACAACACGTGTATCTCCACATTTTATGTATTCCATCTAACTGGTTTTCTTACTCTATTAAAGATATACCATGATAGCGTACTTGGTCGTTTTATGTCATCTTCTCTGCTTCCATCACTGTTTATTACAGAACGAGACTGATAAAGGATTCAGCACTTGAAAAATTCATTATTATGTGAAAAATCCTCCAATTATTATTATATAGCTTACAGCGTTAATTGACTCCGGATTAATCTAGCGAAGTATTAAATAATTAGAAGCCGTTACGGGGAAGAAATTCTGTTTTTTTTATAATTTTTTTAATAAGTTTGAATCGTAAAATTTGTAAGAATGCAACTTTAATGGGTCGAGTTAAAAATATCAAAGATGTGTTTTAAGAGATACTTTACCTGTGCCAAGAAGAGAAAATGAAAAAAAATAGAAATAAAAAATAAAAAAAAACGGTAAAACTTTGGAGTGTTTCAGAGAAGAAAATGCAGTTGTTCCCGAATGTGTTTTGTTATAACATCAGTAAAGAGTCTAGAGTGACAGAGGCTTCATTGAAACTTGTGCAGGAACTCATTCAGCATTCAGACATCCACCATCTGGTGCAGTGTTCTGGGATTATTCTCGTTTGCGCGACGAACTGGAAAGAAGCCGATGGAACCTTGCCGATCTAATTAACCCCCGTTCATGATAGTGGTACTGCACTTCTCTGTCGTATTCGCTCGTGAGTCATCCACCGGTATTTGGAAATGTCCAGGCATTCGGTGTTGGCAGTGGGGATTCTAAATTAGCTTTATGGCCGTTGGGGTTTACTTCGTGACTTTGGCAAATACCTTGGGAATTGGAAATTCGAGGTTAAACATATTTAGAAACATTTACAAGACTGCTGCAGAATGGGACCTTCGTCATATTTAGTAAACCGCAAATGCGATTTTGATGGAGAACAGTGTGCTTCAGTCGATGCTCTCCTGTACTGTACCTTCTTTTTTTTAATTCTTTATTGGTTTTCCAACACCGCTTACTAATTCTAAATTATGTTAAAGGTAGTCATTTTCGCAATGACGCAAAATAAGGTAAGATATAATAGAGGGAGGAAAGTTTTGCTTTCTTTCATAAACACGAAACTGAATTAAACAGAAGGGGAAAAAATATTATTTTTTCCACTTTAAGAAATTAAATTAGTTACTGTAGAAAAATAATAATTACAATTATATTTTTCTAGTATAATGTTTCTGCTTTACGTTTTTTCCCCCCTCCTCTTTCTTTCTCTCTTATTTCCGAGTTTTAGAATAATTAAACAGAATAAATAAAATAGTTTTTAAACATGTTTTTCTGATTAAAAAAATGTTTAAACATTCAAACAAATGAAATTAAGTAAACATTTTATAATTGCCACATGGATTAGTAACTTATTAAAGAATGAAAAATAAAATTGATAATTATATTTAATAATAAAAAATGATTTGAAGTCGGTTGGGTAAATGAAAAACTTGCGTTTTTTTCTTGTTTATAATGTCTTTTTATAACTCAAACTTAGTTTTCTCTTATCATATTTTAGAAAATAAATTAGGTTTGCACTAGTTAAATCTACTTGTTTTTATCTGAAGTTTGAGTCGCGTATATAAGCGAAATTTTAAAACTTTTACTGCCATAAAATGAATATTTATGATAAAACATTCGGTCCAAAATGACTGAGGGATGTCTTACAGTTAAAATTAAATAGAAACGACCTTTTTGGAAACTATATTTTTGAAAGTAAACACTTTCACCTTCTTTCAGTCTTATGACTGTCTTTGAGTCATCGGCCGATTTGCCACCAAATTGACCAGAAAATAAGTAGAATCTTTCTTATTTCGACGAAGAAAACACCTTAGTTTTTAAATTGTTATCGTTTTCTTGGTTTTTGTCTGTTTCCAATAGTGCTTAACTGTTTTCGAATTCATTTTATTTACCTTAAACCGCATACATTATTAATATATATATATATGTGTGTGAACTCTATTGATAGATGTTTTAAAGTTAATATTCTTAAAGAGGTGATTTTGATGATGCGGATATTTGTTGTCGAGAAGTGTAAGATGTGACAAGATCAAAATAGGGGAAACACGTGAAAATTCTTGGATGACATGTGACTGTATCTAATAGGTAATTGATACACGAAGAGGTTGTCAGAGGCAGCCGCTCCCACTTTTAAATGATAAATCTCTTACCTGTCAACGCAGTGTGTGTCAATTAATCATCGTTATGTCTCTTGTAGGTTTTTGTTTCGTTCACGCGAATTTCTATTTTCAATCTTACGTAGAACTCTACAGACCACGTGGCATCAACTTAGTTGAAAGCAATGTTGAAATCCCATTCGCTTTCCTCTTTGATACGGCGAATGCATCATTTATGATACTGCCAATAGTTATGGAGAAGAAAACCGCAATTCTCTTCTATTTTTTATATTCTAGACATTTTCCTCCCCCTCTTCCTCTTTGAAAAGACACAAATTTATATATATACACATACATACATTTAAAAAAATAAATAAATAAATTGTAAATCAATCGAATGACAAGCGAATTTATAGGTTAACAAAAGGAGAGAGAGAGGGGGGTAAAACAACAGATTTTCATAGCAAATTATACAACGAATAAACGTAACGAAGTGAAAGTTTGCAGCCATGTTAATTTTACAAAATTGGATGAGTTGTCATTAAACTTTTATTGTTATTTATTATTTTAAGTGGAATATTAAAAAAAAAGAAAAAGGATCAATAAATAAAATCGAAGCAATTTCTTTGAGTAGCCTATACTCGACTTGCCTTAACAGTAGTTCTTTATGATTCTCATTTGTTGGCTGCTTCGGACATCAATTTGTAATTTCCTGTGGACATTTATAAACGTGCAATTATCTAATGAAGAATAAATCTGGAATTATTTATAAAATGTAGATTATGTATTATATATATGAATATATTTAGCTACATATATACTATATATATATATATATATATATATATATATATATATATGTTATTTGGCAAGAGAGATCTCCATTAGGATGCTTTATGATTAATACTGCTGCCCTTCTGAATGGAATTAATGAATAGTTTTATGAGTCTATTTTTTTTCTTTTATTACTGGTTACAGAGCTGCCTGCACGGATAGAAAACATAGCAGAATACAGAATTTTTATTCTTATAATACACAATTTTGTCATTCTTTCATTCATAAGAATAAATTAATTGAAATGAATAACATTTTTGCTTACATCATAGATGTGTATGTATGTCTGTGAATGACTTTAATGAATTGGTTTCGCCAGTTTTTTATGAACAAATATGACTAGTTTCGAGCTGCTGTGATAAAAAAATATAATAAAATAGAACAGAATTACTCATATAATATAAATGTTTGTCATTTTTTCTCAATAAAATTAAATTAAATTACATTTTTTTTCTTCTTCTTCTTATTTTTCCGCTTCCATATTGCGAGAAGTGTCGACAGAAACGAATGTTTTATCTTATTTTAACTCTTATAAAAATTTTATAAATAATAATTCTAAATTTATTTATATTTTTATTTATTAAGCATTTTGTAAAATTAAAAATAGGCCCTATATATGTATATATATATATATATATTTATTTATTTATATACAAAAATAGTAAAGTAAAAATTAAACAATTTCTTAAAAAGAAATTCAAAAAGCGATTATAAAAATTGTAAAATTAGAATTTATTTCCCGAGTTTTAATATAAGTTTATAAATTAAATATTCTATTATACAATCGAGAATTTACAAATTAGTTTTTTAAGAAGCGGAAAAGATTATTGATTCTTTAATTTAATACCGGATTAACCTAATTCTTTAATATCATTCTCCAAGAAGTATGCGATTTAATAATTTATAAATTTTAGTCTTTCGATTAGAAATAATTTTTAAAAAATTCTTTCTAAACTTGCTATTCATTAAATTATATTATTTAGCGCGATACTTTTATAAAATCAACTTTTTTTTTCTTTTTTTGAAGCGTCAAAGTTTGTTATGTCCTCCAGTGGATTATGTATCGATGGAACAGAAGCTGACCTTTATTTAATAATCTTCTTTAAAAGATCTGTTAATAGTTGATGACTAATTAATATTCAGTAGCTGAAATTTTTATGTGCAGAAAGGATTTAACAACGTGTCACGGTGGAAAAAATTGTAATATCAATGACACCTTAAGTATAACGTGTTTCGCATCTGTCACATGAATGACAAAGCGGCGACAAAGTTTCTCGTGTATTCATTTCATCACAAGCGACAGAAGTCTCGTCTCTTCTACTTCGATCGTGGAAGAAAATTCGTGGCTGAAACCTTCATCCAGACTATCGATCTCCAGACAGGGTCTGCAGACAGCGCGTGTAGGGGGTTTCCCCGCGCCCACGTGTTTCTCTGTTTTTCTTCCACAAACTCAACCGAAATAACGGTTACCTGTCATATTTTGCTTATTCAATATCTGGATTCTAAGAAATATTCAGTTTTCTTGTTACCAAAATGCTGCATCTATGAAAAAATGAATAATGGATTGTATTTCTATAAACATAGGTCCACTGACTACATCAGACTTTGTTTTCTGTTTTTATTTTAAGCAGATTATTTTTTTCTCTTTTTCTTTTTTTATAGTAATAGTTGTCATCGGTTATTCTTTTAAAATTTACAATTCGTAAAGGAAAGGACGATAGACAGTTATTTTTAAAGTTGTGCTTATTCTTTGGACGAACAATTCTGCTTGTTTGGGATTTTCTTTATTTTTATTCCGAAGGAAATAAATAAAAAAAAGAAATGAAAATCGCGTGCATTGTGTTTATTCTATTTTAATTCTCTCGTAATTTATTTAAATTCTCATTTTTATTGATATCTTTCTCGGTTTATTAAGCGAATATTTAAATATTCTCCTCTGAGTTACGGATATTGTATCGAAAAGTGATTTAAAATTTCGTATGTAAGGTACTTTCGCGTTATATATAAAGCATGTAAACTTTATTTTATATCCATTTTTTTTAGCTTTCTAGCCTATTGAAAATCCCCTATAGACCTATAAACAGTTTTAGATGCGAAACTAGCACTATTTTTGGATGTCAGAAGCAGTAGAATATATATAAGATTTCTTCAGCTTACATATTTAGAGAATTCTGCACTTTTTAAAGCTTAAATATATTATTTAAACAATTGTTTAATATAGAGAAATATATTTTCAATCGTATTAAGTAGCGACGATAAAGTCGTTGGATGTAACCTAGATAAGCAAAGAGATACATTAGCTTATTACATAAATCATTGATAACATGTAACTGGCAGATCTTTAATTACATAGAAACGTATGTAAGAAAGTGAGGAAACTTTGTCGTTTTTCTATTTAAAATTTCGAATATTTTTCAATGTTTGTGCATAGGTCGAAAGCTCGAGAAGAACGTAAGAAGCAGAACTTGGCAACTAAAAAAAGCTTTCTGAAATTTTTAGAGGAAAAATGCGAGTGTGTGTGTGTATGTGTGTGTGTGTGTGTGTGTATCCCCCGCAGCCGTCAGGTCCCTGCAACGGGATCTTTCCAGAATCGATGAAAAGAGAAAGTGGGGAAAAATGATGTTGCCAAGGCAACCATCACTCGTGGAAGAAGTGAAGAAAAATTTTTTGCAGCCATTTTAGGGTTTGACTAGACTATTTGATTGCAATTGTACTGTTTTCTACATTTCGAGCTTGTGCAAGATAAATCACTTTTATCCTATCGGTAATTATCATTTTTCTGTTTAAAAATGATTTATTTTTCATTTTATTCTTCATTATTTTAAATCTGTTTATCTAAATAAATTGCTTTCATTAATAACTTTGAAGAAATTAACTATAAATAAAAATTTTATAATCTTGTAACAGTTAGTTTTTCTTCTTTTTATAGCTTATTTTTATATTGAAATATTCTTCATTTATTATACATTAATTTTAAAAAATATATACTTTTTAAACTTTTTTAATGTATAATTCCTTATTTATTCTATAGATTATAGTCTATACAGTTATTTACTCTTAAAAATAAACATAATTAGACGAAAGTTTTACTTTTTTACAACGAAAATGCATGATCTAAACGGCCATTTTTTTAAATTACTGCAATTTTAGATAATTGAAAATATATAAAAAATCACTAAGATAATAAAAACTATGCATTTTGTATAATTTTTAAATATTTAAATTAGAAAATACCTTTTAATAAAAAGAAAAAGAAACAACTAAAAAGCTTGATTTTTAAACAAAATTCTTTATTTAAAATCAAATATTTTACATTTATTTAATATTTAATGAATCGTACAGTTGTATATCTGCTTTATATACGTGTATAAGAGTATACACCAGCGTTTAATAAAGACTCAAAACGGCATTATTAATGCAATTACAGTTAATTAATTAATCACAAGATTTAAATAACGTTTTTGTACATGTTTATTGTGTCATATAGCCCTGTTATTATCTAAGAAAATCTTAAACATACACGAAACTAAGTAAAAATCTTTTATTTTTCTAACTGACAATCACGATTACTGATGAAGAATCTGAGAATGTCGTGCTTACAAATTTTCCAACGAAACAAAAGAGCAAAAATTTGTATTTAACAACCTTTTATACTAGATAAAATATTAAATTTTCGAAACTAGATACACTCGAAACTCAAATATATATATATAAATTTTTAAATCTAACTCGTCTTTAGATCTTAACAAGTATTATCGTATTACAAGCTGTAAAATATAGTTATCTAGCGTAAAGTATGTCTGTTCTCTGCAGGGAAAAAAAGGGGGAAAAAGCTATTTTTATGCGAATTTAAGACAATATTTTCCGCCATTTTTTTCTCATGAAAATTCCTAACTCGTCTTACATTTGAATTGAAGGATTGAAAAATCTTTATGTGGCTTTAAATATCTTACTAAGTTCACCTGGTGATGATGATGATAAAAAAAAGAAGTAAATTGTGAATTGAATTCGAGAATAAGTTTCCACATTCAACTGCTTCAATTTTTAATTGAAACTGGGTGAATTTTTAATTAAAAATTTAACACTTTAAGTGGCTAATTCGAGCTATTTTTCTTAATTATTAAAGTTTGTAATGATGCTAAAGAATAAAGAATAGTTAACTATGTTTGGGATAATCATCTGGTTAAAGATAATTGTAATTACTTTAATAAATTTTCTCGCCATTAAACTTTTATTAAGTATAAAAAAAAGTTATCTTTAATTAAGAATATAACTCCTTAAATGGCTAATTTCAGCAATTTTTTAAAATTAATTATTAAGTTTTAAAGCCTTGCTACAAGTAAACTAAATACCGAGAAAATTATCTTATTAAAAAGTTAATTAAAATTATTTTTAAGTTAAATTTTCACGAATTTCTTTTAACTACATTAAAGTTTTTTATATTATTATCATTATTTTAAAAAATGGAAAATTTCGACTGGGGAGAAGATAAAATATTAAAAAATATGATGATACATTTAAATTTCCAGATCTCTGCCATACTGTTGACCCAAACATAGAAAGGTTAGATCATCGATTTGAAGTATTTTCTCCAGTTGTATAATATTTCTATATTATATGGATCTAGCGACCGAACTTACATATAACAAATGATGCTTCTCGGTAAATGGATTGTTCCCAAAGTATTTACTTTATTCCGAATTGAAAAATCTCGACTAGCGACAGTCTGAATTGAATAAAATAAAAATTTAGGATTATTGATATCTGCATTTCTTCAAATCAGGTAAAAAGATTGGAGTAAAAAGGGTTTTTCCCCTGCAGAAAAGTAAAAAGAGAAAAGAAGAAAACCTCTTCAGTTGTTTGTATTAAAGAAAAATAACCACGGTATCGGAAAAGTACGAAAAGGAAAGGTTTTAGTGTTGGAGGAACAGTCCATTAACTCCGACATGGGGTCCAGAAGAGAGGCGTAAGGGACTAAATTGATCCCTTTGGCAGTATTTGTTATAGTTATTGACAGAGTAGGAGAACATGGTACTCTGTTTTTGATGGATGGATGTTATGTTGGCTGTCTCACTATTCCCTCTTACCGAAATGTTTTTGTTCCTCGGTGTGTTTGCTGAAAATCTCTTTTGCCACGATATCAGACATTGGAGGCGTTACTTACGAAAAAGCAGTCTCCTTCGTCATTCTTGCTTTACAAACAACTATTGCCTCTTCCATCGATCATAACCCAAAGGGGTCGAAAAGGTACGACTGACAAAATTTCCTATGGATTAGTTGGCTTTATGTGTTGGATACACCCGTTCGAAGTAACTGATATTTAGAACAGGGGTTAGAATTATAAATGATAAACAACTGGCAAATAACGCGACTATTGCTAAAAATTTGTGGAGTCGATAAGTCAGGATTGGAGAGAGACACGAAAAAATTTCTCCTTAGATCCTGTTCCAGATTACTTCAGTCTTTTGTCCACATCCCTTTAGATCAGTTCGAGATCTCCAATGTTGTTAGCAGCAACATCATCATCTGCCATTCCTTATTGATTACTGCTCTTGCTTGACCGAACGGCTCTTGTTTCGTCTTCGCATCAACTGATTATCTCTCAGAAGACTCACTGTATTGAATGAACAATCGAAAATTTTAAATTTTACTTCCAGTTGTTTTAGCCGGAAATTTTTAAGAAAACGCTAACAATTGATTTTTCTCGCTTAATCTAGAGTTTTAGCTCTTCTATAATTAAACTTTCCCATTGAATATTGCTCTTTCTGTTTCGTTTTAATTAACAACGTATGGATTTCACCAAGAAAAAAGTAATATATTCCTTACTCCAGGACTGTGATACAGGACTGTGGTCCGTTATCCATTTATTGTACGTGGCTGCGTTAAAAATGCATTTTAAAAATGTGAGAAAATAACATTTTAGTATTATTTCTAAAAGTATTATGTATGAAAATGATCAAAAACTGCCAAAAACTGTTTCTAAAAATATAGTTTTATTGTATTTTCGACCAGATCTATTTAAATTGTTTTATTAATAATAAATAATACCCAGGAACGGTTTTAAAATTTTATATAAAACAAAACCATTTTTCGAAGCAAAAATTTCGTTCCTTAATAAAAAATAGAGGTTAAAGCTAAATTTTCCAGGAACTTAATTGTTCTTTTTTAAACATTAGCATAATTATACGGATAATTATCTTTTGGATTTTCACATTCTGAAAGGAACCATTGCCAGGCTAGTGGATTCGTTTTCTCCAAAATAAAATTCCTTCACAGGAATTTAACAGAAAGTTCTTTGAAAGAATCCAGCAGAAAATTATAGCTTCTTTAATAATAACACGTCATTATAAACACGTAATTATAAACTAGATAGTAATGTATTATTTTTATAGGCTCTAAACACTAAAACATCGAAATTTTTACCCATATCCAAGCGGCCCATAAAAAAGAACTTTGATTAGATAAATAAAAAATTAAAGCTTTGCCGATTATTTTCTCTCGAACTACAAATTGGATTTAAAAAAGTTCTAAACTTGTTTCGGTTGGAGGAAAAAAAAAAAAAATAGTTGATTAGATAGTTGGATGGGAGTTGATCTGGAATTCGAACTTTCTTTGTCCTTCTGTAACAAACGATGTCTAATTATCTTATCTAACTGGCAACGAAGATGGATTGAAAAATTCAAATAAATTTCCATGACTTGATTTACTGTTTTGTTTCCCTTTAAAATAGTTTATAAAACAGTCTCTAGAATTTTTTATACGCCTTCCATTCCATAAAACTTATCATTTTTTATTACCAATCACCACTCTAAACAATGGATACAAGGCTCTGCAATCAACGTCGATCGTCTTTCTAAAACTATTCGCTAGAGTAACGCGATTTCTCTGTTCAAGAAAAATCGTTTTCGAGCCATTCAATCGATTATTTTCTTTTTTGTATTAGATAAATTGAGGACGTTTAAACAGAACATTCTGGAACCAACACTGTCTCTGTGATAAAGTCTCTCCTGCTCTCGTACACGTGTGTGAAAGAAGGAAAAAAAATCCTCTTATTGCTGCCTATCTGTTTATCGTAATCTTCATCATTTATTCATTACCGATATGTAATTTGTTAGCTTGGAGAAATTTCGGTATCTAACATAAAAAATGGTGTAAAGTACATAAAAAATGAAAGATTAATCGTTTAAATTAGCTAGTAAAACAATCGAACTTGTAGAATTTATGCAGATAAGTATCTCGTATGCTGACCACAGTGATAACCGGGATGATAGATGCTTGTGATATACAGTAACCGGTTCGATTCTCCATCCTCATCTGTTATCATCACATCTGCTGGTTTACGGTTAATCTTTTTCTTTATGCTTTTGTTAAGTAAACGAAAGTATGTGTGATTAAGTTATTAATAGCATTATATCGATCGAGATGTCCACTTGGGGTGGGAAAAGATGCAAAGGAGTAAAGATGCTATTTTGCGTTTCGCATTAGGGTATCTTCTGCGTGTAAATATTCGGGTCTGGCATAATGGAAGGAGCTTGGAGAGAAGTAGTATGCTTCGCTCCTCGATCCGTTTATAATTACAGGTCTGGATAAGTGGCGAGACGCACTCGACCGCTCCGTATCTCGACGGCAACTGTCGTTAATTTCCGCCATCGATCACGTGCTTAACGACCTTGGAACGATCATGCGGCAAAAGAAACAGGAAAAGAGAAGAAGGGGGTGGAAAAACGACGAACTTCGCCCGCAAATAGTGGATTCTTCCGCGCAATTTAAAAGAGGCCGCGGAGACAACCTCCTCGCCCTAGTCATTAACGTCATTAAGGTAGTGCAGGAATGGTTTTTATTGCTAGACTAACGCGATAGTTTGATATCTCGGGAACTGGAGGGAAAAATGGGGGTTTTTACCTCTACTTTCCAGTTCGTACAGATCTGCCGTATGAAGTAAGTACCGATTTTACTTACCTGAATGCAGACGTCACGTGTTATTGCGTGATGCTGCAAGCGTGAGTTGTTTCATTGAAGAAGAAGAAGAAGGGAAAAAAAGGCAAAGAGAGAGGGAGAGAGGGGAAAGGGTTTCGGTATAAAGTGAAATGTTTAAGTTTATAATTGTGTTTCCAAACGGAAATTGAAGTAGCTACGCGGATGATGTACTCCAATAACGTGAATTACTATAAATAGTCTGCAATAAATCTTACTTCGGATAGATAAACACGAGGTGAAAAATGTAGAAAACGATCTCTTAAACATGAAAAGATTACCATTTCAATGTAAATTTGTTAACACTCGACTAATTCCAGGGATAAAGTTTTCAATTTTTGCTTTATAACTATACTTAAAATACAGTTTGTTAATAGAAACTGGAAAAATATATTTACGTACTTTTTTATTTAATAATAAAAAAAGAAAAATTCGAAGCATGTTCCATTCGAGAAGTTCTATTGAATATATTCGGAGAATTAATGTACTCGTTTCAATGTGTTCGGATGTAGTCCGTTCCAAAAGATGCTTAGTAAGGTAGTTGAACTATCTCTCTGCTGGAAAATAACGATTGGTAGACATCCCGTAGCGAATGAAACACTCTGTCACCGTTCATCACACGAATTCACAGATGACATAGAGAAAGATAAGGAAGGTTGTCGCTTTCTATGATAATGAGATGGAAGAACTCTGTCAAACAGCACTTGCACCAAAGTCTGTTTTATTGAAAAGATTTGATCTTTCTTTTTTCTCCAATGGACTATATTGATCAGATTTTTCTTTTCTTGTTTTCTTTTATAGAAAATGAATCGTCAATATTTTAACTAAACGAAAGATCTACCAATTTGATTTTCCTAGAAAATAATTTATAAACCAGTGCGTATTATCTACGATATTGGAACAATGTTATTGCATTTCCTTTCTATTTTATAATCTCATTTAGTTATAGATATTTTTTATTAAATAAATTCTGTTTTATTGATATAAATTGCATCAATTGAAGGTATTAATTAATATTAAAAATGATCCATAGCTTAAACTCATTGTCTTCAACTACGATCAGTATATTACAAATAATATATTTTTATTTAATTATATATTTATAAAGTTCATCAGATATTATACACAATAGTGAAAATTCTGCGTGGTTCATTAATTATGCATGGTTTAATCGAATCTTTTGTATCACTTGTACACAACTGACGTGAATATACAACTCATACAATTGAGATTTATATAGTACAATTTAATTAAAATCTTTTAAAAAATCTATTGATTCTCAGAATAAATCTCTAATTAATCTCGAAAATTACCACAATAATATTAATTAATGGCATTTTATTTTATATTTTTTACGCTTTTCTAACAGTTTAGCATCGTTGTTTACGTTAAGCCCGATAGAACACAAATAAAGGCGTAAGATAAGTGGTGGAATAAATACAATAAAGCGATTGCACGTACCTAGTAAAAATGAATAATTATTTAATAATATCATCTATAAATTTTAAACTAAATTGATATAAATTCAATTAAGTTTACATCACAAGAAAAAAATAGTTAACGAAGTTCAATTCAGATCACGACGAACAGAGATTGAAGAAATTCTAAGCTTAATTTACTATCCGCTCGATTGGTATTTTTTCTTATCCTTCTTAATGTCTAGAGAGTAAGGAACACACGATTACATAGGATTAGTCTTCTAAAGTTTGGAGATAGAAGGACTTATAAACTACTCTAAATACCTCTGGAGATTTTGCTTTTGCATGCGGTTTTCTTAGTCTTTTTTTAAAAAGATGGATTTGAAGAATTTCGATCATATTAATGGATTAAAGAGATGCTTCAAAAATAATTTTGAGCAAAAGAAGAATGGCTTGATTAAACCTTTTCTTGCAACGCTAAAGAATAAACTTACAAGATCCCTTTTTATCTGGATTGTGATCTTTAGATTATTTAGATTGTAAGCTATTGTAGGCATCTACAAACAAAACATAATAAAAAACCAAGAGATGATAACAAACAAGGATGTAAAAAGGCGTAAATTGAGAATTAAGTGAATTTAATGGGTATTGTAAACTTGAATGAGCTCTTCGTTTGAAGATCCATTATAAAGTTTATACGTAATTATTTTTCTTTATTTTAAAAATATTATTTTATTAATTATTAATTAATTTCTATATAATTTAGATATGAAATTTATATTAGATGCTAGCGAATCGAATATCTCGCATCTTCTACATCTTAGACGATGAGTGACGTATATTTTAATTAATTATCATCATCATCATTATCATCATCATCACCATCTTACTTTAATAGTCATATTAAAATCTATTAGTTTACAAATGCATCTTAATGATCTAATAATAGAATTAATTTCAAAATAAATTTCATTTTCAAACTTCATTTAGAAGAGGAACTGACATTAAATAAGCTCATAATACTGACATATGAAATATTCTTTTATATTTAATTAAATGCATAATTTAATCAAAATAGAATATTGTGAACCAACAATAGAAAATAACAGGAAATGTTGATTATCTAACAACTCAAATTGTTGTTTTCTTAATTTAGTTTCTGCATACAATTAATAAAAACAATTTTATCTTATTAATTTTTGTCAGAAATTTATCAAATTTCGTAAAAATAAAACAATTTTCCATATAAATTATTCGTAAATTTAATTATTTTCTTTATGTAAAATTGCAAATATAACTTTTCTAACTCTCCAAGAGAACTCTTTGAATTAAACTAATTAAAACAAATTCTAGCAAAAGGAGAAGGAAAAGGAGATAAGATACTCGTATATAAGAATTTCTTATATTATTGATTGTTTCGAAATGTCTCGCGCAGCAAAAATTAATTCTATTTCATCATCATTAATTTCTGATATGAATTCCGAGGCTTCTTTGTTGGGATGCGCCTTTAACAACTTGTTAACAAGCAATCTGGGTTGTGGACCGAGAGAGGTAATTTCCGCAGATATTGTCGAAATATCTTTCTCGTGAAGTACAGGATGTCTTAGCACATCCTTCCTTCATCTTTGTAGAAATCACAACCAAAGTTAATCTTCTGAGAGTTCTCTATGGCATAAAAACTAAATAAGTTTTTTTTTTTTTTTTTTTTTTTTGTCCTCTCACCAGAAGCTGGTCATATGTTTAACTATTTCTTTTCATTTTATTTCTAGGTATATATAAATTTATCTGTTTATAAGCTTTAAAGATGATATAACATGTTTTTAATTTTATGTACGTGTCAAAATTTGCTAAAATATATTCAAATTTATCTCAAAAATTCTCCAAAATGCGGCAAGAAATAAGTCCTAATAAGTTCAAATGAACTAAAAACTATGTAAAAGAGTTAAAAATACAAAATTTACTTCGAAATGTTAGAAATGAACCAGACGAAGATTGTTAAAAACACGTAAATACGTCTACAAAATCACAAAAATACGTGTAAATCTACTTCAAGAACGATTAAAAAATGAAAAAACGATCACTTATTTTATTTTATTTTACGATACATTTGTGGAAAATTGCAAATGATTCCATTAAAAATTGACAACTGCACCCGCAAATGGAAACTTAGTTCCGTGTTGAGCGAAACTAAATCATTCGGGAATCCCCCATGCTGTGAATAGAAGCGTTAATATTCTTTGAATAGATAATTCATAATAAAGGGTGAGTTATGTATATAGACTAATAGATAGCAGAGAAACGCATGCCCTAATAGATCCTATTTAGATAAGGATCGATTTGAAGGTTGATTCAGGAGTAGGACCTAATGCCATAATATCTTATGAACGTGCTCTGCCTAGGAGATTATCCGAATGGGGACTGCTAGATTTATTTCAATAGCGAGGATTATTCTGATAGAGGGTTTTATATCCGACATAATTGATCGTAAAATATAAAATTTAAGCTTTAAAACTTCAAAACTGTAAACATATCTTAAAGTTTAAGTACAAAATAATAACAGTAACGTTTCAATTATGGAGCAATTTATCTTTTCCATCTTTTGACCGAAGAGGAGGGCGATGTTTACGTGTTTATTTGCTCGTTTTTTTTTTTTTGCTCTTATAATAAAGGTAGATATTCAGTATTTTTCTTTTGTGGCTATTTACATGCGTAAAATGCTTCGAGTCACTCTTTTCCATCATTTCGTTGGGAAACAACTTCTTTAAAAAGCAGCTCTTTTCAAATTCCCAGACGGACATGCCGCATCAACGTTTGGCTATAGGAAAAGCAAAAGAGATTTCCAAGTCACGACGGAAGAATTTCCGAATTTCTGTGGAATAAAAGAAAAACGAAATTGGACATTATTTGACAACAGCGGAGAAGCCAATGCTTCTAGAGAAAACAGAAATGTTTGAATTTCAGATGAATCGGATTTTGTCGTCGGTCCTAACGACGTTGATGCCGTGAGGAAGAAGACCGATCGGAGATGATGGGTTTAGAACTTGCGTCACGAGCAACCGTTTGGCAAATCACATGATATTGGTCTGGGATGTGAAGAATCTCCACGTATACAGCGTGTGATTTGGATAATAGTTCGGCAGTTTGTTGCAATGGCGGCTGTCCAAGCACTTGAACCTTTAACAACCACCATAAATATCTCTCTCCGTTTCATTTCATCTTAAATAATTTTTAAATTAATTTTAAAGCAGAAATTTCAACTTTTAAGATATAAAGATGTCGAGGAAGATGATAATAAAGATAGAAAAAATAAAGAATGAAACTATAATTAGTTACATTTTCTCACATTTGAATTTGTTGTTAGCTTTTATAATCGAAACTACGTTTAATTAAGCTCTAGCTGCCATAGAATATAACTCGTAGTTGGGGGAAATAATGGAAGAGTGTATAATTTATGATTTTATTATTGTTTCGGTTTATATACCAACGTTATTATATATACGACTAGGTGTAGTAGAAACTTATGTAATGTTAACTGTCTACAATATGATAAGTTACGTCGTAAAAATCAAATTTAGAATTGCGAATATTTTAATCGAGAAAAATGTTTTTTTTTTTTAAAAAAAAGAGAGAGAGAGATTTTTTAAATAAGAAAAGAAACTTTGAGAGTTTGAAAGATGATTAACGGCGCCATTTTGAGAATCGCGCCGATGGAGGAAAGTGGAGATGAGGGAGAACATCATTTTCTCATCTTAAGCAAAACTCATATCAAGGAGAGGGGTGGAAACAGAAAAAGAAAACGCTTTAAGGAGGGGAAAAGCTATTTGTTCTGTTTTTAGTAGTAATTTGCTGGTTCCGTGACGATCTACAGCTGACCAAAGTAACTATAAAAGACAAGGGGATTTGCCTGCAAAGTCTCCGAGTTAACACCACAGCCAACGACCGACGGAAAAACTTTGTCAAGTACCCAATAAACATTTGCTGTGGAACTTTAGGAACGTGGATCTTATCAGATTTCTCATCGTGGCTAATACAGTAATAGAAGAATGCTGTTTCGAGGACTCCAAACTCCTTCAAATGTTTCATTCGGGCCGGAAAACTACTATATATTTTAAGTTTTATTGTGAAAAGATATCGTTTCGGAATGTTGTGATCAAATCGACAAAATATATCGATATCATTGTGACTTTATTACCTCATTGGATATAAATAAAATTTCTCGGCCTATCTCCGCAAAGTATGCTTATGTGGCATGAATGGGATTACTGCTTTTTATGATTTCTCACCTCCTCCGACTCTATTTCCACACTCGAGATTCGTTTTCTCAGAATAATCGAGTCAGCGATTCCTTATAACTCTTTCTAAGGATACTTTAATGCTAAAGAATGAATTTTTTTCTTTTATGTATTAAGTAAACTTTGATATCGACATTTTATTGCCTAAGAAAAAATTTTGTTTAATGTATACCAGCCGTATCTCATTAACTTTAGTACTATAACTGTTATATATTATTCTGACCATAATTCTACATCTATGTACTTTATCTGCTTAACGTAAATAAAGAAATTTGACACGTAGGTACATTTATAATATGTGTATTTCTTAATTAATCGAGAGTTGACAGCAAAAGTTCCAACCTCTCTACTCCTTGACAGCATTGAGACAGACTAATAGATCATTAAAAATATAAAAAGTATAATTTGTTTAATAATATAATTTTATATTTCAAATATATAACGTGATTTTAGGATCTTTAGTGTAAATAGTTTATAGTGAACAGTACATTATCTGCCATTGTATCCATAAACTATATAGAGGATTCAGTAAACATAGACGATGCAGTGTAATCTTTTACAGATAATAGGCTATTTATATAATATACCATATTCTAGTAGATAATATTATATATATATATAATGTTATATAGTATATTTTAGATAATGTTAATATATAGAATTAAAGATATAATTAAGTGCATTTTCCTGTAGAATATAACGCAATTAAGCTAATCTATATTACAAAACCTATATGTATAATTTGCTATAAACTAGTTTATTATATTACTTAAAGGTTTATGAGGTTAGATACGAGGAAATGCAGCGGCGCATTATCCTATGGGCAAAAAGGGTAATTGCCTGGGATTCCCACCAACTGGGGATCCCAAACCAATCTTTTATAAGAAAATATTTCCCTGCAAAATTCCCCCGAAGAAAAATATCCGATGCCAATATTGTACACGGGCCTCCTAATTCAAATTTGCCTGGGCTCCATGAAGTTATAACGCGCCACTGAGGAAGTTGTAATTTTCTATCGAAGCACTTACAAAGTTCGATAAGGTCGAAGAAAGAAAGAGAGAAAGAAAACAAAAGAATAGTTAAGAAAAGTTTTTAATTTCGAAAAAGAATTATAGAAACCTATCAGATATAGTAACGATGTTTCCAGAAAAGATTTGGGAAGATTATTATAGGAGTTGTCATTTCCTAGTAAGGTCTTCCGCTACGATAACTTTAAGTGCAGCAAAGACAATCGGCAGGCGGAGTTTTATTTTTGTTATTTGTATAGGAAAGCCTTCTTAACCGGAACAGCAATGACAGCAAGCAGGACGTAAACATAAGGAAAGGGTACTATTTGCTGCGACAAGGGTGACATCTCTCAAGGAAAACTGAGCTTCTACTTGTTTCAGCTTTGACATTTATTGATACCTTACTGGACAGCTGAACAAGTTTGGTTGCACGATAGAAATGCTGCAAGAAGGAAAAGTGCTAGACAATGTTATAAGACAATTGTAAAAACAAGACAAAAGCCTTACTGTGCTTCAATGTTGAGGTTACTTAGTTCGATCTGCTTCTACTAGGATTGTTGATTACTTCCACTTTTGCCATAAAAGTTTTATTATGTTTAACTGATACCGTTCCAATATATTTTCAGATCTATTCCTTACTACTAAAGGCAATTAATGATCATAAATAAAGGAAACGATAGAAAAATCACCATCGATAAAGCGCTATAATTAATCATACGATACACATGATCGATCATCATCAATCATTAATCAGCTAAAAAAAACACTTGGTTTTTTTAATTTATACCATTTTCTCTCCGCCATTCTATTTAATAAAATAATGCCAACGTATTAGCGATTTTCAATTGAGTCTACCGAAATTTTGGAGTGTTTCTATTAAGTTAATTAAAGTCGAAAATTTCTCATTTAAATAATAGAAACTCTTATTAAATAAACTTCTAAGTACTTAAATTAAAAGTTTTTTGATACAATAAACACCAAAAATGTTGATAAATGTTACTTAATTATTGAAAATGCTAGCGAAGAAAGAAATATATGACCATTTTCCTTTTAATATTTAATACTCTAGTTTACTTTAATTAACTTCTTATAAGTTAGTAATAATTATATGAATGCTTAATTAATTATCTCCGGTATTCTTGATTAAAATTTAAAAAAAAATATATAAGGAAAAATGGATTAACCTTGAGGATAATATCCTTAAAGGATCAGAAACTTTAACTTATTTATTACAAACAATGCGAAGTGGTAAGCCCACCAGGAATATATCTTGATCTAATTTCGTGCTTTTAATAAAGTATAAAGTTATTATTCTTTTATAACTGCATCTTCTCTTATACTTTTATTATTAATATCGTTTCGTGAGATTTTCTGCCAAACTTTACTCTGTAAAAGAATTAATCGCAGTTTCCATCAAACAGTTAGAAAAATACAAAATCATCATCATCATCATCAACATCATCATCAACATCATCATTACATGTAAAGTTTTCGTTAGTAGAAGATTTTATATTTTGATAAATAGTTTAAACGCAAGAAAGAAAGTTTTTCGGAAACCAATTTCGGTAGTTTTTTTGTTTTGTTTTACGAAATTTACAGTAGCCCATCAATCTTCTAAATAGTACTTATGTGAAATAGGTTATTTTGTACCGTCGGTGTAGCATTAAATATTCATATATATATGTATATAGTTTAAAGTAACCATTAAAAGAGCATTATTGTTTCATATCATTTCCTTTAAATGGATAGAAAATTGATTTAGTAAAAATCATTTCCGTTTTGTCTGAACAGCATGGAGTGCGTGTTTATGTTCCACCATCTAAAATTGTTGTCATTCAAACTTGTACCAGAAGCTTGTTCATCTGCCGTATAAATCGTTGGTATTCGCTCGTTTCGTTGGGTAGAATATTGCTTGTAGTCATTAATTTCTTTTATCTCCGGACAAGCATTGTAAATGACAGAAAGTACATAGAATGTTAAATTTTCTACCGCCATTGTCTTATCGTTATACGGTAATTTTTGTTCCTTGAATATTCTTACGTATTGTAAACATTGACACAAAATTTTAATAAGATACATTTTTCCTCTTTGTTTATCGTTCTAAAATATAAACGCTTACGATTGTAATGTGCATGTAATGTAGAATTTAACGTAAAAATGAAGTCATTCCTTACTTTCTATGCTCTGTTTCATAACATATAATTGTACACAATTTCTTTAAGTTTTGAAACTGTACAACATAGCAAGCATACACGACATTAATTCGAATTTAAGATAATTTTTTTCGTGTCTCCAAAATCAAAATTCCAAAATTCGAAACGAAAATTCAAATTGTATATAATGAAAATTTATATTTTATTAAATAAATTCTTTTGAATTATTTTCTAATTATCGCCCATTTTTTCCTGGAAATCGTGTATTCGAAATGAGAGTTATTCTTAAATTTCGAAGTAATATGACATTATTTTACTGAAAATAATATATATACATGCCTTTCTTGTTATCTAAAACAATATTTGTTCACGTCTTGTTTGGTTAGTGGCACAAAAATACATTTTTTTTCAGAAATTTTATATTTATAGGAAAATATCTTATAAAAATACATGTATATTTTGTAATATATAACACATACTGCACTCATAATGCAGATTTTCTTTAAAGTAGAATAAATAAAGACTATATAATGGCAAAATTAACATTATATATTCTATAAAATAACGTATAAATCACAGAAAAAAAGTACGAATAAATAATACATAAATTCTATAGAAAATCCTGTATAAAAATAAAAATTCTAGGCTTAAATAATAAATAAAAATTTTAAATTCTATACTTACATTTCTATATACTATTTTAATATTATTAAAATAAAGTATTTTACGTAAAATTTAGCATAAACGAGGAAATAATACACATTATTTTCTTGTGGGAAACGTAAATCTCACTAGAAACGTCATACTTAGCGTTAAGGTAGACGTGGTTTTAGATTTGTATGCCTTACTTAATGCTTCTCAATCGAGATGCGGGCCACATTAGAATCAAACCACTAAAATAGATATAAACTTTCATAGAATAAAGCTCATTGCGGGCCAAACGATGGCGTTGTTTGAGATCTTCGCTATAAAATGAGTCATTAAGTTTGGTTATAACCTTTCATAAAAAATTGTTGCTATCAGAATAAATTTTAACAAGTTAGAAACATTCTAAGTCCGTATTAATTATATATAAAATTATAAATTAAATTATAAAATATGCAGTTTTATTTTCTAAATAACGACAATTTAATTAAAGATTTATTTATTTTTTTAATTTTTAAAGTAATTAATTCATTTTATTTAATCAGGAATAATAATAATAATAATTACTTTAATTTTCAAAAATAATAAAAATTTTTTAAAAGGATTTTAATTAGCGAAAACTTATTGTGTTAGATTTAACATATTTATAGTAATTTAAAGGCTATTAAAACAACTTTAAGCCGCTTTACTTTATATTTTATTTTAAATTTATGCAAAATTATTTTTATCTCTTGTCGTATTTAAATAATGATGATGGAATTAGCAGCATGCAAAATGTAAACCAAACAAAGTTTAAACAAATTATGAAATATTCTTGTTAGTATAATGAATTACATCGTTAATTCTTAATCCATTGAGATAAAAAAGAAAAAAATTGCCATCTTGTCATAGAATTTTATTTTTATGCTCTCAAGAGCACAAAAATGCATTCTTGTACGCTGTATGTTTTAAGTAATATACAGGAATAGGAGCATATACAGTGAGAATAACACAAAAAATAAGCTTTAATAATATACACGAGTACAGGAATTTATTTCTTTGCTCCTAAGAGCACTGAAATAAATTCCTCTACTGCTAAATTCCTGCAATTTCCGTGCTCCTATTTTTGCGCTTCCTTAACCCTATCTTAAATAAAAATATATATTTCTAATCTAAAATATTTTTTAAAAAATACCCTGTTATGTTTTTGATTCGAACAACTTTAACAAAATGATCATAAAGTTATGGTTCATATGATAAAATGTTTCAAAATTTATTAAATTTCAGCCATCTGCTATGATAATAAAAAGACTAGAAACCGAACTGAAAAGTTTTGTTCAGTTTTTGGACGAAATTTTAAGGTTTGGTACGTTTATAGTTTAAGAATCACTGACCAAAATATAAAACAAAAAATATAATGCAACCATTTTAGAAAATCAAAAGAGGTACACATGGCGTGAAAGTTAAAAACTTTTTTCTTCTTTTTTTTCCATAATAAAACTAGAATTTTTAAAATATTCTTAACTAGGATATTTTAAAAATTAACGAGAATTGCATAATCATAATTTAAATATATTATGAACCAGTTAAATTTATCGATTTTCCAACAGAAACCTTTACAATAAATCGAAATTAAATTAATAATTAGAATTAAAAGCTCTATTTTCATATAATTAATGATTAGTTATATATAAAAACACTATATAATTTAACAGAAGTTAGAAAAGATACGACTGTTCTGCCTGAATTTTATCCTGTAGTTAGCAGAGAATGCAAATTTCACGATGAGTGCTTGTATGCAAAGGGGCTAACTTCTCGGGAAGCATCTTTTATGCTTTTCAAGATGGCTGACTTGGCAACAGGAGAATGTTGCCTCCTCCCACTCACCCTCCTCACCCACAGTAGCCTGGCCTTGACTTTGGTTCGGCTTGGGGTGAACACACCGGTGTATTGATTGTCTGGCTGACGGCATCCCTCTGCTTGGACTGCTACATCTCTCTGCTTCATACTGTGCCTTGCTGAGTATGTGTTGGCGAATGACTCGCTTTTCGCTGTTGAATGCAAAGTGTTTTGCTTGCTTTTGTACACTTAAAAACTTTCCTTTACACTTACTTAATTTTCTTTGTCATACATCACGATCCAAATTATGGTAAAGCTCTTTTTACATCTGTCTCCTCTAACGCTTTTATAACGTATACGCTAATATGCATACGCTGTATTAATAAATAACAGATCTTTGTAAGGAAAATGTCTCCTAAATGGCTAATTTACGCTACAGAGAGTAAATTTAATGTCTTAGATAACCTTTTAAGAAATTATTAAAAAAAACGTAGATTTTTCTTTAACGTCTTTAATCGTCTTTAAAAAATTTAAAATGCACGATTATAAAATTTGAACTTTTTTAAACTTCTAATCGATATAATGTAATAAAAAAATACATTAAACAGTAAAGAATAAACGTATTACTCTGCTTATTTTCACCTCGAGAGAGTAAACTGGGCAAGAATAATGTTCATAAACGACAAAAGGGAAAAAAATACAGTAAAAAAAACATGGAAAAGTTTGAGTAATAAATTCTGGTCTAGTCCCAAGTTACATCTAACAGAGCTTAAACTAATAATAGTTAGGAAATGATATTGAATTTGAGCATTTTGTCGAATATGCAGTTTCAGAAGCGTCTAGATGCGAGCCATTTTCTGGAAAAAGTCAAATACCCTCCGGTATGAAACCAGCTTACCCTATCAACCATCCTTACTAATGTGAGTCACATCGCACTTCAGACAGAACAGCTCCAAGCTATTTTAATAGCAATCACCTAGCAGTGAATGACTCATGTTGACGCTGTTCTATCGGATGGCAACTGCGGTGTTTCTCCATATCTGTAATTTGTCATGTTTGTTCATTAGTACTTAGTCCGGAAAGAGATTTTATATCTATTCATATTTCACCTCTCTCTCTCTCTCTCTCTCTCTCTTTTTTTTTTAAATTCTCCTATCTTCAATCGCGGGTTATCCCCGCATTTTCATTAGAAATAAAAATAGAGAGAAAGAGAGATTAACTTATCTGAATTAAATCAAAAATAATCTTTTAATTTAGTTTTTTTTCGTAGAGGAAAAAATGCCAAATGATTTTTCTCCACTTAAAAAAATAGATTATTATTATTATGGTGATCTTCGAGGGTTTTTTTACTAAAAAATTCCGATAAAACTTTAAAAAAAGGTTAATGATATCAATCGAAATTTGTAAAATTCATTATCCGAGTATAAACGGTAGACGGTTGACGCTATTATAGTGCTTATTGTATGATACGGAATCACGCTAAAGCTTATATTGATAATTAAAATTAATATTCAAGTTGCGCTACCAGGCATTTCCCTCATTGTCCATGTAAAGTTTTAAGCATGCCCAAATAATGCGCCATCTGATGAAATATTCATTTAGTTCTTTTATCATATACAAGTTGGATAATCTAATTACCTAACTGTACAATAAACACGTTACTTAATACGCTCAACGATTAAATATCACATTAATTAAACATCAAACTCCAACTGATAATCGCAGGTTTTCCACATGAAAAGCGGAGAAACGATTCCATCACATTCGATACTCATTCAACTCTGAAAAGGAATTCGATAACTCTCTACGCCTATTAATACAATAGTCTTTATATAGTTTACTTAGTCCAATAATCTATATAGGCTATATTAATGCTAGTCTTAATATATTTACTACGTTTACTATTGCAATTAACATATTGTGATAATGCTATAATTTTCGCACATTTCACAATATATTATTCATATATTTAATCTTTCATTATTTACATATTTAATTTAACATTCTTTTATAATTTTATACGATATTAAAATTTGTTTAATTTATAATTCTGTAAGCTTGAAGCTATATATTTAAGGTAATTTTCCTATAGAATTGTTAATTTAGTTGAATTTAATGTTATTGTTTTATTGTGTTTAGTGATTTTAAAGCACTTAAACAACTTATACAACTGTATCCTAATATATATATATATATAAAGATAGGGAAATATAATTAAATATGTTAATACGTGTAAACAAGTTATACACGTATATCTACAGCTGTAGATATACGTGTATAATTTGTTTATACGTCTATATATACATGTAAATATACTTTATTATATTAAAAGACGTTTAAAATGATTTAAAATGCTTACTGTCTTATTAATTTTTCAAAAATTGTAAATTTATTAAAGCAAAATTCGAACGAATCAACATTTAATCATCATATAACAATTGATAAATGCTTTAAATCACTTTTAATCGATCGAGTAATAATTTCTATAAATATAAATTACGTAGATACGTAATTAAATATATGTTGATACTACATCAAAAGTAATTTTTAAAGAGAATAAAAATATAAGAAACGGCAGAATGTAAGTTATATGAGGGTAATTTTGCCAGAATTATATTGCACTCTATCAAATTCATTGGATAATTACTTTGTCATTTGTTATTCGGCAATGATAGATTAATTGTTAAAAGCTGCCACACAAATTTACAGTCTGGAGTTTATCAAAATAGTATAGTGTTTTCTTTTCTTCTTCGTTCCGAGATGCCAATTAGCGAGGGCTGCAAACTTATACTCTTCTGCACTGCAGTATATCGAGTAGGATAACGATCCTCAAAACGAGAAAACAAGAGAGAAATTTGAACCGGATTAAGTCTTCATTTAATCTCTGCTCGATGTCTAAACTTCTCAATCCGTATTTTTTTTTTCCTTCTCCTCCCAGCAAAAATCTTCTTTTATTGTTTTTTACAGACTTAGAAAAGTACATTTTTTTGTCATTTATTTAATGAGAAAATTGTGTTTTTTTCTGCTATAATAATTCTACTAAAATATCAATTTATTGCTTATTGTTTGAGGATTGAATTTCCTGTTAACTTATGCTAGTAAAGATATGACAGTTTTTATCTTAAACGTTTGGAAATGCGCCCTTTCGGAATCTCTACTTCATTTATCACTCGTGAGTTTCAAAGTTAAAATATTCCTCTGATTCTTTGAATAGAACACAATTTCACAATTTTTGACGGGTTATATCCTTCCTGAATTATTATGAAAATCATATTTCACACCGTCTTTGTCGACTTTCTGCATTTAGAATTTCAGATAAACTGTAACATCATTTTTCATTAAGACATATTTGTCTACGAATATTCAAAGCCTATTAGCCAATTTATGTGCCACTTTGACATTTTAAAATACGTTTTTTCGTAGACGTAATTTTAGAACAAAAGGAAAAAAAATACTGGAATTTCTTACTTACGAATTTTTTTTTCCTTGTCTTTTACGTGAAAGAAGCTTTTAAGACAGCACAGATTTATATATTATTATCTGTTCATGTTTTTTTCTATCGATTCTACTTTTTATTCTCGGAAACTGGTTTACTCAATCTATTAAAAGCGTTTTTAATAGCGCAATTCGTTGTTTTATGTCACTTCGCAGCTTTCATTTATGTTTTTTATACACTCGACGTATATAAAAGAACTCGAAATTTCATAAACTCCATTTTCATTGTGAAGGTGTCCTTCAATTTTTTTTTAGTGTTCGCCATTGACCTCTTAACCATCAACCGTGTACAATACGTAAACTATTTTAAATAAAATTTAAAAAAAAATACAATTTAAGAGCTTTAAAACAAATTCGAATTGCTTAATATTTAAAATAGAAAGTTCATCGTTTTTTTTTGTTTTACAAGTTAAATTTTAAAGTGATTTCGAGCTTTAAAGTGTGGACTTTTGGCACTTTCGATTTCTTAAAAACGCCATTATCTTGAAAGCACCGAAGGATAACAAATTTTAATGTGGAAGCCCAAAATGTAAACGTGATACTAAATTGACTCAATCGACACGTCTTCTGTCCGACATTCACTTTTACTAGTTAATAGGCTGTTTGCGTGATCTGCTTACCGAGTAAAATCTTCATCAATCCTTCCTGCGACTGTCAACATCACAACGATATAGCTAATGCTGGTACTTGAAACGCAAAACTTTTTCCCCTTTATATTTTCCTTCTGGCTATTTGCCTCAATCTTCTACCATTGGCAGACATCCTCTTACAATTGCGTTTCGTATGAACCCGTATAATTCCACTTTCATTCCATCAATTTTCTAAACGCAGGCTCATTTTCTAAACTTTGATAATGGTAAATATACTTCGTGTTGTTCGTTTTAATGTAATATCCTTACACATTACAAAATAGAATTAAAGTAGATTAAAAATCTAAGTAGAAAAAACATATATACAGGCAATGTTTTCGAATGGATAAAGATCAGTTCGGATTTTTTAAAATTTAATTTAAAAAATAAAATGAACGTTTTAAGCGTTAAAGATTGAAAAATATGAAGATGTAATACGATAATTTTCGTAATAAAATATACAAATCGCTGTAAAATATATTTATAGAAGCTTTCCTCTCGAAGAACCATCTCAAATCGCATTATTCATCATAATATAGTTACCGTAATAGATTTAAAACAGTAATTTACTTATTAATCTACTTAAATTACCATCCGGTAGAATAATTGGTATTCACATATCAAATTAAAACCAATAGTAGATTATAATATTTGATGGTGGTACGTGAAATAAAGTCATAATTAAGAGTCGACCTGATAGGTAAAGTAACACACCATAAATTAATTCATCTTAAATGATTGATGGTGTATACGATAATTAATCTTGACTTTCAAACTTTATATACGTATATATACATTGTAGCATTCCTTCCATGTTGTTGCACAATATCTAGATGAAAGGGACAATGCTTTGTTACTTATTCTTTCGCTAAACTTAAAGTAAGTTTTGGAACTCGAATCTTCTTCCTCCGCTTTGTGTTTACGTGGAGTGTCTGCGTATATCACGACTTATTTCCGAAATAGATCGTGGATTTAGGCGTGGTCCTATCAACCTGTCAGCTCGTCATTAGTGTTAGTTTGTGTATTAAGCTAGAAACTATCTCCACCCAACCATCGCAGTTAACTTATATACTATATCAGCTTAGCTGGATACCAAACAGAAACAAAGAAGTTTCATCTCTCTTCCGTTATATATGTTCTCTGTGACGTAAAATATAGTCTATACCGTCGCAAATAATATTAAATCTGTTATGATTTCCTTTCTTAATAAATATAAATCACTTGAAGTTATATTAAGTTATTATTTGTGGCATTCTTTACCTGGCTTTTACTAAAATTTGAGCATTCTTTGATGAATATTCTTTTCTCAAACAAAAATTAACTTGAATAACTGAAATTAAATGATTACTTTAAAAAAAATGTAAACTTTTTAAGTTGGATTTTTATTTAAATATAGTATAAAGCTACAATTATTCAAATTTTAATCGATAAACATCCTGAAATCGCGATCCATCCGCTTGAGAAATTAGGCTTCAAATTACACATATACTATTAAATATTAGTAACATATATTATTGAATATAGTAATAATCCGATAAGATAAATTAAATATAATAAATTAGTATAAATAATGCAATAAATAAATATATAATTTTAATATTATTACTATTGATAGGAGAAATTAATATTTACACTTTTACACTGTAATGTCTCAACCGGTGGATCGCGATCGCGGGATGATTTTTGTGATGAATTAAATAGTAGCGTTAAAGATAATTACTATATTCGCATTTATTTTAATTAGAATAAATATAACTGAAAAATAATATACAAAAGTAGATTAATAAATCAAAAATAATTACGTACCTGAATTATATTCAGTAAGAAAAAAAAAATAATTTATTTATTATTTGATAGAATTAATGTGTTACGTGTACAGTTTATTAAAAAACTTATTTTGTTTAATTCATAAATTTATTTACATAATTCTAAATTATTATAAGTTAAACAGCTTAAATTATTGATTATTTTATGTTTAATCATAATTATTAAAGTAATTAATTTGTCTAAATTAAAAAATGTAATTACATAATAATTAATAACTGATTAATGTTTAAATAATAACTCATCTGTTGTTGCATTATATTCAATTAATATATTTGTAATGTTTTAGTTTACACGATGATTATTTGCTGTTCAAATAACGATTAAAGCGTTAATACATTTTATAATAATTTATTTATCTATTTAAATCCTTATTAATGAATATTAAACATTTAATTATAAATTTTATTATTTAAAAAATATATTTTTAGTAAGTTTTACTTAAAATATATTTCTTTTTTATTACTTTTTTTAAATTAATTAATTAGAAAAGTATAGTAGAATAGGCAGTAGAGTTGATAGATTATTTGAATTTAAAGACACGATAATTGGTAAAATAATTTGAGTTGGATTCATTTAAACACAAAATTTTGTCTTTTTTTAATGTAACGAGTTATAAAAATCTCATAACATTAACCAGAAAAAATTATTAATTAATAACAGTTTAAAATATATGCTTTTAATCTCAAATTAATAGAGTCTTGCCCCTGTACATCATACTTTTCCCGGTAACAACAGAACTCTTATTATCAGGAAAAGTATGATCTGCCGGTCATCTATGCAAATCCATTCTGGAAAAAAATTTCGAATTTTTTTAGATCAAAAGTTATTATATACTTAATCGAGGCCTTCTGTCCCTTATCTTTTCATATCTGGTCTCGTCATTCATCTATCTAACACCGTTCTCGAGATTAAGAAAGGACAGACAGACAGATAGACGACGTAGATCTGTAATTTTTTTTCAAATTTCAGCCTAATTACAACGATATAACATCAATCAATAAGTAGAGATTTAGGAAATATTTTTTTTTAAAGTCTTATAAGGAGGACGTTTATCAAAATAAAGTCTTTAATTAAGAAATTTACAAAATTACAATTAAACAAACAAGTAAATTATTTTCTTTATTGTGTACAAGTAATAAATACATGTTTTATAATGACATATAAGGACATATTAAACCGACATATACATATTTTTGTGTACTTTCTCGAGTTTGGAAACTGCAAACTGATTACTAATTTCGAATAAATTTAACTCTTCGAGTACATTATCTTCGATGCTTAACCATTGTTCATTTAATATTATGCATCATAATGTTATTAAAAAGTTTTTACGAGAAAAAAAACCTTCTCTTCTACATTAGAGATGAGTAAATCGTCTCAAAATCATTACTCAAAATATCTCGTTATGGGCCCTACGCGATCCATAACGAGGTATTTTGAGTAATGATTAATCCATCCTTGCCCATTATCACTACCCATTACCCATTCATACATATATCCATTACCAAATTCGTTTATATAAATTTTAAAGACGTGCCCATTAATTGCCAGGCATTACAACACTCGTAAGGACTACAGCTTAGAATTATTATTGTTGTTGTTGTTATTGTTGTTACACAAAATTAGACCGATTGCATTTACTAACACTCTTATAGAGTCGAGAAAATATTAAACTAAGATGGAAACTAATAGAGTCGCTAATTTAAACAAGGATAATTAAGTTAAAAATTACAACAAAGCGTGGAGTGTCTATTAAAAGTGATGCTTTTCATTTTGCCAATTTAATTTAACAGCAAATAAAGCTCCAATTAAATTTTGATGACAAACGAGTGACGAAATGAAATGACAACAGAAATTCCGATTATTGGAGAAACTCATTAATTAAGGAATATCGCTTTGGGAATAATTCTGATTCAATCAGTTGCTGAATATGAAATGCTATGTTCGAATCCTGCAAATATACTGATACAGTTTACATTTACATGCTACAATAGAGCTATTCTAGTTAGATGCTTTTATTAAATTAAATTGTTTAATGAAAATTTTAAGGAAATATTGACTAGATTCTCTATCGATGAATGGGGGGATTTAAGGAAAATATTGACTTTTCCTGATGTTGTAGTAGGACTTTAAGGAAACTTGAATAGTTAACTAGGTTACGGTTACGAGTTATTAAATGTTGCAAGCAAAATATTGACTGATTGCTCCATTATAAATTATTGTTAGATTTATTAAAGATGATATCCTATTCTGAAACCGTATTAAGTTTGTATGGATCTAGTATGAAGGGTTGCAGAGGAAATCCTTCAAGAGTATTCCACGATTTAAAAAATTTCTGTTATAGATATCTTATTGAGAAAATATTGACTCGAAAAATATTGATTTTTTCATAAAAGTGAAGACAAAATATCGGATAGATATTCTGTTATATATAAGGATTATAAGGAAAATATTGAATACATATTATAAAAGTGTTATAATACAGTATTATTGATTAAATATTCTACTACGAAGAAATATTGATTCAGTTAGATTATAATAAAACAATTGTATAGAATAATATCGACTAATTCTAGGTTACAGAGAAATTGTAGACTTGATATTGATATAGAAGAGTTTTATGGAAAATATTGATTTGTTATACATTCTGTTATGGACATGTCAAGAGAACATTGATAGGTATTCACTAAAGTAAAGGTTGAAACCAAAATATTTTATAGTTATGTAAGCTTAGAAGTAAAAATTTTAAAGGAAAATTGATAAAATTATTAAAAAGTTTGAAATATTTTTCTATTATTGAAGCTTTTTTAAAACGCCTGTTATATAAAAATCATTAATGATGTTTTAAAATACTTCAAATGTATATCATTTTGTAAAAATAACAATAAAAATTTGATCGTTTACTAAGAATAACGCTATTAAAATTTTTAGGAAAACTTTAAGTAGACATTTTATAGAAGACCAAAGTAAAAATTTAACTGGAAATCATCGAAAAATGATTTTTTAAAATAGATTTTTAGATCGAAGTCTCTGTCTGAGAGACGATGACAAATGGGAGTTACAAAAATCGTGTTGTGCATAATAATTAAGAATAGTATTATAGAAATGGTTGAAGCGTGTTAATACTTATTTTCATACTTTTATTATCAAAATTTTATAGACTTTTTTTCTAACTTTTTTTGGAATTTTTTAATCTCGGATTTGAAAGCATAAAAATATTTCTCGGATATGTGAGTCTAACTGATGCGAGAAAATTCTCCATGTTTTATGCATAACACTACAAGATGAGGATAGAACGATTAAAAAAAAAAGAAAAAAAAGGAATTTTTGCGTTTCCCTAAAAGTAATAAAGTCGAAGAAAAAAATTTGAATTCATTCGAAAGACACATTAAAGCGTATATAAAAATAAAAGAATTTCTTACAAAGATTCAACGATTTTAAGTTTTTTCCCCTCATCTTTCCTTTTGATGAAGACATTATAGCGTTTTAAAAATTTACTTGCGGTTGACGTTCCCGAAAAAAAAGGCAAGTAATGTAAATATTTTAAAAAATTAGCCTATGTTTTACTTGTATAAACATAAATTTGCATTTAATCGCTTTATTAAGAAGATTTTACTTCGATTTTTGTTCAAATATATATATATATATATATAAGATTGGCATGTTTTATCTCACAGATTCTTATCGCGTATACAGATATATGTTTAACTGTAAAAAAAGATATTTCGAACGTATTTTTATATAAATGTATATATATATATACTTGTCATAAAGGCATTTTTATACGGAATATATTATGTAAAACGTGTTTAACATAACTGGAAGCTGTTTAAAAAGTAAAATGGAAAGGGGGGAACGTATAGGAGATGCGCGCATTTTGTAAACGTTATCTATTCAATTTTCAAGACATTTGGCCGTCTCCGTCTATCCCTATCTGGCAGCAATTGCGATAACAAACGCCAATCAGTTTTCTCCTTTCACTATGGCAGGTGTCCATCGAGAATCCGTCTGGAGCGATGCGGGGGCGGCGACGACGTCACTCAAATAGGAAGGAAGGTAGACTCCAAGTTCGACAAAAGACGCGTCGAAAATTACTTTCTTTTCGGTTAAGTCGCCAATAGCGAATTGATCTGTCGTGTGTATCGGAATTGATGTGAAGATGGGTGTGAAATGAAGAGTTCTGTAATCTGCTACTTGGCCGGGAAACACTCGCATCGATATTTCTGGATTTTATCGTGTTGCAGTAATAACATGTTGAAAAACAGTTATTGACAGGTGACAGGGCGATTTAGCCCCGAGATGTAGCTGTCTTCGTTTCAAACTTTTCCTCTTTCTCAACCCCCCTTTCCACTCATCTTTCTTCTTTTGTTTGAGAAAGTTATCGTTGAAGTGATGTTGGAAATTTTTAACACCGCTTGCTGATTTATGTTTTGGAGTAAAACTTACTATTTTATGCCGAGAAAAATTGAAGCGTTAACCTCATTAATAATAAATTTTAACGCGGTAATTAAGTTAACGCTCGATATTTCTCAATTGACTCGCTTGCATTTCTATAAATTTCGATTCCCGTAAAGCATTAAGGATAGGCGTACGATGAACGACTCGATAGTCGATTACGATTAAAATCAAATAATTGCAGCCATTTTCCCTTCTTTTATTTAGAAAAAAGTTAATTAATAAACTATGAATTTATAAATTTCTATGAAATCTGGTATTTTTTTTTTTTCCATCTATTCTCTTCAAAGATGAATATCCAGAGATACATTTTCCGAATTTCCTCCAGGGATCACGATCAACCGGTTTCAAAATCCTATCTTACAGGAGTTTTACAGTGTTATAACGATTACACAAATGGTTTTTTTTCTATCAAATCTATATTAAAAATAGCATAAAAGTAGATAAAAATTTAACTATTTATATGGTCTCTTCTAGTTTTTTCGATAGACTGTAATGTGTTCTAGATGGAATGTAAATGATAATAACGCAATTATCATTAATAATTAAGATTATATAGACTTTTTGAATAGTTACATATAATAATTCCTAAAAATAAACTCCCTGCGAGGCTCTTATTTTTAATAAACACGATAAATATCGATCGTCTACTTCTATTTACATAATGACTATGTATACATTTTAAACTTCGCAAAAACTTTAAATATATAAATTATGTCTTAAGAATTATATATTTTTATTTGTGAATATTCAGAAAATGTAAGCCTATAAAATTTATAATAAGCATTTTAAATATTCAATCAAAATGTATTCACATAATTCGTTTATTTTCGATCCAACGATTATTACTAACATTACGTTTATAAGCTAATATTTAAAATACAATTGTTAGAAAAATAAATATTAATTTTTAAATGTGTTATATAAAATAACAATTATTAAAATTTTATGAGAAAAAATTTTAAATGCCATTTTTCTAATCGATTAAAATGCTTTTATTCTTCGTTAATTATCTTTCTGTTCTTCCTCTTTTTATAGATCAGGAATTTATCTACGAAGGATAAATTCCTAAAGAAGGTTAATTATCTTAAACTATAAAAAAAATAAAGCTGATTTGTTATAATATTTCTGAATCAATCTCCAATTGGTTAGGAAAAAAAATTAATATCGAAAGAATAGTTTAACTTCTTAGTCAAAGGATGCTAGATTTTAAAACATTACTGAAGAACACTACTTTAAAACTAGTTTTTCGTACTTGTTTTATGTCTAAAAAAGTAAAGACTAAGGTATAATAGGTTGTTAAATCTTATAAAATAAAAAAAAATTAGTAAATGTAATGAAATTCGACAATTTAAAATATGCATACTTTGAAGGTATTTGATGACAAAATGAGACGATAGAAGTAAAGTGAACATTAAAGGGGGAGAAAAAAAATGATTTTCTTTACAGCTTTAAAGTAAAATTGCTCCGCCTTTCAACTGGAGTCGCAGGTTAACGTCCGTTTACCAGATCATTTTATGTCACGTCTAATTTAACTCAACTGTTTATTACCCACGTTCTACATAAACACAGATTTCCTCCGGTACCACCCAACAAAATGGCGTCCCTTATGACGTGGCATGACGTCTCATATCGGCCTATGACGTCATTTGGGATTTTACGACTTCCGGAGAAAAGTCGTAAACAGATACAGGCAGAGGGAAGAGTTATGAGATACTAGCCGTCAATCCAACACCCAAGTCCAGAGGCAGTTTTCGACTATAAATCAAGACTTGCCATATTAATTGATCTCATTACACGGCAGGTCTGTAAATCATGGAAGTTCACTCACTTCAAAATATACCACACCGGAATAACGGTTGCCACAATCGATATTTCTTTTTTTCTGATATCAGAAAAAAATTTTCTACTCATTAAACGATTAATATACATATTTCTACATCTAAACGTATTCTCCACAGGCTTAAAAAAAGGTTTTTAAAATTCACCTATCCCCTGGGTAGTTGTTAAATGATGCATTCAGCTAAATAAATTTGCTGGCTTTTAAATCGTAAAACTTTCATGTAATTTAGTTTACTCATTTTTAAAATTTATATTTACTTGCGGCTTATATATACGGTTTCGAACTTTTTAATTCTATAAATAAGTCTTTAAAGTGGAAAAAAAATAAAAATATAGATTAGAGAATAATCCGGAAGAAGGGTATTGTATCATTAATCGATAGAAGACTGTCAATACTGGTAAGGTTTCTTAATGCGATTTTATTTTGGATAATGCATTTACAGCAGATTATCTAGAACACAATGAACACTGGACTAAAATCTCGGCTAAGTAAATTATGTGGATTAGTACATCAGCAAAATTTCCTTTGATTATTTGATGTGTTTATGACGAATTAGGCCTAGTCCATCAGTTAAAAGATGTAGGAATTTTTATGTATAAATTGAATAAACGTATCTTGTAAAGAATAAAGATAATTTTAACATATTAAAAATACATTTTGCTATCGTTTTTCTTTATCTTTTCGTTCACTTGTTGCTAAATGATATGATATCGAAATGCTCGTAGATAATATCTATTGTTGCGAGAGGAAAATCTTAGTAAATAGGATAATAAAAAGTCAGCAAGTCGAAAAATGATAAATGACGATAAACGAAAAGAAATGAATATAAATACTGCACTTAACAGAAACGTAACTATTTCATTTTAAAAATCGAATTTGAATGTTTCTTTTTCCTTCTTTTCGATGATAAAAATGGCATTTTTTCCTACCATGAAACTTCTATAGACTTTACCTTAATGTTTATCTGCAATTTAAATTTTGAATAAAATTTGAATATGAAACACAACCGAAAGAATAAATAATTTTATAGATCTTTCTTTATATAATAAAAAGGCTCTTCTTAAGCTATATAAACATGGTAGAAGCATTATTATATTAAGTGCAAATTTATAGGCCTATAAAAGTAACAATAACATATATCATTATCTGAAAATTTCATAAAGAAATTTGGTTATATTTGTGATTTATTAATACATTAGCTGGCTTTTATTAGTAATATAAATTATAATAAACTCGAGAGAAGTTAATCTGATTATTTTTAATGGACTGTAATAGTATAAAATGCAAAATTATTTAAATATAATGCTGTATAATTCATTTATAAAGGCTTGAATAATTATTGGATATAAAATTAACGGCGAGTTATTTCGATTATTAGTTTTATTACGGCTCCGATTGTATATGTGTGAGTAAAATATTTCTGTGTACAATTTTTTCCATAAATGCAATACTCTGAGACATTTTGCAAGTCTCCAGAGACGAAAGAATGTGGCTATAACATTCCCTTTTCCACATTTAGAGTTTAGTTTCGGGATCTTCTATATGACTCTCAGACGGGTTTTTAAGAAATATTAAGATAACGTTATTATTGTTGTCTTTATGGCCTGTTTCTTCTTCTTTTCTGTACTAAGTCCAAGTATTTCTGAAAAGAGTTACCAGCCAATAATGTCTTGCTATAGGATCATCGTTTGATAACCAGATGTAGCATGGAAGGTAGCCAACTCCCAACAGGATTCTGAAAATGTTTCGCTATTCAAGTTACTATTTATTTTGAATTCCCAATTGTATATGTGTGTTTTTTTATATTTTATTCATAATAAAATCCTTTCTGAAACAGCTAATACAAAGTTTAGTATTTACTGCGTGCGTCTATTGATAGAGTTGTACTGTACAAGAGTATAATTCTCTTATGAATAATCCGCATCTTAAAGTTTAAGTACTTTTCCTGGATATGTTGTAAGATAAACAGATATCATTTTACTTTTATTTTCTGCATAATGTCATTTTGCAGATGGAATCACATTCGATTAATCTATTTATTATTCATTTATTCATTCATTTATATTTCAACAGTATTCAATATTAACAATTAAGAAGCATTCTACTCCCGTTTGTTAGAAAGTGCTGCTCAGTCGTTCGGAAGTTTTAATACAGTCGAACACTCAATTTATATTGAAAAATTATTGAAATGTAAGAAATTAACAAAGTATAAACCAATCATTAATTAATAAAAGCTTCGGGAAATTAATTTTATCAAAGCTAATGTAAAGAGTTTTTACATAAAAGTTAATTATAAAATACTGGCAATAAATTTAATAAGTGTTTTTCAATACAGTCAAACCTCCAATAACGGCCACCTCTAAACAGCGACCACTTTATCAGGGATATATTTTTCTTTAAACAAAAATGCCTACAACATAAACTCCAAATGCCATTTTTTATGTTCCTTCAGTGGCCGTTCTTCACAGGTTTGACTTGTATTGTTTACTTTTATATAATTTTAACGCTTTAGTAAATTTAAAAACAGATTAAAGTAAAGAACTTCACTAACACTTTTTTTGCTGAAAAAGAAGTGCTTAAAATATATTAGATAGAGTATTTAAAATCTGGTAGAGATAAGCTCTATTAAGAGAACAAAAAAGAAAGAAAAACAGGGAAAAATCTATTATAAGTTAAAACTCAAAATCCTTTTTTTTTCTTATAAAGAGAAACTGAAATGCTACCTTCAGTTTTCTTAAAGAAACTTTTAAAGAAAATGTGAAAACTTAAACGTATGAAATAAATTGAAAATTATAGTTAAGGGAAAACTGGTAGTTGGAAAATAAAGTGAAAAACTGGGAGCAAAGAAAGTAAAAATCTGATGTTTAGGGAAGGAATCGAAAAACTGATAGGAAAGTAGAAAACTGAGCTGTAGAGGAAACTGAAAAGTTGACGGAAAAGTAGCTGGATACCTGATAGTTAGGAAAGAAGCTAAATCCTGATAGTTAGGGATGGCACTGAAAATCCGAGGAGGAAAAGAATAAAAAATATTTTTAATATTTAAAAAGTTAAAGTTCAAAAATTTTAAATATAATAACTTATTAAGTAATAAAATATTTATGTACTTTAAAATTTACTTTTATACATTATTTATATAATTTATGTTGTGCAAACATAATTTCCAGTGTGACATTTTGAAGATACTTTAAACTGATTAAAACAATAAATTACATTATTTTTTCACTAAAATATGACAAGATTTTAATAAAACGTTTAGAATAAAAAAATAAATAAATAAATAACGGAAGCTTGAATAAAGGAATACATTGACCATCAGCTGGCATCATTCAAGAGTAATAACGTCATATCTCCATAAAAGAGTCAAATTAAATTTATAATTTTAAATCATACTCCAGATATCCAGGAAATTCTTGGCGTGAGTCGTATAAAGATTATAGTTACGCTGCAATTAAAATAATTTATACGCCATAATAAAGTTCAGATTAAAGAGTTTTAAGGAGAAAATCCGCATCTGGTTTATATCTCGTTAGATCAAAAATAATACCGAATAAATGTCTACCTTTCTGTTGTATGCACTTGGGTTGAAGAGCGCCCATGGGAATTACACAGGGAACTCTATATGGTGACCGTGTGACCATTCGGTTTCGTGGTTAGGAGTGATAGGCCCATAATTTTTTGTTGATGAGAAGGGCCGAACAACCACAGTTACGCCTCACTGATACCAGGTGATGGTCAATGTATTTCTCATCTGAGAAGTTTTAGGAGCCGATTTTTGACTTAGACAGAAACCAGATAAAATCATTCTTTGCTAAAAATGTTACAGAAGCATTTCTCTTCTACCGAATCCTTTTAATTTTCATAAGAAATTGGCTGAGGATACCATTTTATTTATTCAAGTTTCTTGCTGTTTATACTTAATTAGGTTTTTCTTTCTTACATAAAAAAAGCAGAAAGAAATTATTTACTAAAAGAATCTCGACTACCTATTAAAAGATGATTAAAAGTATTCTGTACAAAGAATGGAAATCCGAGGCTACTATCTAGGAATTATTTATCTTCAGACCTGGCATCTATCATTTATTGAATAGAGGAAAATCCCTGGATAATAAAGCTTCGGAAGGAAAAAAAATCGATTCTTCTCGATATACTCTTTAAAAATAATTTATTTAACCTTAAGATTAATTGAATAATTTGTGAATTAGTTTCTTAGTTGTTTAAATTTGACAGGAACAGGCTTAATTATAATTACAAGTCAACTTGATTTAATTTAAAAATAATATTTTTATCTGTTGATGATTTCGGGTAATAGAAATATAAATCAAATTGTTTAAAATGTTTACCATTAAGCGAAATAATTTTATTAAGAGATCTCACGAACTCTGTAAATTGAATCAATATTAAGGGAACTGCTTACGATTCGATCTTTATTATTACTGTTTTGATTAATCTAGTTTACAGCACAGTAATAATATTACATAAATTTAGTATGATTGTGGCGATATAATAATTTATAGAGCCATTAAAATATCTAGAAATTCGAATTTTCGACCGAAAATTTTAGTGGTTTAGTGGTTTAAAAATCTTGTTATTTTTGACATTTTTTTTTATTTGTTAGTTAGGATTTCTTTCTTAAGAACATTTGTAAAGAAGACGAAAAATATTTCTTCTTCTTCTTCTTCTTCTTCTTTTTTACAATCCAAAAAGAGAAAAAAGTAATTGCATTTTTCTAAACTCACAACACTCCTGTTGGTCTTTGTTTAACTTAGAGTTTAGAAAACAGAAAAATCATTTCGAAGCATAACAAGTTAAAAATTCTATTTTTTTTCAATATAAAATTTTAAAGTTATTTAATTAAAAAAATATATTTCTTCGCATACGTAGCCACTTGTTATTACAATATAGATTTTTTAAAAGTTGCTTTAATAGCCAAGGATTGTAGAATAGGGATAAACAGATTGGAAAAACATAATTGAAGCAAAGCAGAGGTTAACATTAAAAGATAGTCACGTGATATGGCCCATTATAGAAGTCGGTAGCTTGGACGGATTCTAACAATAGCTCTCCAGACAAATGATGGATGGTTTCTTGATAAAGGTAGGACAAGTTGCAGCGTGCAGGTGGTCGCCGCCTAACCAGTTAGAACATGGTTGAAAAAAGAAAGAAAAATTTTATATAATGCCGAGAAACGAATCGACACGAGTTACACAATACAATTTTACTCTTTAATGATCCAAGCTAGCAAATTATTGATATAATCGATTTTTAAAGAACATAATAAACTGTTTTGTTTCTTTGTCTTGTTTAATTAGAGAAGGTTTAACAAATAGAAATTAACGACATATATCGATTTACATTTCTGTTAAATATTTCTCTTTTGTACAAACGGGAGATTATTCACTAAACACACTTTCGAATCAAACTACGAATGAATTTTACATTTCTTTTTTGTTTTTATCTCTCTCTCTCTCTCTCTCAATCTCCTCTTTTATCCTGGAGTAAAATTCGTAGAAAATATTGATTAGTAGCAATTGTTATTAATGTATTTTGGTTAATGAAAGCATTTTTTTCGTGATGGAGATTATAATTTAAGAACAGTAGGAATTTTATTGTTAACGAGTCTGTACTTGAAGTGTTTTAAAGAATGTATTAATCATTACAACCATTACCTTGCTGCTAGGAAAAGTATTGTTGACTGAAACTAATTATGGCATGCTTCTGTGTAATTTCGATGTTGGCTGATACGTGATTGTGTTTTGAAGCACTATAAAGGAAAATTTCCAGTTTGCTTTATGTTTTTTTTTTTCTTGTTTTGTTTTGCAGGATGAGGCAATATAATTTGGCACGTAAGAAGCATTATTGCTACTTCATCTGCATTTCAAATTTGCAACATGCGACTTAACATGTATTGCCATCTATCGTCGATTGGAAATATTATTTTATAGTTTTTAAATGATGTAAAAAAAAATATTTAAAAATTAATCTCGTCTTATCTATTCGTATTATCGGTTTAAATACTTATCTAGCTGATCACCGATGGTTTACAACGTATTATATCTTCTAATCGACATAAAATGTGCGTGAAAGAAGTGCTATTTTATACACGCTTAATCAAAATTTGTAGAAATGTATAAATTTTATGTCAATATTTATTATTTTTTTAACTTTTTGAGTAATTTTTATCATCGTTTGATTATTACTTTATGAAATCTGTCAAAGAATAGCGATTGAATATAAATAAAAGTGAATGAATCTCTTTTTAGAAGTGATTAAAAATGTCATAAAAGCGTTTTCTCAACAAGCGTCGTTCTTGCTGCTAAAACTACGAATGTTTGAAGGAAAAAAAAATGAAAATCGATGAAGGAATCCTGCTTAAAGGTGAAATTTTTCCGACCGAAAAGTGCTGCCACCTTGAGCAAGACACTCGCGATATTCTCCAAATATTTACCTAACTTCCAATAGTTTTCTTGTAAAAGAAGTACAAACTAAACAATTTAATTTTTAAAACCATGTTTTGAAATTCAGAAATTCTGGAGTTAAGAAAATAATTCTTTACTCCCCGTAGAATATAGTATTCTTTATCTTACGTGAAGGTGTGACATATTGGAGAAATTTCAAAGTAATGTACGTTAAAAGTTAAAATTAAAGGAGGAAAAAAATTCCTTACATTTTAGCTTCAAACGGACTTATTTGTTGTCGAACAACCAATTCTTTTTTTACAAATGAGTAAGTCAATATTGTGTTTCATTCCGGATTTGTGCGGCTATTACTTCCGATGCAGTAACAAAAAACGATATAGTATTTTGTCTTTCCATCGAGTAAAAGACGAAAGTTTGAGCAATCACATCATTTTTTTCGCTGATCCGTCATCATCCGGGCATTCGGTCCAACGTTTCTCTCCCATCCCTATAACGTCATTTCCTCTTAATGTAACTCTTTCAAAAATATAAAAGAAATCAATTAATAATAATAGAGATGAAACAATTCGTCGAAAAATATCATGTACTTTTTTTTTTGGATTTACCTTTCATCTATTATTAATAGTTTATCCAGTAAAATCCCGAATCGATATGCTAATTATTGAATGTTTGGTTTGGTTATCTAGTTAATTACATTCGAAAGACAGCTCAAAACCATCATTAACAAGAGATCTTGAAACGTTTGCGTGCTATGTGAAATTTAGAGACAATTAAACGTATAATAGTCTACACCCCTCGTTTGCATTATAACATCAACCTTCTTAGGTTTGTAAAGAGAATTGCAATCTGAACATTTATCCGATGAGGAAAACTTCACTCCCCTGCAACGACTTCATGGACCGTCCCTCATTAGTGTCTGGCAGAAGGAAGATAAGCTGGAAACTCATGCTGCGTTGTCGGAACTGGCTTACTAATGAGTCTACCTTTTATCTGTATAGATGCAGACTCCTCTGTTCATTATGTCGTACTGACGGACTTCTCTTATTCCCTTCCTTGTCTTTTCTCTTTTCCTTTGACTCTCGAAATACGTATCAGTATCCGTTGTTTGGCTTCACTTCTCTACACCAAACCGTTGCGGAGAAGTGACATTTACAGGCGCATTGTCGGTGTTGGGGTCGTCCTTTTATTTCGCCATATATATATATATTTTTTCTTTTCTTTTTTGCACTCCCTCAGCGAATTGGTGCTTAGTTAAATTGAATATTATCTTATATCGTTTATTCTTTAATATAGCTGCGTTATCGTTATCGAAAAACTGTTCAGGAGAGGAAAATTTACTAAATTAACTTTCTTCTTGGTTTGTATTGATTTTGTTTCATTTTAAGTATTTTAAATCTAGATCTATTGTTTGTATTATCGATTGGGTATAATTTACTTCTTTTGTATCCTTTTGATATTTGAAGGAACCAATTCTCTGCCATGTCTCGACTCAAGTGAGATATCAACAGATTTTTATTCAATATGTTCGGGAATTGCTTTGTTTAGGCCTATTATTTTCAAGCATCTTAATATAGTAAAGATAAAGAAATATAAAAAACAAAATTTGATTAACAATTTTATAAATAAAAACTTAAATTTTATTTACGTTAATAGTTGTTTAATACAAATAAAATGATTATTTTTGTAGTTTTGCTTTAAATAAGAAAAATTCAACTGTAATTGTTTTAAAAATGATTATTTTGTAGAATTTAGTTGCAAAATATACATTTATATGATTTTTAAGAAGAAGGTTTTTATAAATATTTATTGTGATACCAATTTTTCTGTTTGAGAAATGAATATGATTGAAAAAAGAGATTTACGGGCATGATTAAAGAAATGGTTATTTTTGGATGGTAATATTTTTCTTTTGAACAGAATTTTGACAAGATACCAGCAGGAAGTGCATCAAATTTTCAATAAAAGATTCCGACAAAAACTCTTCTTTCTCTCGAAACGGAAGACTGAAACTTGTTATGAGGAGGAAGTGACTGTCGACGGCACCGGAAGTAGAAGGGAACGACAGGAAATGACGTTGTTTTGTCGGTAGAAACGAATCTGTTTCCTACTTTACCAATTTACGATGTCTAGAATATAGTGTCAACTGGTGTCTTTCAAGTCAAAGACTTTTATATATTTAGAAAAGATTAAAAATACAATCTACATGAAGAAGTAAAGCTTACCTAAAGAGAGTTTAATCGTCGATAGCAAAGCGAAACAGTCATTAATAAGATGGTTTTCACGATTCAGTTGATTTACCGACACTTCATATCACAATGAATCGACTGGTGGGTCCTGGAATATCGGCAACACGACCAGTTCCTCCTGGATAACATCGATTCTCATCTGTGTCAATCGATGTCATGAATGGTGCGAGTTGGTTACCCTCAGATCTGTGCCACTGTGTTCGTCGTGCCATTAATGGACGCATAAGGCATCCGAAACGTGAGGCGGATTCCAGATGGTGTGGAGTCGAAGATCTCTTTATTCAGAATAATAAAACTCTACTAACAACAATTAAAGACGTTTTATGACTTACAATAATCCTTAATGGATTAATTATAATGAGCTTCAAATATGTTCTAGTTTTCAAATCCTTTTAACTGACCATTTAAAACGATATAAAAACTATAAAATGTCATTTTGTTTTTAAATATCGTAATAAAATTTCATTTATACATTATATATATATTTCTTTTAATAAAAAAGAAGAAGAAATTAAGAATTTAGTTGAAATGAAACATTGTCATTTCTATCAAATAATGACAAAAGGGAGCAGCATTTACTACAAAAATAGCATTTAAACAGAATAGAAAATTGGAATAAAATACGAGCCAGTGACTAACAGCATCTGCTATTTACTGTCCTTCCATCCCTCCAGTATTACGTTGCATAAAAAAGGAGTCCCAACCGAGATTACCGAAGCTGTACGAAAGACGATGCGACTCGAACAATGAGAGCTTTCTGATTATGTGCTCGATTGCTTTCCGTAATGACGTCATCCCTCAAACTGTAGCGAACATTTGGTCGATGCATGTAAAGCTAGCAAATGGACGAGAATCAATCAAGGTGATAAATAAACACGTTCCTTTTTTCTCCTTGTTTGCTACGTGCTCATTCCGAGAATATAAGATCTCATTGCTTTAGTGGAATAAGGTGTTAGGTTGCACACCGAGACGGCGGAATACATAAGAAAAAAATAAGATTAAAAAATAAAAAATAAAAATGTCGTTGGAACGTTGTTGAATTATTCATTGCATCTTCGTATTTCTTTCTCTACAATTATAAGTTGAATGTAAAAGAAATTTTCTCTCGGTTATGACCGTACAAGTTTTTGTCTGAGAGTATCTAACATCTGGTTGGAGATTCTAGAAATCATTTAAATACTTTCGTTCAAAGTAATAAAATTAAAAACTCGGTTGGTTAAATGTTAATGAATATGCAATTAAATATTTACTTTTTGTATTATCCCTTCATTAATATTTGTCAGTTTTCTAATCGATAGATAAAAATTTATTCTTCGCTCCCTCGTGATTCGATTCGGATTGAAAAAAAGGGGGAGAAGAAAAAGAAAAAGGGGAGAGAATAGTGGAAACAAGCAAAGTTGGTAATGTTATCGCATGATATTGAAATGCTAAATAAATTCATCTCCTTATTTGGAAAGATTCTTTATGTGCAGTTTCCAGATGTTGAATTTGAAAGAATCGGCCGCTTTCCTTTAATAGATCCATCTGATTTACAAAGAAAAGGCACAATTTATGAAAGCGCCCATTCAAGTTTTTCGCTCATATTTAAACTTACTTTTTGACAAAGAGACTTCTCAGACGATTATAACTTTCTCTAACCAAAGATTGTTTCTTTTCTCTGGCCGATGAAACAAAGTTTTCGAAATTGATTGGAACCTCTTTCTCATTTTTTTCCGCACAGCCTCCTGTCACTAACACTAACTGCCCCTTGATGCATTTCTCTTTCTTGTGATCGATTGCCAATGTCTGGAAATTCCTCCCCCCTTTCGCTTGCTAATGTAGAGCGGGTAGGGAGTAAGTTGTCTGGACTGTCTGGGCAATCCCCGTTACCTCGTGACGTCACCAGCCATTCGACCTCCGATGGGTTTGTAGCATTGCGCACCGAACGCACCGGAACCATTTCCATGGTAAAGATTATGCGATCGAAAACGTTGGCGAATATCGAAAATTTCTTTACTTTTTCGAAATATTTGACATTCAAATAATGCTTTAAGGATCTGGTAAAGTACTGCCAGATATTTATGAGGATATTAGTTTCCGAATGGCTTTATTGGTATTGCCATGAAATATCGAAAGGTGGAGTTTTGTTTCCCAATCGAAATCATTCCTATTATTAAACTAGAACTATCCTATTGTTCTTAATCTTAATAGTTCAATCAAATGTTTTTATCTCTTTTAAAGGCCTAGATCTATATTACTTTTCCAAAAACTATATCTTTTCTATTTATTTCTACTTTTATTTAGATTTTTCTATTACATATAGGCCTATATATCTTTTTTCTTTAATAAATATTTATTATATATTTCTCTCGGATTTAAAATCTTATCCATAAAAACTTAATCGATCATTTTATTCACAATTGATCAATAAAGTTATATAAACCATAACTTTATAAATTGCGAATTTTTATTTTCAACTTATATATACGTAATGCGCTTATAAAATTATTATTTATTTTTTTTTTACATTTTTATAAAAGAAATTTTAGAGTTTTCTATTTGAAATTTTTATTTTGATGTAATTTTTACATTTGCGCATTTCATGTAATTTACTTTCAAACTTTAAACTTTATATTTTCTTATTTATTTTTGATTGATTTAAAAGCTTTAAAATCATCTTAAAATCTTCAAAAATTCTCACATTTTTTAATATAATTTTTTAAAATATATATTACATTTTAATAGGAAACACGTTATGAAATTCTTCTTTGTAAATTACCATATTGAGAAGTTTTCTTAAACTTTATAAGAAAGGAGATTTTTTTTTACAATTATATAGAGAAAAAATTCGAAAATTCTTTTAAAAATATATATTTTTTAAATTAAAATGTAAATATTATTGATTAACGGTTATTAAATAACGTTTAAAATTCCCCTTTCAGTAATGTAATAAATACGTTCGAATTGTCTCCTATTTTATCACATTTTATTAAATTATTATCATTTCGAGTATAAAATGGCCCCGAGGAAAGAATAAAATTCTTTATTTTTCATTTTTCTTCGCTTAAAAATTAATTGAAAAAATGAAATTCGTAATTGAAGCCGAACTTTGTTTACATCGGAGAAGCGCTAATAGTCAATAAAAATGTTTTTAATTTCTATTTTTATGATTTAATTATAAAAATTTATTATTTACTTTAACAAAATATTAATGAAAAGTAGATAATTTTTCCGATAGAATTTGTAGAATTTTACATTTATACATGAAAATTATCTGCATAAAAATTCGCTCCTTTCGTCTTTTGCATAATCTGCAGCTTACATACACTTACAATTGTATATAAATCGTAAGCTAGATCATAAAGCGGACAAATTCTAAACATATTCTATAGCGTTTTGACGTATAGGAAGCGAAATACGATATATAAAAAAATATAAAATATTATAACAAAACATTTATTATAGAGATAAAAATTGACATTTAGGTTTCCATTGAAATATTTGGCGTCATCTTCGATAATATTTTTGTCAATCGTAGCAGAAATACTAAAGTCTATGTCTACATTTTATGGTGCAACGGATGTTGGAGACATCGACTGTGTGCGATTGTAAATTCTAGAATTGGTTTTGCAGTCAACAGAAAGATTTGGCGAGTCAATCGGAGCCTACTCTGCAGTAGTCGTTCTCAGCGGGTAAGTAATAAGTTTTCTATAGAAAAACAGAGCGAAGGAAGATGGTGTTGAAGTATATCTTGAAGTGGGGACAGTGTCAACATCAGGATAGTTAACGTCATTGGCCAGAGCGCGCATTGTAACGAAAACAAACACTCCGCATGGAGAAAGAGGAAATGCAGGAATGGAGAAAGACGATAAAATATCGATTGAATATAGAAGTGTTTACATTAGTTTCCTCGGGGGATGTTTTTCTTTCATTCGTCATGGCTCCAGATTTTACTCGCCCTGCTACATATTCGAGTCGAATTTACTTTTACACTCTACATATACACTAAAGTATACATAGCTCTAGACTTTAGCACCGACTGCTTACGAATTATTGATCATTGAAACAGTAGTTTCGCGCTTTTATATTGAAAATTCTTTCGTATCTTCTCTTTCATAGTTTTCCGCTCGGGAATAGCTATAGTTTGATAATAATTTTTTTTTAAATGAGATAAGAAAAAAAATGAATCGAAGAAAAATAATTTATAATTCTTATTTTTTCCACGTTTCTTGGTTATATTGCAAATTTTATTCGTGTTTTCGCTTTTTTTATGTGCTTCATTTTTATAACGAAACATCAAATACATAAGCACGAAGAATTTTGTTTATAAATGAAACGTTCTCTTGCATTATGATCTATTGTTATAATATAAACATGATGAAGCTGATGCATACTCATAAATCTTGAAAGAAATCGATTATCCCAAAAATCTACGGAAGAAAATAATATATAACTATACAAAAAGTAAAGAAAAACAGGAAATAATTCATATTTTCTTAATTGAGAGTTCATATATAAAGACCTCGAGAAATAAACTAAGTAAAATTTTGTTGCAGTCAACAAACTGTCTCTAGGGGCTATTGCTCTATTGCTATCGATCTGATGCCCCACTCGACTATTGCGTTGTGTCTTGTAATTTCGACATTCAACGTTAAGAAGAGGTGAAACTACTTAATTGCTCCATCCATCAAACAGTAAGTGTCAATACCGTACTTCCATCTGCAATCTTCAAGGTATCCCGCTGGTTACGTTATAAAATTCCATTTTTAGATATTAAAACCTAACTTAAAACTTTATTTTCTATACTTTTACAGTGTTACTATAATTGATTTATATATATATATTTCTCCTACTGGATACTAAATTATAGAATTATCTGTTTATGGGTCGAATATTATATTCCTCTTCGATCGAGCGTTATATTAATAATCTGGATTGCAAAGTAATTGATGGTAGTTAATCATTGGAGTCACAGGTTTCATATGTTGCTAAATTGATTGTTTCTGCAAAACTTATGAGTTTTAATACCATCATAAGACTTGTTACTGTAATAGGAGAAATTAATTAGCATGCAAAAATAATTAAATGAAATTAATCTATATATATATCTCGAAGCTTTGTGTCGTTATAAAGTTATTATTTAAGCTAGTTTATAAATGTGTGTGCCAGTTAATTTTTAAATACTTTCTATCCTAGCGTATCCTTTATCGTTCCTTAAATAAATAAAATTAATTAAGCAATGTACAAAGAATATTTATATAGTTTTTTCCTTTATTGCTCAAGGCTCATTTATATCATGTCATGATTTATTTTGGAGTAAATTAGATGTGGCAAATCGTATAGAAATTTTTATAATATATTGAAAATTATATGCGGTAAAACCTGCCTAAATAGAAAAAATTCTTCGGAACGGAGCGATATTCTGTGTTTTTTTTTTTTTAAGAAAACCTGTTTAAAACGGAAACGTGCCAAACCGAAAAATTATTCGGTACCATGCGATTCCAGTTTACACAGATTTTACTGTTCAAATAAGATTTATATTATAAAATATAACATTTTTGTCCGAGGAATGAAGAGAATATTTTGGTTTTGAAGGATTTCTTAGAAAAATTCTTCAAAATGAAATCATTATACGATTTCAAAATTCTTATCTGAAGAATTTCGAACTTTGTATACGATCCTCAGAAACCTTAAGGATTCTACTTTTATATGATTCCAATTCAATGAACATCGATTTCTCTTAAGGTTTAGTAGTTTCATGGTTTCATGAATATCTGTTCTCTCGAGAACCCTTTAAAACGAAATTTATTATGCGGCTCGAAGATTTCTTTTCGCATCCCGAAAGTAAAGGATTCTTACAAGGATAAGAAATTTTGACTTTCGAGGATTTTTCTTTAAAGAAAAGAAAAATCCTTGGAAACTAAACCATTAAGGAATTTCAAGAGTTGTTACTTATACAGAATATCAAATTCCCTTTTAGGATTTGACTTGTATAAAAATTTAACGTAATGGACAACAGTTTTTATTGGGTTTAGCGGTTTCGTGGTTTTACGAATTTCTATTCCGATGAGAATGATTCAAAACAAAGCATTTAAAATTTAAGATTCTCCGAGTCTATACATTAATTAAACTTATATATAATTCCCTTTTATAGAAATTCTATTATTTACAGATTTCATGCAAAATATTTAAAAAAATAATTTATGTAAATATATCAACAGCGTTTATTTTAGAGTAAAAACTTTAAAAAAATTACCATTTAAAAAAAATTGTTTCTATAGAAAAAGAAAATACAGTTTTATATTATATTTTTCCATAAAATTAAATTTTTTAAAGTCAATTTTCATTACTTTTTATTTCGAAATCTTAACTTAAATGTTAAAAAACTTAATATATATCATAGTTTTTCTTAGATTTTTATTATTTCAGGGTCTACAAAAATTATTTTTTTATCTCAGAAAAGATAATCTTTTGATTGATTGATTGATTGATTGACTATTGACTATTATAATCCTTATACCGTATATAGAATTATTACTTCCTCGATTATAACCAAGTTTCTTTGTGTTTATTAGTAGTTAGTTGCGGGTCTCCTGACCAACTGACTGGCTGCATAGAGTTTTCGGGTTTTCATCACGTGTCTAACGCCTAAATAGGAGCCAGTTTTCCCGTAGAAAGTCCTCCCTTTTGTCAGATCGTTCTCATATTGCGTTGCCTTATCGTGCAAATCCTACAAATCCTTTGTTTATTTTAACCCCGAACTAGACTATCGGATGGCCGAGACAGTTGAGACGTCAGCCTACTGCTCTGAGAGATCCGGGATAGAATCCGGACGAGCCACTCCAAGAAGTTTTCATGGCCGTAAGCCTCGGATATGTCAAGCCCCATCCCTCACTACCAGAGCACCCCTATTGTAAGCATGGCCGAACCCACGATGGGTATGGAAAAAGGACCATATCACTGCCTACAGGACGGAAAGAATAAAAAAAAAAGATCTGAACGAAATTTAATTTAAATTCGATGGTAATACAACACGAGGGCGATCTGCCGAGGGGGTGCCACTCGAGAGGACTTTCTGTGGGAAACTGGTCTCTATTTAGGGACTACAAGCGTGAAGAAAACCCAAAAAACTCCAAATGTCTCGCCCGTTGCGAGGCGTGAACCCACGATTAACCAGTTTTCAGTGGTTTTATCCACTCGCCACTGGTGTGCCCTAATATTTTAATTATCTCAATAAAACAAATTCAATGCTCGGTTCTTTTAATATGAGAAAATATGAAGATAGCGTATGTTGCTATTGGCACTTGTGACACTCAGACGTACTGATATATAGCGCGAACGATTTCTACGAATTAAAAATAGAATTGACATTAGAGAAAATATGAGAAAGAATTGAATTTTTCCCATCTTTCGATCTATAAATTCTCAGAATTATAAGGAGCCTCCGTTACACCCACTGATGATCTAATGAATCATTCTGAAGGGAATATGAAAATTTGCTTTTGTTAAAAATAATAATAGCAGAGGCAAAGTATGATAAGTTTGAAAAATGAAAGTAATTAATAGTTACAAATAATGGATAATTATTTAATTGAGCAATTAAGTTATAATTATCTCTTAAATAATAAATTCGAAAAATTTAAGATATAATTTGAATTAAAAGAAAATTTAACAAATTATCTTTAATCAAATACTAGGTAAGTGAAGTAATTAAAAATTAATTGTTAAAAATAAATAATAATTATTTGTATATAATATGCTATTATTCGTACAAAAATCTTTTTTTTTATATAAAAAGAATTAAATATGATTTTTATTTACGACGTTCATCTTGGGATTTGATAAGGTTAAGTAAAGAATTTCCAACGCTTTGAACTGTAGAATATTGAAGACTTGTTAGATTTATATTTATGAAAATATAAACAAAATCTTTATAAAATAAAGACAAACCGTTAGAATATAGAATGGATCCTTCACACTTTAGTGATATGGGAGGGATTTGATAGTGAATTCAAACGTTTTCCCAAAGGAAAAGACACATCAAGAACCTCCGACTGTTGATAGTGTGGAGAATTCTGTTTTCTATTTGCACAATGGTATTTTCTTGTATGAATGTTGAGTACAAGTTTGCATATAAAACTCCATCTCCCGTTCACATCTCTAAGTTTGCCGATTCTGTTTGGATAACATCACGTTCACAAACTTGTTATTTCGCTTCTTTGTCGAATAGAATCTCAAAAATTTTTTAAAAATATTGACACAGACTCTTTCGAATAAAGAAATTTCACTATTCAACACTGTGAAAATATACTGC